>NW_028270162.1:54391202-54708702 GCF_037043375.1 Chiloscyllium plagiosum
TCTCAGGTCTGGCAGCATCTGTGGAGAGAAAACAGTTTTTTTTTCCCCTCGGGATGTGGTGAGAACAGCTGTTTCAGGAATATTGTAGTCACGTAGATACCTGTGATCCTGTGTGGATTCAAAATAGCAAGGATGAAACTTGAGACAGAATCCACATCGGGCAAATCTGAGCCAAAGGCAGTCACTGAGGAATGTGATATGGCTGTGGAAGTGAGTTTTGTCAAGTTTGGGTTCTGAAGGAGGGTCACTGGACTTGAAACGTTAACTCTGCTTTCTCTCCACACATGCCACAAGATCTGCTGAGTTTTTCCAGCAATTTATAATTTTGTTTCATGCCATAAAATTTATCTTTGGGGGTGATGTGATAATAATTGCTATCACTGAGTGGTTAATTATATTATATGGGTATTAACTAGGAAACCACCTCAGCTCACACAGAAATATATTACATCTGGGGGGGTCTTGTGGTACAGTGTCAGGGTCAAAATCCCAAATTGCTTTGGAAGTATGCTATGGAATGTTGGAATAATTAAAAAGTAATTAAACTATCATTTATATTTGGGACAGGATGAAGAAGGGGCTCTCTTTTGTTGAATACAGTACAAAATATTTGTGACTATAAATAGAAGCTTGTAGGTGAATAAAGTAGAGACTCCAGTATTCCTTTCACCAACTGATTGAGTCTTGACACAGTGAGAAGCGTCATAATCTACGACAGATATCTCCAGTATTAACTTCTAACTGATGGGGCTATGAAATTTGATCCTTAAACAAATCCATCGAACAGTAAACATGGATGAGTCACCAAACCAAACAACTTGGGTACAAAAGTGAGGCCAAAACTAGTGAATGTGTAAATTTTTATACATTTAAAATTGTCACTCAGCTATCCTGCTAAGAATATAGCTCAGTAGAGAAAAGTTATGATCAAATAGATCCGTCAGTGAGAAAGAAATGAACTGCACAGAAAACAGCAATTAACATGGTTGGTATGCAACAGAAATGCTACTGTAATTTCAGCAATCTATGGTAAACCAAGAGTCTGAAGCTATTACTATCAGATTAGTACTGGGAAAAGACACTTCAAATGTTAGCCCTTTTTCACTCTGGCTTAAAAACATGAAAATTACTTGGTGAAAATTAAAGAATAATAAATTGCTTCCACTGCTCAGTAAGACAGACAAAGGAGGCAAAAAAATTAGCATTACTTAAACAGCTATAGGGAAACAAATTCTTTGAACAGAGCATAGTTGAAATACAGAATTCATTGCCACAAACCAATAACAACATCAGAAGATGGGTATTAGACCAGATGGCTCTTAGAACAAATGCTGGCATAAACATCTTGGGAAGACTGTGTCAACTGTGTAACAAGCCAATGAAGTTTCAAGCAATAAAGTTAGTGACATGCTTCAGAACAAGTGCAATTTAAGACTTTCTTTTACCTATAGAAGGGTGATGTGCCACAAACACTATTTTTCTGGCCAATTTCTCAGCCTCGTTGACATCATTCTCCAATCCTGGGATACTTGTTATCACACATAATGCCTCTAGCAGCACTCGGGGTGGAATGTAGGACCTGCCGGCTTCTGTTGGTTCACCCGATTCAGTCACCAACCCCTCCTGAGGAAGTATCTAGTGGAAAGACAGTATTTCTTTGATTTGTGTTTTAATGCAGTAAATTTGAGCTTTACCAGCAACATGACAGCATCCATGCAATTCACTACAGACCACTGTCAAAATAAGTATAGACCTAATGTTAGTTTATAATAGCTTTACAGGGCTCTCCACACTGCTCCATAATCTTTCAGGTAAGAAGTAGTTAACGAATCAAAGAAAATATTCTTTCCTATCAAAGAATTTTCATCTGAAGGCCCAAATCGAGACATCAGTTTACAATATATGAATGCCCAATGTAATTTTAAAAAACCCACAAAACGGAAGTTAATTTAGGTGAGTTTCATACCTAAATTTACGTAAGACCCCAGGATCATCTAAACTATGATATATATATATACACCTCAAGGAATCACCACTTCACATTGTTGTTTTCTGGGGAGGTAGCATGGGAGGAGGAGTAAATTCTCCAGCACACATCTTTTGAGTTTATCTTGGGTGCTACAACTTTACTCTAACAATTAAAGGCATTCACTCAGTGGACTTATCAGTTGGTGCTCAAAGGTTAATTTTGGGGTCAGGCAAGAATTGACAGGAAATTACACACTTGATCTTATCAAATATAGAAAGAGTGGGGTATTTTATCCAGTATCACAGATAGTCACAAATCGATGAACATTCAAAATGGTTCAAGTGATGACTGTCGAGAGTGTGGTGCTGGAAAAGCACAGGTCAGGCAGCATCCAAGGAACAGGTGAATCGATGTTTCGGGTGTAAGCCCTTCGTCTGGGATTAACTGTGGCTAGCTTGATTATACTAGCTTGAAGTGCATGATTGCATGTCCTTTAGATTTTCAACTAATATTCCAAAATTGTTAAAAGAGCATACCAGATGATCTATGTGAACTGTGTCTTCACTAAAAGAAATGACAGACCTTGTGGGTGCTCAGAATGATTTGGAGCTCTTCCAGTAGCCCATATGCTAGTTTAACACCACCGAGAGATGACAGTAACTTCCTGACTGTCTGCTGAGCCTGTTTCCGAACTCGCCACGTTTTACTCAGCAGCACAACAACGAGGGCTTTGTGGTACATCCTGCAAATAGCAAAGATCACATAATTTGCAATGAAGGATGCATCACTTAGCATATTAACACACTCAAAATGATCTTAGAAGCAACTATAGCACAAAGATCAGATTACAACATAAATTTATGGGTTGTTACTTAAAACCTATGCTAATCACAAACTTTTATCTTAAGGAGCATTTCATGAAATTAAAACAAGATTTAGGAAACAATTCAGTACAATTAAGTTTGAAAATGCATCGATTGGAGTTGCCAGTTGATCACTGCGGGGTCTTGAGACATTTGATATAGCTTCAGAATCTACATTCTCATTCTACATACTCTTCATTCACCATTTTTTCAAATAGGAATGTAAACTGTGACTACACAAGATTGTGTGTGCATATACATCGTGCCTGCTTTGGATGGAAGTAATTCACAGTTCCTTGAACGTTTAGAAGTTCTGGACTTCTGTGTAGGAACACTCATTAACTTACTATCCAGCTACAGATATACAAACAGCTCACATTGGTGGACACAGAAGAATGCAACATGTGAAAGTGAAATTATTACGTACTGGCCCTTGATTTCTGGAAGGTCTAAAAGCAGTCTCTCAGTGAGTTGCAACACTGTGCAAAGAGCTGTGGAGCAAGGAAAAAAATAATCAATAATATAAAATCAACACAGCTGCAAATACTTGGGTGCGCTCATGCATGAATCACACAAGGTTAGAATGCAGGCACAGTATGTAATTAGGAAAGCAAAGAACTAATTTATGACAAGGGGAACTGAATACACAAGTAAGGAGGCTATGATTCAGTTATAGAGTACTGGTGAGACAATCTATAATACTGTACACATTAGTGATAACTATTTAAGAAATTATATAAATGCATTGGAAGCAGTTCAGAGGAGCTTTCTAGATACATACTTGGAATGGGTTTGTTGGTTTATGGGAAAAAAGGTTAGACAGGCTGGGCCTGTATCGAGTGGCATTCAGAAGAGTAAGGTACAAATTCATGGAAACATACAAGATTGGCACAGCAGCTCAGTGGTTAGTACTGCTGCCTCACAGCAACAGGGTCCCAGGTTCAATTTCAACCTTGGGTGACTGTCTGTGTGGAGTTTGCACATTGTCCCCGTGTCTGTGTGGGTTTCCTCAGGGTCCTCTGGTTTCCTCCCACAGTCCAGGGTGGACATGGAGAGCCTTTTTCAAAGTATGGTGATGGCGAGCACGAGGGAGCATAGTTTTAAATTGTGGGGTCATAGATATAAGACAGATGTCAGAGGTAGTTTATTTACTCACAGAGTAGTAAGAGTATGGAATGCTTTGGCTGCAATGGTAGTAGATTCGCCAACTTTTAAGTACATTTAAGTCGTCATTGGACAGGCATATGGACGTACATGGAATAGTGTAGGTTAGATGGGCTTTAGATTGGTATGACAGGTCGGCGCAACATCGAGGGCCTAAGGGCCTGTACTGCGCTGTAATGTTTTATGTTCTAAAGAAGTGCAAGTCAGGTGAATTGGCCATGCTAAATTGCCTGTAGTGTTAGGTGCATTATTCAGAGGGGGGTGGGTTGCTCTTTGGAGGGTCGGTGTGGACTTGTTGGGCCGAATGGCATGTTTCCACACTGTAGGGAATCTAATCTAATCCTAGAGGTCTTGACAGGGTAGCTGTGGAGAGGATGTTTTCTCTTGGTGAACTTGGAACCACTGTTGTGGTTCTGTCACCGAGCTGGGAATTTGTGTTGCAGACGTTTCGTCCCCTGTCTAGGTGACATCCTCAGTGCTTGGGAGCCTCCTGTGACGCGCTTCTGTGATCTTTCCTCCGGCATTTATAGTGGTTTGAATCTGCCGCTTCTGGTTGTCAGTTCCAGCTGTCGGTATATTGGGTCCAGGTCGATGTGCTCATTGATTGAATCTGTGGATGAGTGGATCCACAGATTCAATCAATAAGCACATCGACCTGGACCCAATATACCGACCACTGCAACGGACAGCTGGAACTGACAACCGGAAGCGGCAGATTCAAACCACTACAAATGCCGGAGGAAAGATCACAGAAGCGCTTCACAGGAGGCTCCCAAGCACTGAGGATGTCACCTAGACAGGGGACGAAACGTCTGCAACACAAATTCCCAGCTCGGCGAACAGAACCACAACAACGAGCACCCGAGCTACAAATCTTCTCACAAACTATGGGAATCACTGCTTAAAAATCACAGATTAGGCGAAAAGATAGTGGAGGTAGAGTCCTTGAACAATTTTAAGGCAAAAATACAAAGATTCTTGTAAAGCAAGAGTTCAAAGATTATCCGGGTAGGCAGAATTCAGCCCTGATCTTTTTGAATGGCAGAGTAGGGATGAGGGGCTAAATGGCCTGCTCTTAATTCACACATTTGTATGTTTCATTTATATGCTTGGGCTCTAATTTCAGAGAGTACTTTGGCGTACTTCAAATTGCACATTACTTATACCATTGAACAAAGGTTTACCTCATTATGTTGTTTGAGGCAGTCAAAACAGGGGAATCAAAAGGGGTACAAAGAAAGGTCTCAAAGGGAAGATAGGAGCTGCAAGGAGTTGAAAACAGATTTAAATTTTTCTGAAAAGGAATGCTCACAATTAATTCCTTGTAAATTAACATAGTGTTTCTAGATTAAAGCTGCAGGAGCTTATGAGCTCCAATATGGGCCAAATGTGGATACTATCTGTTAAATACCTAGTGTGCACCTTGTATGAGTTGCCCATTGAGAGTTTGCCCGTTACCTGCCATTAGTTTCATTACATTTCTCATCACTGATTTCAGTCATCATACCGTAGTGATTTATTTTCTAGTCTCAAATTCACTGTCTACCCTAAATGCACTGTAGTTTTTTACTTGATCAGAAACATCATATGGACATATGTTTTGGAAGTCGAAAGGTCGAAGAGTGCCTGGTTGATGTGACATTCTCAAAGACAGCAAATCAGGTAAAAAACACTTTTTTAACTCATTAGTTCTCTAACTAAATTACTTTTATAGAAGCGATACTCCCTCAACATGCCTATTAGAATAGCTTTGAATGATTTTATGTTAAACTGTTGGGACTATTATAATATTCAGTGTTAGTTTGAACATACGCTCCTATATTTACCAGTTTCTACTCTTGCAGAAGTTCAACAACACCTTCCAATTCTTACTTAATGTCAGCCAGTTACAAGAACTTCAACACTCCATTAATCCCCAACCTACCCATAAATAAAACAATTTGATTGCATGACAACTCTACAAGTTTTTAAAATGGCATGCAAACTATTTCATCCTGATTACACAGGCAATCTCCCAGTAATAAACTGTATCCCTGTGTGGTGACACTATCAATTAACTCAGTATGATTTGCAACAATACAAATGCAAGTTGTTATTGTTATTTTCATGTGTTTGGACTGCTGGTTAAAAAGAAATATGAATATGGCTCCTTCATAACTAAGAAATATGTTGTGCTGTGCAAAACCACCCTGTTATATTAAGTTATAGTTTCTGCAGCTGTCTTTCAACTAGCGTATCTGAGTAGTTTTGCAATTTGCCATTTTGCTGGATTCAGACAGAGAGAAAGAGAGAGGGGGGGATGGGTACAGCTCTTCTCAATTCACTTGAACACATGTTGGTTCCATTGTGGCATCACAATGGATACTGAGGAGATGCTACCATGGTGTATCTGACGACTCACATTTAATTGGCACAAACAGAAAAATGTTAATACTGTTCAGAACTAACAGGACAGTGCAAGTAACTAAACATTGCTCATCATAAATTACAGGCACTCACCATCCTCAGAAGCAAGGGAAAGGAACTTTTCAGAGGCAAAAAATTGTTTCTTCTCATCTAGAACTAACGGCCAGAAAGTTGTCAGCTTGGACTCTGGAAGTAAAGTTAAAACAGCATAAATAACTTCCAACTTAAAGCGATATCCTTCTACAATTGTCTTCAATTACATTATCCTGACAAATGAAGTGCTGATTTAAAGATACCCAACATCCAGTGGAGTGGATTGTTAAGGTCCCTTTTCTATTTTACAATAAAATTTGGTTTCAGTAGCCCCAGTGTTAATCTTCTCTCTTTGCTTGATCGTTGATTCTTTGACCATTATGGGCACTTAAGTGTGTTACAGAAACAGAAGTGGACATGCTACTGAACAAAAAAAACTCCTGAGGTGGTGACACAAACACAGTTGTTGCACAAAAGACCAAACATATGTAGTCACATCAATGGATTCCACTCCCACCTTTTCTGAAAGTAGCAGAGGGGTAGTCAAGACAATTAAGACACATTGTGTTCAGGGATATTGCATGACAAGCAATCTCTGCATAACTTGTTGTTTTCTAGAAAACAATCAGAAGTGTGTGTTCTTTTATCTCTTTTGGTTTAGTCAGTCAATCATCCCAAACCAAACCTACAGATCACACCAGACTGACAAAGGTTTACATGAATCCACAGAATGTGGGACTCTGATACTCCAGGTTTCATAAAGCTCCTCCAGCTTTTATCAACAGTAATTCTCTGCTTGTCTTGACTGTGTTGACTGCATAACTTTAATTTCCTTCTAAGTTAGTGGGGTACACAAATGTCAACCCAGGAACTTGACTCTTCATCATTGCAGAATTAAAGGGAGGCTGCAACTACTCTCTTGGAAATATGCATCTAAAATCTGCAGCACAACGTGAAGAAAAGCATGGGAACTGCCAATGCTCTGGTCAATGCTCTGGGAACTCTGCCAATGCTCTGGTCAACATTTATGGTTCAACCAACATCATACAAATTGATTTCTATCTGTTCTGTTTCTGAAAGATGCTGTGTATCTCTACATTTAAACAGTGACTACACTTCAAAAAAATAATATTGACTAAATCATTTTGGAGGAGAAAGTGAGGACTGCAGATGCTGGAGATCAGAGCTGAAAATGTGTTGCTGGAAAAGCGCAGCAGGTCAGGCAGCATCCAGGGAACAGGAGAATCGACGTTTCGGGCATAAGCCCTTCTTCAGGAATCTTTCCTGAAGCTGCCTTGGATGCTGCCTGACCTGCTGCGCTTTTCCAGCAACACATTTTCAGCTCTAAATCATTTTGGAACATTGTGGAGCTGTGAAATTGCTACATAAATGTAAATTCTTTGTTCAATATGAATTGTACCCAAAATAAACCAACCTGTACAGAAAAAGACTAGAATGCTAAATTCAGTTCTTGTGGTGCCAAAGATGAGGAATCTTCTTACCAACTGTTGTGTCCACCAAAGATAGTCTGCAGATCAGAACAGCAGCTGCAACACCTTCTGCTACAATGGGAATTTGGGTACTCTGTGAGGGCACCTTTTCGACAGTCTGCAGGAACAGCGGCAATAGTTCTAACGCTTGAAGTAAAGTGTCACCTGATTGGGTGGAAAAATTATCACTCAACCGTGAATGAGAATGCAGTTGCTTATTTTATTTTTTAAAGAACTATCAGACCGTGCAGGAGATCAGTGAAAATAACAAAACATGTTTAAGAAAACAATCCAAACCAACAGAAGGCACACACAGAAATGCACCATAATGAGAAATATTACTAAACCATGCACATCTTTGTGACTTCAACTTTTAAATGAAGTTGAATTGTTATGCTCAAACAAAACAGGTGTTACCCCATTGAGAACAAATCTCTAGGAACTTGGTGTCTTTGAAAGGCTGTTGATTCCTTCTTCCCATATTTGCACCAACATGTGAAAATCAATGTCTTCCAAAGATTTTGATGTAACTAAATAATCATTATCACTTCATAGGCCAGAGGAATATTAAGTGTAGCATCATTGTGCACACTTGAGTGCAGTAAGAAAGATTGAAACAGCAAACAAAAAGGTTTGGTGAATAATTTGTTATCCATATAATAATATGGCTACATTGAAGATTATGCACCAACATTTTTATAAAATGCTAAACAATGCCAGCTTAAGGCAAGAGGCCTATCCAACTGTGATAGTTTCTTCCATCACATTTTTGCAGGAGTAAAGTACTTGGCAATCTTGATATCTTTTTCACTTTTAAGAGAGGGCATAATTGTTATTTACTTGATTAGTAATTCAGAGTCCTAAAATAGTAACACAGAAAATGAACATAAAAATCCTTAAGGACTTAAATTCAGTTTACAAACCTAGAAATCAAAAGGAAAAAGTACTTTTAATGTTTTAGGCTTGTCATAAAAATGAACTTGGAACAAGACCTGCCATTCATACCTGGTCTGACATATACCACACCCACATTAATGTTACTTGACACTTCCCTTTCAGTAGCTTAGCAAGAAACTCAAGTTGCATGCCTATAATGGCTCAGTTGGCAGCACTCTCGCTTGCTTCTCAACGATTGTCAGATTCAGGTCCCACTCCAAGTTTTGATATTAAAATCGAGGCTTCAATGTAGCATGAGGAGGGCGGCATGGATGGTGCTGTCATATTTTATGTAAGATGTTAAACAAAGGCCCTACTTCTTTCACAAGTGGATATTAATGCCTACAGAACACTATTTTGAACAGCAGGATTGTTAGTCCTGGTATCCTAATCAATATTTATTCCTTAATCTACATTACAAAAACAGCTTGGAAATTTCACTTTGCTGTCTGAATGTTTAGGGTGCACACATCGGCTAGAACATTGGCTATGTTTCAAAAGTATTTCAGTGGATATTGATAAAAGGTCGAAAAAGATGTTATACAAATGTAATAAAGCTGCAAACAAAAATGCATACAACTATTAGGGCAACAAGAGATAGGAACAAATGCTATTTTAAGTTAGAAAGTTCATTAAAGTTCCAAGTTATGAAATTGATAACTGCTCATTAATGAGTACAGTAACCTGTGTTTCAACTATAGGTCAGTATTTTTAAAAAACGTACAGAGTGATGTGTTCTGTCTGGAGGGTCAGTGGAAAGCCTGAGATTCTATATTCCACCTTAACATGTTAAAACCTGTACCAAATTCACACAATTGAGCGATTTGGGAAGCAGTGTTACAGCAACCTGCACCATTTGTGCCGCATTAAATAGAGATTTTTTGGGCATCACTAGCAAGGTCAGCATTTCTGTTCATCCATAAAAGTTCTTGAACTTAACTACCTGTTGGGCCATTTTAGGGGGCAGTTAAGAGTCAACCACAGTGCCGTGGACCTGGAGTCACATAGTAAAGATTGCCAGATAGGTTTGTTTGCCCACAAGTTCTATGGTCATCAATATGACCACTAGCCTTTGAGACTTTACTACTCAAATTTAAATTCCAGCAACTGGCGTGGTAGAATTTGAACCCATGCCCGTGGGGCATTAGCCTGGGCCTCTCGATTACCAGTCCAGTATTATTACTACTAGTCACCATCTCTCCACATTTCAGATGGAGCTAAGGAAGCTATAATTCTCATCCAGAAGGGGATTGGGTCATTGGTCCACTCTGGTCACTGAAGCCTGGTTTTCGGGACTTGTTTCCAGATTCTGCAGGGCTCTCCATGCTATTACTTGGCAGTGTATCTCAGTTAAGTGTATTTAAGCTCAGAGCCTCATTAAGTGCTGTCAGGTTCTGGTTCAGGCAAGAGGATCGAGTTTATAACGTCCTCCTTAGTGCTTGCTGATGTGAAAATAGAGAACAATTTCTACAGCCACAAGCAACTGTACAGAGGGTAGCACATCATTACTTGCTGTAAAATAAAAATCCATCAAGTCCTTTAATGTCACTTAGGAAAGGAAACTCCATACCCACAGCAATGTGACTGACTCTTAACTGCTTTCTGAAATGACCAAGCAAATGACTTAGTTCAATGGCAATTTGTGAAGGGCAGCAAATGCTGGCACTGCAGGCTATGCCAAAGATTATAAAGACCATACAGACAATATAATTGTTGAGCACAAAATCACTTTAGACTCGACTACTGAACCCAGAAAAGGATTTCCAACCATCACATTATCAGGAGATATCAAGTGGCACCAACAGATGCAAACAAAAAGATTTTTTTATGCAACTATACTCACCACGGAATGAGACTAGCATACATTGCAGGTAAGCGTGTCTGATGGCAGACGTTGAGGTTTTCAGAGTGAAAGCCTTCTTGAACCATTCTATCAGTTTCTTGGGAATCTCAGTTGTGAACTTGCTGCACCAGAGTGCAAGGATGGAGATGGCATGAAGCAAAGTGCCCTCATGAACTTCAGGAAAACATAGACCATGTTGTAAATATAAGCTCAGATACATTAGATAGACTGTCCTACACTTAGAAAATCTACAACAGCTGCAAAGTCTATTCAACATTCCTGAAATGACTCCAAGGCTTTGAACTTCACTATCCAATAAAAATACCCATTCTAAATTTTAAAATATTCAAGACGAGATTCCTGACATCAGCCCTAAACATTTTTCAGTTTGAAATCACACTCCTATCCTACTTGCTTCTCACGCGTCAGTCACCCAAGGGAGTTAGAGTGGAGTCTTCCATTTAAAAAAAAATCCCTTTTCAATAAGTCAAGGCAGTAGAAAAGCATGGCAGACAGACAGAGAGGATCTTAAATATATTTTTTGAATTCTACGCTGCTCCACTGATGAAACCCAAGATACATGACATGACAACTACAGCAGCAATGTATGCTTACGCAGAATGGTCACTAGAGAGAGACACAAACCAAGAAATGTAATCACATTATGTTTAGAATTGAAAATATATTGTTTGATGCTTTATCGTTTCTTTGACTCTTTTGGTTTGCAGAGAAATATAACTTCGTCAACAGGAATATTTTATGAATTCTTCTGTACCAATACCACTGGGCACTTTGTTGTCCATATTGGATTCTCTCCCTTTACTTCTAGTTTCTTTCAAGCCCCAATCCTATCTTCACAGTAGGGCAAACTACAGTACAAGCGCATGCCTCAAGAGTTGACTATTTACTACAAATACCTTCATGTTCTAATGCTGCATGTGATAAGGAGCGTGGATTATGATTATCTGCAGATTTCTTTTGTGGAGAAAGTTCTTAGCCAACACATTTATGATCAATGCATTGCAAAATCACACATACAAAGCATTCAGCTTAATGTTGGTCACATCACACCGCAGAAAGGACACATGTGGATTGTACAGTGTCAAAAGAATAAAAACATAATTCACCCCAAATTACAAGGTGAGGAACTGTTGGGAATAATTAAACAAGCCACTAGCCACAAAATCTAAAGAATCACAATCAAACCAAAGTACTTCAGATAATGACATGATTCATCACCCAGATAAAAATAGAACATTGTTTGGAAGTCAAATGCATAGCACCACAGGAAATAACTTTAAATTATTGAGGAAGAAATGTAAAAAAACATAGCCACCTGTTTCTATTCAGTCTCTCAAGCTTCTTCCATTACACGGTTTGACCATGATTGATCTACATACTCCTCAATAATCTAATCCAACAAAAACCTCATTTTTGAGATTTTCAGTGGTTTCTCCCAAACCACCAGCCTCAACCTCACTTTGGGAGAGTGAGTTCTTCTCCTGACATATCCAGTACTCCTGATGTGGAGTGTTTGCTGATTTTACTCCTGAACAGCCTGGCTATAATTATAAAGGTGACCTATAGTTCAGGGGTTCTTATTACAGAAGGAATAATTTCTCTTTCTATTCAGCCTCTCCATTTTTCAGCTCAAGCACCTCAAGCAGATCATTGGGCAAGAAAGTAATAACAGAGGAACCTCGATTAACCAAATATCGGAATATCTGGCAAGATTTCAAGGTGCTGATGCTTGGCTAAACTATGGTATCCAGCATTTGATTATCCGGAATTTGAGCAACGGAACGAAATATTCCCCACCTGTGTCCTTCAGATAATCGAGGTTCCTCTGTATATGAAATAATAAGCAACACACTACGGAATAATATGCAACAGATAAGAATGGAGGAAAATACTGATGCATTCAAACTTAAGTTGGACTCCGAGCTGCTAGTTTTAGGACAGAGGGGTGAGCTGAGGTATTCTTTTATCCCAAACTGTTCTTGCAAGTAAAAAGGATGCAAAAATTATTTTGCCAAATTTATAACAGCATTTGAGATTTAGAGAACTGAAGCCACTCACCTTCTTGTTGCAGGAAGGGGATGAAAAGTTCAGCGACTGTACCACTCAGGGTTTGACTCGAAATACCACCGACTGTATGGTGACTGCAGCTTCCAATGCCTGTGCAAAAGAACAACGTTTTATGAACACAACTCTACATTCTGACAATACATGGAATAATACAACACCTAAAATACATTTTTAGACAAAATATTTGTTAAGAGCACAATATCTGCTGCCTTTATATTCAACATCCCATATGTTAAGGCCTCTACTACTGAGCATATTATTCTGAAAAAAATGTTAAGAGATTCAAAAGCAACTATGGGTTGCAACAGGGGATACTGGAAGTCCATGTACAAAGGCAGGGAGATCTCAGCTGACAGCAGCATTTACATTATAAAGGCTCTTTGGATCAGACAATTTTATTTATAAGTGTATACCTTCATGTGCGTGTGAGCTTCAGAGGCTGAACCAGCATTTACTGCCCATCCTGAAATACTCTAAGGAGGTGGCAGTGAGCTGCTTTCTTGAACCACTGCAGTCCATGTGCGTGTGTGCGAGTGCGTGCGCACACACAACATATTATTAGGGAGGGAGTTCCCGAATTTTGATCCAGTGATACTGAAAGAACGGTTTTATATTTCCAAACCAGAACATTAAGCGGCTTGGAGGGAACATACAGGTGGTGGTTTCCAATGCATCTGCTGTCCTTGACCATCAGATGGAAGCAGGGGGGGTGTTGGGAAGGAGCTCTCAAAGAAACTTTGGTAAATTTCTGCATTACATCTTGTAATGGTTGCTACCACTGAGCATCAGCAGTGGAGGGAATTAAGTGTGCACATGGTGCCAATTAACTGGGCTGCTTTGCTATAGATGGTGTCAAATTTCTTGCACTTATCCAAGCAAAGGAGAATTCCATCACATTCCTGATTTATGCCTTAGATGATGGATAGGTGTTGGAATTCAAGAGTAAGTTATTCGCTGCAGGGATCCTACACTATGACCTGCTCTTGCAGCCAATATTTATATGGTGAGTCCAGTTCAGTTTCTGGTCAATGCAGTATCCAGGATGTTGATAGTGGGTGAATTCAGCAAAGGCAATGCCACTGAATGTCAAGGATCAATGATTAGAATATTTGTTGCAGGTGGCCAATACCCAGCATTGTGTGCACAAATATTACTTGCCATATGACAGCCAAGCCTAAATTTTGCCCAGGTCTTATTGCATTTGAATCTGGACTGCTTCAGTACTTGAGGGTCATGAATGGTCCTGAACAGTGTGCAATCATGTGCGACCATCCCCATTCTGATCTTATGATGAAGGGAAGGTTATTGATGGAGTAGCTGAAGATGGTTGAGACTAGGACACCCTGAGGAACTCCCTACTGAGATGTTCTGGATCTGAGGAAAATGGCTTCCAACAACAACAACCAGCTTCCTTTGAGCTCAGTATGATTCAAACCCAGAAAGAGCTTCCTCACTAATTCTCACGGATTCCAATTTTGCTAGGACTCTTTGTTGTCACACATAGTCAAATCTGGCCTTAGAATCATAGTATCCCTACAGTGTGGGAAGAGGCCCTTCAGCCCAACAAGTCCACAGTGACCCTCTGAAGAGTATCCCACCCAGACCCATTCCCCATCCCTATTATTCTACATTTCCCCCCAACTAAGGCACATAACCTACACGTTCCTGAACACCATGGGCAATTTAGCATAGCCAATTCACCTGACCTGCACATCTTTGGACTGTGGGAGGAAATCAGAAGAAATCCACACACACAGGGAGAATGTCTGTGTGGAGTTTGCATAGTCGCCCGAGGCTGGAATCGAACCAGAGTCCGTGGTGCTGTGAGGCAGCAGTGCTAACCACTGAGCCACCATGCCACCTCCGTAGCCTTGACCCCACCTCTGGAGTTCAGCTCTTTTACTGCTTTGGACCAAAGCTGGAATGGGGTCAGGAGTGAAGTAAACTGTCAGTGAATAGATTATTGTTCAGTAAGTGATGTTTTATAGCACTGTTGCCATCCAGTTCCATCACTTTACTTATGACTGAGAGGGGACTGATGGGGTGATAGTTGGCCTGGTTGGATTTGCTCTGCTTTGTGTGAATAATTATCTGCATCGCCGAGATGTCGCCACTGCTGCAGCTGTACTGGCACTGGAGCGTGTCCAGCGGAGATTCACACGGATGATCCCTGGAATGGTAGGTCTAACATACGAGGAACGGCTGAGGATCCTGGGATTGTATTCATTGGAGTTGAGAAGATTAAGGGGAGATCTAATAGAAACTTACAAGATAATACATGGCTTGGAAAGGGTGGATGCTAGGAAATTGTTTCCGTTAGGTGAGGAGACTAGGACCCGTGGACAGAGCCTTAGAATTAGAGGGGGTAAATTCAGAACAGAAATGCGGAGACATTTCTTCAGCCAGAGAGTGGTGGGCCTGTGGAATTCATTGCCACAGAGTGCAGTGGAGGCTGGGACACTAAATGTCTTCAAGGCAGAAATTGATAAATTCTTGATGTCACAAGGAATTAAGGGCTACGGGGAGAATGCGGGTAAGTGGAGTTGAAATGCCCATCAGCCATGATTGAATAGCGGAGTGGATTCGATAGGCCGAATGGCCTTACTTCCGCTCCTATGTCTTATGGTCTTATGTACTGGAACAACTTGGCTAGGGGTGTGACAAATTTTGGAGCACAAGTCTTCAGTAGCATTTTGTCAGAATGATATCAAGGCCCAAGGCCTTTCCTGTTGTCAATATCTTTAATCATTTCTTGATTTCACATGGAGTGATAGTCCTACATCTGTGATGCTATTGATTTCTGGAGGAGGCCAAGATTCACTCAGCATTTCAGGCTGAAGATGGATGCCTTTTCTTTTGCACTGACATGCTGGGTTCCCCCAGCATTGAAGGTGGGGAAATTTATGCAGCCTCTTCCTCCAGTGAGTTATTTAAATGCCCATCTCCATCCTGCAGAGCTTCAAGATTGCAGAGCTTCGATTCTGAGGAAGGGTCACTTGACCTGAAATGTCAACTTTGATTTCTCTCCATCGATGCTATCAGACCAATTGAGCTTTTCCAGCAATTTGTTTTTTGTTCTGATCTAATTGGTCGGTTGTGGAATTGCTCAACCATGTCTATCATTTACTGCTTATGCTGCTTGGTATGCAAATTGTCGAGTTGCAACTTCACCTGGCCTGTCCTTCTGCACGCTACATTGAACTAGGGATAATCCCATGTTGATGGCAATGGCAGAATGTGAGATATGCTACGCATCATGTTACAAATTGTGATTGAATACAATTCTACTGATGATGGCCCACAGCATCTCATGGATGCCCAGTCTTGAATTGCTGGATCTGATTGAAGTCTATCCCATTTAGCAGTGGTAGTGCTATACATGATGGACAACAGCCACTGTGTGAAGACTGAACTTAGTCTTCACAAGATCTGTGCAGTAATAACTCCTACTGATACAGATACACTTGTGGCAGGTAGACTGGGGAGGATGAGGTCAAGTAATAGTTTTCTCCCTCTCGTGTTGGTTCCTTCACTGCCTGCTACAGACCTAGTTCAGCAGCCATGTCTTTTAGAACTCAACCAGTTTGGTCAAAAGTAATGCTGCTAAGTCATGCCTGGTGATGTAGCCTCCATCCAGAGTATGGATGTATGCCTTTGGAACCTTCATTTCCTCCTCCAAATAATGTTCAACATAAATATCATCCAGGGTGGAGGGAAATCAGCAAGAAGATTCCTTGCTCATATTTCACCTGAGGACTCATTGAGGACTCCCAACTCCTTCCCACTTTATACCACTGTGCCATCACCTCTGATGGCTCGTCCTACTGATGGGACAGGACATGCCCAGGGATGGTGGTGGTGATGCTGTCACAAGTATTACCTAAAAGGTAGAGTTGAAACTTTATTGCTGGAACAGCACAGCAGGTCAGGCAGCATCCAGGGAACAGGAGATTCGACGTTTCGGGCACAGGCCCTTCTTCAGGAAAAGAAGGGCCTGTGCCCGAAACGTCGAATCTCCTGTTCCCTGGATGCTGCCTGACCTGCTGTGCTGTTCCAGCAATAAAGTTTCAACTTTGATCTCCAGCATCTGCAGACCTCACTTTCTCCTTACCTAAAAGGTACAATTGTATAGTATGATGATGTCAGTGTGCGAGATAGCTACAATTTTGACATTAGTCCCCAGGTGAGGAGGACTTTGCAGAGTTGACAAGGCTGAATTTGCTATTGTTGTTTCTGGTACTGGGACAATGCCAGGTGATCTGTCTGTTGTTGAGACTTTTTAGTGCTGGATTCTAGGCCATTTCAGAGGACAGTGAAGATCAACCATATTGCTATGAACCTGAAGTCACATTCAGGACAGGTAACGACGACAAGTTTCCTTCCCTAAAAGACATTAAGTAAACTAGATGGATTGACAATGGTTCCATGGTCATCATTAGACTTTTAATCCCAGATTTGCTTTAGAATTCAAATTACACCACCTGCTGAACCCTGATCCACAGAGCATTACCTGGCTTTCTGGGTTACGAGAAACAAGACCACTACATCATCTCCTCCCTCTTTCTCAAGTGCTCATAATGATTTCTAAAACAATATAACAATTAAACAAAAGGCTTAAATAAAATATGCAGAGTTTTTACAAAATGTTAACAGGAAGAATAACATCTTAAAACTAAACTAACGATTCAGGTTACTGACAGATTTGCCAGCATTTCATTATTAGTACTCAGCAGGCTGAGACTTCGAAAGGTACACCACAGCATTCACATTAGCGCCTCCTTGGTGTTGACAGAAAGCATTGCCTGCAGAGGTAAGTTGAACTCAAACTAATTTGTGAAAGAACCTTGGATAAAAATTTGCTCTGTACTCTCAGTGCAACAGAATTTTGAACTACTCTATTTGACTTCTATGTAGTTATGCACAAAAACACTCCAATTCAGGAAACAACGTCTCAGCAATATGTCCATTTTCTTCTACAATTACTAGAAACTGTATGAACAGGTTTCTGGTTTTCTTCAATTTTATTTCAAGTGATTTAAATCACCAACCTGACAGCACACTTATCTTCTGTGATACAGCAGTCAGCTTGCCCTCAGAACCTAGAGGAAACATAAATGACAGTGAGAAGTTAGCAGCCATTACCAAGAATCCGTTCAATAAATATGCATTTATAGAAGGCATTTAACAACCCAGAGGCCCAAGGTAATTAGTGAAGAATAAACTATTTTTGAAATGTAGTCATGGCTCTAATGTCAGAAAATGCAGCAGCCAATTGTACAAACAATACCACAGCCAGCAATGCGATGAATGAACATGCAAACTGTTTGTGATTGTAGTCAAGACACCAAAATAATTCTCTTGCTCCTCTCCACATATTACATTAGAATCTTTCACATCCACCTGAGGCGCAGTCATGATCTCACCCAGTTGTTACATCATACATTCAAGATATAGAATGCTTGTGTGTCTTCTCTGAGTGCCGAATTACAAGTTTCTCACCAAATGCCCTCACACAGAATAGAAATCTGAAGGTATCTGGAAATACTCTATCCAAAAAATTCTTCTTTCACTACCTGCAAACACAGGATACATTTTGTACACAAGTAGATACACAGTGACATTCATTACCACTGGTAACATAATATACTTCATGGGCACAGACAACTTGGAATAAGAAGTTATGTAATGAAGTGCATTGAGAAAGTGAGGAATTATCAGGGCCGCGTTAGGGAAAATACTGAGGGTGGAATGATATGGCTCTGCATGTTGTGTATGGTCATGAAGTGGAGGGGCAGCCGTAGTTGAAGTTGGTTTAAAAGAAAAATTGCAAGAGTATTGGAGTAATGATAAATTGGGGATGTACAAAATTTTAAAATGGTGTTAGTGTGCAGAAAACAGTGAAATAACCCGCATACTGGAGTCAAAATATCAAAGACAACATTAGAAGGAATAGTAGACAAGAAATATTATAGTAAAAAGAAGAAAGGAAAAGGTCTTCAAAAATGCAGAATAAGTAGAGACTAAAGGAAAGAAATGGGAGGGCAAAAAAAAAAGGCAAAAACGAGCAACTTGCATTTAAAAAAGAGAGACCATGGGAAACTGCATGACAGTTTAAAATAAAACAAGAACAGGACTTGCAAAAACAAGGTGGTGACTGGGTTTGAAAATGGCAGGAATCAAAAAGTGAACTAGAAATGAGTTTGATGAAACATATGATAAAATAAAGTACCACAGATTTGGATGTTTAAGAAAGTAAATGGTGAAAGATATAGGCAGAATTGAGAATCAGGATTGAAAGTCTTGTACAGTGTTGGAAGACAAAAGGCAGCAAGGGATAAAACTGAGGAAAAAAAACACAGATAGCAACAGACATAAGGTGAATGACAACCCAAGCCCGGAAGCAGTAAGGCCAGAAAATCTTACTGGAAAAGAATTCAGCTGGACCTGAGCCCTTAGGCACGTTAAGTTGAGAGCACCATTATCACATGATCCTTTTGCGGCAATAAATGGTGCAAGGAATTTTGTGCTATTACAGCAGCACCTAACTATCATGTCAAATTAGACAGCCAAAATTAGTCTTACATTAAAATGAATGAGAAAGGACAAATGTGACATAAATAGCACAAGCGTTACTTCCCTTGTCAGGCACATACTCCTAGATAAAAATGCACACACATACAAAATTTCCTGGATTTCTGTTCCATAAGACGTACCCCCAAGAATGGCAAAGAGATGTCTGACAAGAGATTCAGCAGCCGTCTGATCACTGCATTGATGGGTTAAGTTGCGTAAAGCTATCACAGCCTCGTCCATCAGTTGCGCATTGTTAGACTTCAGTTGGCCTGTGGTACAGAAAAGAAAGTAGTAAACCTGGGATAATCAAATTGAAACAATTTCCTGCAACAATCCAATTCTATAATTTTTAAGAAAAAGCTTGTCTAATTAATTTATCCCTTCTCTATGATTTAAAAAATATCTGGACAATGACCCAGAAATATACAAAATAATTACAAACAGATCACAATTAAATTTAACAAATGTTGCATTTTTTTTCATTTATTATTATAAGAGAGGACAACTCATTACATAGCTCTCTATTTCACACTTACTTGCAAGGCCTTTGGCAATGTCCACTGCATACTGGCTAAGGTCAAGGGTTACTGAAGATAATAGGTAGGAGACCGCTGTGAAAAAAAAGTCAATCAGTGATTGCCAAACAAAGGAAAATTCAATCCATCACTTCCCTCAGCAGTAGTTTCAACAACAGCGGAGAAGTGAAAGAAAGACTTGCATTTATATACCACCTTTCACAACTGCAGGATGTCCCAAAGTGTTTCACACTTAAAGTACATTGTGATGATGTATGAAAGACAACAGCAATTTACGTACAGCAAGCTCCTGGTAAACAAATTGCGATCACAAATAGATACTCTGTTTTTGTTAATTAAGTGATATCTGAAGGATACATATGAGCCAAGACAGCAGGGAACACATCCTGATTAACCTTTAGTAAATAATACCTTGGGGTTTTGTGCATCATCATAAGGGAGCATCATAGCATTAACATTTCTGAAAGAAGGAATATCCGACAACACAACATCCCCTTGGTACTACGTTGGAAGATCAGTCTAGAGTTTTGGTTCACAATCTTCTGACCACTGGGGAGTGTGCAATTAACACAGCCATGATTGTTACGTTATCAGGGTTTACTTAAAACATCACGACACTGCATGACTTCAAACAACATGTGAAATTTTAACTCCTGGTCTATGCCAATTTAGCTATCTTCCATGGATGTAATGGCATATTTTGATACGGGGCGCAGCCAATTATTCAACTCCAATCCTAATGCATACGGAATGTGCTTAAATTTAAAATTTTCAATCCCCAATTTTGCCCTCCCCACATTGCTGCACAACTTCTTACAAGAATGGGATCGGATGCCAGAACCATGGAGACCGGAGCTGTTTGCCCAAAACTATTGTGGTGTTTCCACAAATTTACTTAGTGCTTTTTCTAGCAGGTCCAAAGCCTACTCAGGGATGCAGCTTGAAGTAAATCAGCAGTCGAGTCAAAGCCTCAGGCATCACAGCCAATGAAGCAATGTTGACCACTACCACCATTCGCAGAACTTCCAGGCAATTCTCGTAGACCTCTTAAACCCACTTCCCAAAATTAATGGTTTTCCTTCCATAGAACAATATTGACTCTTCCAAATCTCACGATGATTCTCTAAATACAGTAAAGTCCTCATTTGCATGTATGTCCTTCATGAATTTGCTTATTCATGTAATACTTACTGTACACCTCTTTTGCCAAGTGAGAATCTAATCTTTCCTCTTTTAAACTTTGGATAGGTGAAGAAATTCATGAAGTAGAAGTGTGCACAAGCACAGAGGGTGATGTTTGCTGTTTGTGAAAACCATTCATTGCGGCATTTGCCAGAAATGCATGCCCTGCATACAGCAGGACTTTAATGCATCCTGCTATAACCCCCTTAAAATGGATTCCTGCAATTTATCCATGACTGATGCTAGGCTAACATAGCCTAGCTTTCTGCCTCTCTCTCTTTCCTTAAATAATGGTGTTGTGTTCACAACTTCTCAATTTGATGAAACAATTATAAAATCCAAGGAATTCTGAAAGATTATAACCAATGTCAATACAACGTCTGTCGGCATTTCTTTTGAGATCCTTCAGTGCAGGCCATTCAAATCTTGGGAACTTGTCAGCTTTAGGTCTTAATACTTCCCACCTCCTTATTCCTGGTGCTGGCAATTATTTTAAATTCCAACCACTCTTTCAGCATTTGATTTTCTAATGTTTTTAGGAAATTTCCTCAGTGAAGACAGACACAGATTATCTGTTCAAAGCCTCCGTGATTTCCTGGTTTTTGCAATATCAGTCGCCTGGACTTGCTCGCTACAGGATCAATACTAGTTTTAATTACTCTTTCTCCATTTAATTGTTGAAACATATTACCAGCTCGCTTTCTCTCATATTCTACTTCCACTTTATAGTGTGTGACCTCTGCATGGAATCTTTCAGACAGTGGTATCTTGATGTGTCCGTTTTCAGCCTTTTAGATGGTAACGGTTATAGATTTAGAGGCATGCTATTCATGATTTGCTGCAGTGCATGTTGTAGATGGTTCACACCATACACTGGCGCCAGAGACTGAATGTTGAAGTTGGTGGGTTGGGTGCCAGCCAAGTATACATTTTTTCTTGAATGGTGTCAAAATTCTTCGATGCAGTTGGAACTCCAGTGATTCAGGCAAATGGTGATCATTTCTGACTTGTGCTTTGTAGACACGGCCAGAGTTTAGCAAGTCAGATGAATTACACTCACTGAATTTCCAGCTTGCAACCTGATCTTGTAGCCAGTATTTGCATGGCTGGTCTAGTAAAGTTTCTGAGATACCAGAGGACTGATTATACTCAATAACTATAGCTAGAGAAGAGAAAGATTGGAAACATAAAATATCAACAATGCAGGTCAACTTGCACCTCACTTACTTTCGATTACATTCTCTGGGCTACGCAGGATAGATTTATGCATTGTAGGGAGCAGAGAGCTCTTGAACTCTTCATGGGACACATGGCGAAGCAGTGGTTCACAGCGTTCCTGTGAAAGCAAAACAGGAAAGCACCTCCAGCATTCATTATTTGAGTATTAAATGAGACAAAATCTATATTTCTTTCATTATGTTATGTGGCCACATTTTAACTAGCACCACATTGAATTCCTTGGAATTAATCCTATTCCCAAACGGACTCAGTGAAGGCTTTCTAATAAGTAGAAAGATTCTACTTTTGTTATGTGACCAGAGCAGCAGTTTCAACCAATGTATCTACAGAGACCCTAAATGGACAACTGAACGGCAGAGAATGGTGTAATGACTCATTGAGATAGTGTTCCGGAAGCTGAATCCGGGCATTCCTGAGTCATCACAAAAGTAAAAATTGTTATAAAATATGTAAAGATCCCCTATTTACTTGACTTTCAGACCCAGACCGATACAAAGTGAAGTAAACAAGAATTACTATTTAATGAAAGTAATTAGCTGGGGTAAACAGCTATAAGGTGGGCGGCACAGTGGCTAGCACTGCTGCCTCACAACACCAGGAACCTGGCTACGATTCCAGCCTTGGGCAACTGTGTGTGGAGTTTGTACATTCTCCCAGTGCCTGCATGGGTTTCCTCTGGGTGTTCCAGTTTCCTCCCACAATCCAAAGATTTGCAGGTTAGGTAAATTGGCCAAGCTGAATTGCCCACAGTGTTCAGGGATGTGCAGGTTAGGTGCATTTGTCGGGGCTAAAACATAGGGTAGGGGAATGGGTCTGAGTGGGTTACTGTGTGGAGGGTCAATCTGGACTTGTTGGGCCGAAGGGACTGTTTCCACACTGTACACATTCTACGCACTAGAAGCTGTTAGCATTTAACACGAGCAATTAAAACTCCACCTTACAGACACAGGCAAAACCACAGGAAAAATTGATTATTGGTCAGAGGAGATAAACTGGAAAGACAGTTCAATAGTCTTTGTTCCCAAGTTCTGATGTTGAAATGATCCTTATGATTCTTCTGCTGGATAACATGTTGTTTCAATAGTCCTTCTGTAGATGCTTTCACTTATTGGTAAGAGACAAAAAGTGAACAGTCCACATCTAAAATGTCTCTGACTTATCAGTCAAAAGTCACAACTTAAAACAATTGTTGCAGGAAAAATAACCAGTTTTCTTTGGGTTTACAGTAAGTTTTGTCTGCAGAGAACAGAGAGGCCGCTCCTGAGCAGGGGAAGAACTGAACACTTTGCTTTCTCTGTAACTTGGTCCCAGTTCCAAACTGCTCAGTTGCTAAGAACCAGTCCACAGTTTTTCTTTTAAAACAAGCACAAAATAAAAAGACACAATTCTTAAAAATGATTAAAGAAACCATGCGCTCATTCTATTTAAATTCTTGTAAACTTTCTAAGTGACTTTAAATTGCTGCTCACCAGAAGATATTTTGGAGGTTTGGTTTTGCTCATCAGCACCGTCTTCATGTAGAGATCTAACATCTGATTCTGTAAAACAGTTAAGAGGAGAAGTGGTCAGCCTTTGTCCAGGAAAATCAAATAATGCATCGATCATTTGGAAATTATCTCAGTGTAGACAAGATGAACCTGTGGCACCAGTACAATGGTATCCCTTCAAGTTCAAAATGCCTTGGGACACATCGGTTGCATCACGCTGTGCTAGATGACATACCGGCCTTGAAGGCAACAACGTACAGGCAATTTCCTTAAGTGCACTGGCCAAATTTTTGACAGGCCACAAATGCTTGGACATAAGAGGGCCATTTGAATGCAGTCTGTGATTTGATTTTCAGGATGCAGTGTAGCTTAGGGAAAACTACAGCTCAGATGTACCAGAATGATGCTGCAGCTGAATGGATATTTAAGGATGGCCAGGTGCAACCACTAGCTTGCACTCCCTTGAACACAGAATATTAAGAGATGATCTAATTGAGGTATTTACAATAAATGTTTCTTAAATTGGCATGGTGGATTGAGAGAAAGCATTTCCTCTGGAGCATGGTGCATTAACTTAAAGGTTCAAGCTTGTTCATTCAGAAATAATGTCATGAAGCACTCCTTCAGACAAAGCAAGTGGACGTCTAGAACTCTTTCCTCTCCAAATCTATTTGAGTGCCAAAGGAAAACTAAAGTGAAATTGATTAAAAGTTTAAAAAATCAAGCTAATGGAATTAAGGGATAAGTCAATTGAGAATTAACTGATTATCAGCTGAAGAATCAGAGCTCTACAGTTCCTATAAAGCTCTCAATCATTGAAATCTCTTCAAATCCATTTAAGTTCCTAAAATCAAAGCAAAATACTGCAGATACTGGAAATCCTAAACAAAAAGTACTATAAATGTTCAGGTAACCTGCAGCAGCTGAGGAAAAGAGTTAGTGTTTTCTGTCAAATATAACTTCTTCAGACATGTTTTTAACACGTTCTGCTTGTATTCCTGTTGAGACCTCTCTGCCCACATTGGTTCAGCAGGATTAAGTCATTATTAATAAGGGGTAAGCTATGATTAAAATGGTTCCATTATGCAGAACCATTTGATCCAAAACATTACAGTACAAAGTTCTCTAAAAATCTGGAAAGCAAAGATATGTTAAATACCTTATGCTTGTTGATGGTGGCGATATCTTTCTGATCTGTACAGTACTGCACTAAAACTCCTAGCATTGCTAAATGGAGTGGGTTTGGTTCCAGACTCACTGTTGTTGCCAAATACTGCTGTGCAAGATCTGGGTTCTGTGAAGAGAAGTAGAAGATAAAGGTAAAATGGATCAGGCACCAGACTGACAAGCCGCACAATGGATCTGTAGTGCTCAAGAATGCTCTCCCTTGTACAGATATTTGAGACTGGGACTAAGTAAACCAGAGCATTGCACATCCATTAGCACAGTCAGATTTTGTTAGACTCATTTTAGAATTGAATCTCATACAGGGTGACTGGTTCCAGGCACTAGATGATGCAGCTGGCTTATAAATGAGAGATAGTTTTCCTCATATGGCTGCCATCTTTTGAAAGAATCCCAAAAACATTATTTAATCATTTTCCTAACCTACTTTTCTATCTTCAACAACTTGTGCACAGAAACCTGCAGGTCTTGTTTTTCTGTGCTGCCTGAAGAACTGTATATGTCATTTATTATTATCATTGACAGTGAATTGCTTTGAAAAATCCTGAGCTTGTGAAGGATGCTATCTAATTGCAAGTCAGTGTTCTTTTCCATAATTGGAGAAAATTATCTAAGTGAAAACTGAACTTCAAATGTAACTATCAAATCAAAACATTCTTTCCCCAACTTTTGCCACACTTTGACAATAGAAGATTCAAAATGTAGAAACTCAATTAGTGGCAGTATTTCATCATGTTATGTCTATCACAATAATGATGAAAAATATAAAAGCCAAGAACCATATCTGTCCACAGAAATTTCTTTCATCATTTCAGCCCTATCCAGCTTTTCTCAAAGATAATCTTGTATACAATAGTCACAAGTTGTTGCTCACTGCATTCTCATGACTCTGCTTCACCCTTTTTCTCAGTTCATTCTGCAGTCATTAACCTGCCCCTTGATCCAGGCATCATTCCATACCACTGACTCCATTTTTTCCTTACCTCTTTCCATAGATGTTTGAGTTTCTTCAGGACCCCATTCACTGTATGCTTGTTACCACCACCCATAACCTCCATTAAGAGCAGGCACTGTACATCTACCTGTTAGGAAACACAAGATGTTGCAGTTTGATCACTGTCAGTTGAATTTTCACTGTCCACACCAGATGTATTCAACTGTGCATCTGAAAGTCCACCTAGGAGACTGAATTTATCCATGCAATCTTCTAATTTGATTCTGGCTTGAGCTCCTCCAGCTTCTTGTCAATTAGGGACTGAACAGGGGAACCATATAGAGAGAGATGGCATGGGTGAGGTACTATGAGAGCAAAAAAATGCCAAAAAAAGTCAAAATGGAAGAACTGGCTGTTGAGACAGAGGATGGAACAACAATGACAAAATGATAAAAGGGTGATTGCACTTAAATGTTGTTAAGTCACCAGGACCAGATGGGATGCATGTGATGGCATAATCATCCAATCCACTTTTAGTGGTGCGAGGGGGTTGTAGGATTGAAAATTTTACATCTCTGCTCATATAAATACTACAGCAATAAACCAAAGAGATCTTTGTTCAGGAACAATAATCTGAATAAAACTAAAACTGTCACACTTGGACAAGGATGAATTAATTACAGAAAGCCAACATTGATCTGTTAATTCTGAAAGGTTGCAAGGACACAGAACAGGGGTTAAGTATAAAAAAAAGTGAAGTCAGCAGGAAGATTGAAATATAGGATCCTTGGATTTATAAACGGATGCATTACATCAACAAAGAATTTATGAAAAACCTCTATCAACTAGTGATTTTGCTTTAACTGAAGTATTACGTCCAAGATTAGGCACTGCATTTTAAGGTATTCTAGATGGTCAGAAAAAAAATGGTTCCAGATTGGCGAAAGCGGGACTGTACTCTTGAAAATAAGGTTGGGGAGATTTTGTAGCATTGTTAAAAATCATGAAGGGTCTGAGCAGTTTAAAGGAGGAGAAAATGCTTCTAATATCTAGAATTTAAGAACACAGATTTGACATGATTGTCAAAGGAACTAATGGTGACCAGGAATAACTCTTTCATGCAGAGAATGGTTAAGATCTGGACTGCATTGCCCAAGATTGTGGCGGGAGCAAATTCAATCATGGCTTTCAAAAAGAACTGGATAAGCTGGGCGGCATAGTGGTTAGCACTGCTGCCTCAATTCCCGCCTCAGGCAACTTTCTCCCAGTGTCTGCGTGGGTTTTCTCTGGGTGCTCCGGTTTCCTCCCACAGTCCAAAGATGTGCAGGTTAGGTGAATTGGCCATGCTAAATTGCCTGTAGTGTTAGGTGAAGGAGTAAACGTAGGGGGGGTGGGTCGCTCTTCGGAGGGTCGGTGTGGACTTGTTGGGCCGAAGGGCCTGTTTTCACACTAAGTGATCTAATCTAAGCTCCTGTAAAGAGAAAATTTGCTCTGGGGAAAATGCAAGGAAATGGAACTGGCCTTTCAGAGAGTTAATATAAACATCACGGGTCAAGTGGTCCCTACTTATTCTATAATCGTTTTGTTATTCACTACTCTCAGGTTTCTGCAGTTTGTCTCACCACTCTATCACCTGATACCCTTGAACCATGGCAGTTTTTAACATTCATTTATGAGATGGGTGTGTGTGTGTTGCTGGCTGACCAGCATTTATTGCCCATCCTTAGTTACCCTTGAGAAGGTTATG
Source organism: Chiloscyllium plagiosum (assembly GCF_037043375.1). Classification (NCBI taxonomy): domain Eukaryota; kingdom Metazoa; phylum Chordata; class Chondrichthyes; order Orectolobiformes; family Hemiscylliidae; genus Chiloscyllium; species Chiloscyllium plagiosum. The sequence continues at coordinate 54,418,878 of NW_028270162.1, forward strand.
GTGAGCTGTCTTCCTGAACCAGTGCAGACCATCTACTGTGGGTTGATCCACAATGCCATTAGGGAAGGAAGTCCAAGATTTTGACCCAGCGACAGTGAAGGAATGGCAATATATTTCTAAGTCAGGATGATGAGTGGCTTAAAGGGGAACTTGAAGGTGGTAGTGTTCCCACGTATCTGCTGCCCTTATCCTTCGAGGTGGAAGAGGTCATGGGTTTGGAAGGTATTGTCTGCAGATCTTTGGTGAATTTCTGAAGTGCAACTTGTAGATATTAGGCAACATTCTTGCCTCTGATTCAGAAGATTCAGTTCAGATTCTATGCCATAGGCATATTCTGATCAAGCACTCTGCTTGAGTACAGGAAATGCTGCACTGTCATAAGTGCAATCATTTGGATGAGATGTGAAAGGCAAGGTCCTTTCTGCTCTCGTCTGGACTACTAAGAGAGTAGGTGAGTTCTGACTATTAGCCATCATTGTACCTTAATAAGGATTTGCCCCATTTTTATAGATGGAAGCTCTTCTAATGGATGGATCAAATGAGAAATGATAAAACAAATAGGAAGGTTGACGTTTCTGTCAGGAAGCAAAGCAATCCTTTTCAAACTTTGCAAGAAACCAGCAGCTTTAGGAACTCGAAATGTAATATGGAAAACTCTCTGTGCCCATTTCCTGTACAATCTGTGTACTTCACACTCTACCATGAGGTCCATCTCACCTTAACTCCCTCTGATGTCATACAACAAGCTTTTACTTTGCTCCCTTCCAAAATGAAATATGTGCAAAAATGCTGATCATTTACACATTTTATTTAATTCATCCAGCCCAAGCTGCTTTCCTTACAGACAAAGATTCAACAAGCTGCAGTAACATTTTTTGTATATTTTCTGAATGTTGCACTGACTCCAATCTTTGCTTCAATAGCCATAAGTAAAAATCAGGCACTTCTATACCCCGATACTCACCAACTTTATCCAAATCTCGGTTGCTTGTTTTTCAGGGGTTGCGAATGCTGTCTTGACCAGCAGTAATGTCCAGTTGAGAGCAAGGGATGCTGCTGAGGCACTGCTTTTACTGTTGAGAGAGAAAGGGTAGGAGCGCATACTTAGATGTTAATGACTTTAGATTACTACAATCTCATAATTGAAAAGGAATTCTCAAAAATAACCCGAACAGAAATGGATACATCAAAAGCCCCCTTCACTCAGCATATCATTGGGTATGGCGGATGCTGGTTGTTATCCGCAAGCTGACACTCGTATTATTCCACACGCTCCCTGGTCTGGTCTCTCTGCAATTCCTATCCATGACAGACTTATTGATCCTTTTGCCTCCACTCAGAGCTGTGGGGTTATAATGGAGCTGGGAATCTCTTTTCTCTACCTCAAAGGAAAGTAACAAAAGAACTTCTTTTGCAAATTTTCCCTGCCAAACAAGAATTGTCTACTTCAGGCTTCAAAATATTCAATGGCATTGGAAGTCTCTGCCTCAGGAGCAAAGTCATGCAACCCTCACTCAAGACAGAGGTAAGAGTGAAAAATCATTTCATTGAAGATCCTGAATGATCTTGACAAGGTGAGCATGGAAAGGATTTTTACTCTTGCAGCTGAATCCAGAAGATAGGTGACACTCTTAAAATTAGGGTTGACTTTTGGGACAACAATGAGAACACTTTTATTTTCTCTCTCGGAAGCTTGTGCAGCTTGGAGTTCTGAATCTCAGAGGGCAATGAAGGCAGGGTCATTGAATACTTTTCAGTCAGAGATAGTCAGACACTTGATAGATGACAGAATCAAATACTATTCATTGTAAATATGGAATTTGGAACAGAAGCCATTATTGATAATGGAGCTAACTTGAAGTAGAGAATGACCTCCTACCGATCCCAATTCACAAACAGGATTATACTATTTCCATATTGTAAATCAAGGGATCCAATTAACTTTTAAATGGAATCCCAGAACCTCCTGACCCAGAATGGGTTCTTTCAGACATCACATTAGTGCCTGCTGATTGAAAGGGCTGATTATTTCCAATAATCATCTTGCAATCCAATGGTATACACACACATGTCCAGAGCTCTCTGTACCACCAAATGGACAGCAGGTCCTTAGGACAATACCATTTTGAATTGTGGCTCTCTGGAATGATTTGATCTAGAGACAGCATTATCTGTCAGAGATCGCACCTCAGACAAAAAAAAACACAAATGTCTTTTACGTAGCCAGCATCTCTGTAGAAGTGGAGATTTTCTGGACAACTACAACCAAAAAATTTCAATTAGAGACGGAGTTTCAATGTCTAGCTCAGACCCATTGAAGTGATTACTGCAGTAATCAATTATGATTTGATTCACCAATAAGGCCAAACATTCCTCAAATAAATGACACTTGCTGAATTTTGCTACTGTACAATGTCAATTAATATTTAGTATAAATATATCCAGTTATAATAAATTAAAACTAACACAATTCAGTTTGATCAATCAGTTCTGAAGCTATGTAACTGATTCAGAACCTATAACCCTCTGATAGACACATATCCAGCTTCAAGCCTGGCTCAATGTGTTCAGTTTTAGTAGCGATTGCCACATCAATTGGTTATGTGTAGTATATGACAGGTTAGAGATCTACAATTTGCAATGCGAAGTGCAACATGTCCTAAGGTCACATGATGCTCCATTTCTGCTTTGTCTCAATTCTATTTTGATCAATTAACCGTAAAGACTATGGAATCTCCAATTCAGAAGATGATCTATCCACAACTATCATCAAACCTCGCCTTTCATTATACCTTGGATTGCTATTCTTACAGGTGATCCCTGTCGACTGCAGGCATTGCACCAGGTGTTTTGTTGTTGCCTCAGCATGACTTTCAACCAGTTGTTGAATTACTGTCTGAAGGGCTCTTTGTGATGTTCCATCCCTGCCAAATGATAGCAAAACAAATAGTTAATTCTAATACTTTTCATAAGCCTTATTATTCAGCAACCTAACTGCAAGGCAAAGACTGATGTGGTTAAAAGGATTATATTTATCTGCATCTTGGAGTTACTGATCCATATCACTTCAAATGTTCAGAGGGACCATTAAAGAGCAAGGTTAGAATATGAACAAAGACGCTTTGAACCAAGCCTTAGATATATTATTGAATAGTATATGTGAAATCTGCAGCTAATCTCCTTCTACCTCACTTTTGAATCCTTAATGCTGCAATTCATGGCAAGAATTTGGCAGCACCAACATTCATCACCTTAAGCATGGTTTAAAAGAAAACCGTCTTTTGGAGTAAGGAGAATTGAGAAAAGTAGTTTGCTTGCATTGATAGTCAGAGAGCCAAGATATAGCTGGGCTTTCCACGCAAAGATACTGGACCATAATCTGCCAAGATACGGACGTCTGTTTTAAATTGTTGGTCTGACAAGTTCCTGAAAATGTAAGCTGTTAATGTCGCAGTAAGGAAAAACAAAAATCAGGAACCCGAGTGAAGAGGGGAAGCAACTCTTTAAACAACCAGATTGAAAGATTGTGAAATTATCAAGGATTTAGAAGGAAGTATAAAATAGATGGGATGAATTAAAGGTACAATTTGATAAACAAAAAGAAATAAAGGGATGGGAGGAAAGATTAGATTGATAGAGAGAAAGACATAGATAGAAAGGTAAAATCAAGTTTACAGATCTCCAGCAATTAAGACTGAAGAAGTGAGACTCCTGTATTGCAACAGCTCAATTTCAGGGATAGAGAGATTGATTGGCAATAATTTAAAAATATATTATGCTGTTTAAAAGGGTCATCAGATGGAAATGAACAAACCTAACTTTCAGTGGCAAGTTTCATTCAGTGAAGCAAAGACACCTCTGGATATCTGAATTTAACTATGTTACTTGTTTGCAAATGGCATTGCAATGAGAACCATTAGCCTCACTACTAATTTGATACTATATTCTACCCAGAACAATATGACAGCAACCCTCCCTTACTGATCCCCACTCTACAAATACAAGCTTGGTGAGAATAAGGAATGATGCAGGCTGGGGTAGAATCAACATGGGGAGCAGAGAGCTGGATAATCAGCAGATCCCCTTCGGGCGATCCATGCTTCCAAAGATCTGAGACAGCCTCCCAGGAATTAAGATGACATTTGATACAAGCAATAAAACTGATGTTGGTTTATTGCATCAGTTTGATGAGTCACTGGATCACGCAACTGCAAGGACATGTGCATTGCTTTTAAGGGAGTTCAGGATTTTGACCCAAGTGAAAGAATGGCAGTAGCAATCCAAATAAGGGTGGTGTGTGAATTAGAGAGGAACTTGTAAATGGCATCATTCCTCTGGACATTTCCATATTATTCCCATGCATATTTAATCCTCTGGGTGGCAGAAATCATAGATTTGAAAGGAATTGCTAAAAAAAAAGCCTCAACAAGCTGCTGCAGTGCCTCTTGCAAATGGTACAAACTGGAGTCACAATAAGTCAGTGGTGAAAGGAGTAAGGTGGTGGATGTCAATCAAGCTGCTGCTTTGTCCTGGACAATGTCAAACATCTTAAGTATTGTTGGAGCTGCACCCATCCAGCTAAGTGCACAGTATTCAACCACATTCCTGACTTCTGTCTTGTAAATGTTGGGCCAGCTTAGGGGAGTCTGTCGCCGATTTAATTAACACAGAATTCCAAACCTCTGACCTGTTCTTGTTATCATATTATTTATTTCATTGGTTCAGTTAAATTTCGGATCAAAGGTGAACACCATGGTGTTGGTGATGGGGAATTCAACAATAGTAATGCTGCTGAATGTCAAAAGAAAGTGGTTAGCTTATCTCTTGTTGCAGACTGTCACTGTCTGGCATTTATGTGGTACAAATGTTACTTGCCACTTATCACCGCAAGCATGAATGTTACAGAGAAACCTTGATTATCTGAATATCAATTATCCGACGATGATTTCAAGGTCCTACATCAAAGAGGTAAGTGTATTTGATTTACCTGTACTGAAGAACATGTGAAAATGCTGGCAAAAACAAAGAAACATAAGCATCTCAAGAATCAGTGATTGGACATTTTTTAGGTAAGGGTTGTTACACAGCCCTTTGCAAAAGTAAGTGTTTTAGAGTACTGTATTCCCCTCACTTTACCAGGCCGTCCATGAAAAAAATGGCAGAGAATGTAAACGCATGCGCAAGGTGATGTTTCTATCTTTTTGTCGCGAGACTGAGTTCCTGGAAATTGATAAATGCTCTTGCAATCATAGCAGCTGTTTGGGACCTTGTTTAATACTGTCTCCACCATTTCTTGCCAAATGCTAACTACTGTTGCATTTTTAAAAGGTTTTCTCGCATTATCATTGCTTTATTTTATTCATCATGTGAAATCGGTTTCCTCTTGTGCTCAATACATTAAAATTATATTTAAACAAATTCTCTGGTAGAGCACACCATTAGATCAGCATGGCTTCCCTCCTTTCAGGTAAAATCAATTATTCGAATAATCAATTATCCGAATGAAACAGTGCCTGCCCACCTCATTTGGAATATCAAAGTTCCTCTGTATTGAAGTCTTAAAGCACAGACTGCTTCAATATCTGAGGAGTTGTGAATAGTATTGAATATTGTGTCATCAGTGGACATCCATTCTTCTGATCATATAACAGAGGGAAGATCATCTTCTAGAATTCAGCTTTTTTTGTTGAGATTTAGCCCTAAAATGTAAATAAATCCCAGAACAGTAATGCCGACGGCTAGACATTGCAGGAAACCCGAGTTTAAATTCTAGTGTTGTAGTTTGAGACTTTGAAATCACTTTGTAAACACTCTTTGCAATTAAATCAGGTCTCAGTAAAACTGAATGAAACTGCCACCTTACTACACAAACCCAAATGCTTCACTATCATCATTTAGGGAAAAACAGCCTGCCATCCTCCCATGGTATAGCCGATAAGGTACTGCAGATCCACACCAAAATGTTTTACTCTTATATCAAAGTAAAAACAAAAATCTGCAGATGCTGGAGATCCGAAATAAAAACATTGGACTGAAAACTAACTAATTCTGCCAAACCTGCTGAGTTGTTCCAGCACTTTTTGTTTTATTCTTAACATCTATCTAAAGTGGCAAAGCAAACTACTCAGACTTAATCACTACCCTCTCAAAGACAATTAGGAACAATAATTTCCATCATGCACATATTATTTTTACCGAAGTTTGAATATGACAGCAGAGGTGGACTAAGGATGAGTGAAAATGGCAATGGTGAGCTGAAGATGGTGAGACAGAATAACAACACGTATCTTTGCAGAATTATAGAACAAGGAATGCACTCAAATTGCAAACATATTAGGAATAAAACAGTGAACCTACAGTTACATTAGCTCCAGTTGTTGGTGCAGTAACTCCAGAAGGAAATATATTATTTGAACCAAAATTCTGGTACTAACCTGTAGCGATGTAGAGTCAAGCAGAAAAGTTTGCACAAACCTTTCACAGCAGCATCAGGTAGATCTGAATGGACAGATGATAAGCAGCTGTTACACAGCAATAAACATAGGGACAGTTGCTAAAGAATAAAGTTCCCCATCCCTTCATCTATGTTAACATACTTTCAAAAAAAATCTTTCAAGGCCAGAATTCGATGCCCATCCCTAATTGCCCTAGAATTGCATATCTTGCTGATATATTTCATAGAGACACATGGATAAGGACAGCAGACTTCCTTGCCTACAAAACAAAACCAGATGGGTTCTTAAGACAAATCAAAGATAGTTCTGTGACCACTATTTAATAGAATTTAAATTCTCCCAACTGCTGGGGCGGGATTGGATACTGTATCCTTAGATCATTAAGCTAAGCCTCTAGATAACTAGCCTAATAAAATTATCATAGTACCACTGTCGCTCTCCACTCCCTGTAAACTAAATGTCCTCTCGATGGTATGAAATACTCTCAAGCATGAGACAGAATTGACATATCATGCATCAGAATTGAAAAAAACCTTCAGCTACAGAGTAAGCCTCAATCTTTCGCACATGCAGGCACAGTGGAAAAAATCCAAACCCGCTGACTCAGTGGGTAGTGTTCAGACTTCTGAATTACAGGATCATAGATTTTCACTTCACTGGAGCCTTCAGTGCTTGGTTATTTAGGTCAACAGCACTATTCAGAGAGCAGGTGATTTCTCCAAGGATCCTAACTAGTAACAGTCTTCACCCAACAGTGACAAAGCAGGTTATTTGGCCACTTATCTGACTGCTCTGCACAAGGCAACCATTATGTCTCTTTATTTTATACTGGTGAAACACTTCACTGGTCAGTTTGGGATGTGCTGACTGATGAAAGACATTATTCAAATAGAAGTTCTTTTTGCAAACACAGAAGACTGAAGACTCAAATGGAGAATGGATCAACAGAGAGCAGAAATTGCATTTATAGAATGCTTTCAGCCATAGACTGGAGAGAAAAAGAAACAAGACAAGAAACCCAGCAACAGAGTTCCCTCATCTGCTGTCCATAGACTCCCTGATCGTTTGACCACCTGTTATCCACTAGTCTGGCTTTCTGCCCAAATTTTTCCTGCAGGCAGACATCTGGCCACCACTCAAATCAGCATATTGCTGACCTGCACTTTATCACATCATAGTAGAGTTCAATGCAGCATTAACAAACAGCTCTCAACTGAGACACTCCAGCAGGCTTCAATAAACACTATAACAGAGTTTACTTCAAAAATCAATATGACGCCACAAGCTCTGGGAGACAGTAAGATACTTTCAAGCAGGGTGCACCAGATTTTCACCAAAGAATGTGGAACAGCTAGACATTCAAAATGACAATTTCATTTTGTCCTAATGTAAAATGCTAGGATGCTTGGGCAGCATAGGGATGAATCGATTCAGCAGGCATACCTTTTCCGATAACACAGTTTCCCAATTCCGAAAGTATCTGTTGCCTCTCCTTCACACTGGCTGTAGTGACTTTCGCAGCAAACCTCCTAAGGGTGTCTGAAACCTGTAAGTTAATCACACGGTTCTCACTCTTCATCCTACTAATTAAATTATTCAACTTACCCCACAGTATTCTGTTACGTTTCACAGGGGTAGCATGCTGGAAATCCACTACTCCTGGAGTCATTGCAAAAGATGAAGATTTTAACAAGAACATAGAATTTCCCCAATTTACCAGTCTTTTAGGCTCAGCTTGACAAAAAGACATAAACCCGGTTTCTGTATTTAACAAGAATTCACACAATTAACTGATTACATTCACAGGGCATAGAATATAGGAGCAGGGAAGTCTTGTTGTAACATTGGAGAGCGTCGGCTAAGCTGCAAATGGAATTCGGTCTGCAGCTTTGGTCACCAAACTATTGGGAGGATGTAATGTTATGGAGAACATGCAGAGGAGATTCACCAGGATGTTGCTGGGATGGAAAGTTTCAGTTATGAGGAGAGACTGAATAGCCTGGATTTGTTTTCCCTGGAGCATAGAATGCTGAAGTGGAGGGATCTGATTGAGGTGTACAAAATTATGATAGGCATCGACAGAGTAGATTGTGAGACCTTTCCCCCCATGGCAGACATTTCTAAGGCCAGAGGGCATAAGTTTAAGGTGAGAAATAAGTAGTTTAGAGGGAATTGGAGGGTGGTAGAAATACACTAGGCGCTGCACAAGAGGCTGGTGGTGGTGGTGGGTACTTTCACAACATTCAAGACCATATGAAATAGGAGTGTAAGGAAGGCCATTTGGCCCATCGAGTCCACTCCGCTATTCAATCATGGCTGATGGGCATTTCAACTCTACTTACCCATACTCTCCCCGAAGCCCTTAATTCCTTGTGAGATTAAGAATTTATCAATGTAGGCCTTGAAGACATTTAACATCCCGGCCTCCACTGCGCTCCGTGGCAATGAATTCCACAGGCCCACCACTCTCTGGCTGAAGAAATGTCTCCTCATTACCATTCTAAATTGACCCCCTCTAATTCTAAGGCTGTGCCCATGAGTCCTAGTATCCTCGCCTGACGGAAACAATTTCCCAGCGTCCACCCTATCTAAGCCATGCATTATCTTGTAAGTTTCTATTAGATCTCCATTCAACCTTCTAAACTCTAATAAATACAATCTCAGGATCCTCAGCCGGTCATCGGATGTTAGGCTCCCCATTCCAGGGATCATCCGTGTGAATCTCTACTGGACATGCTCCAGCACCAGTATGTCCTTCCTGAGGTGTAGGGCCCAAAATTGGACACAGTATTCTAAATGGGGCCTAACCAGAGCTGTATAAAGTCTCAGCAGCACATCACTGCTTTTACATTCCAACCCTCCTGGGATAAATGACAACATTACATTTGCTTTCTTCATCACAGACAAGTCAACTTTGAGGAGCATCTGAATGAGCACTTAAAATGTCAGGGAATGTTGTGGATGGATTCAAGTAAATAGGATTAGTATAGTTTAGCATTTGTTGGTATAGGCATGGTGGGCCGAAGGGTCTGTTTCCATGCTGTATGATTCTCTATGACTCCATAAACTATTATGAAACATTGATGTATAACTCTACTGGTGAAAAATCTAACCCACTTGTAAAACAGAAAGCTGCTTCTTTACCTTCCATCTCCTGGTACTTTCAGTTTTTGCAGAAGGCACATGGTGACTGGTTCACATTTATAAAGATCTCTGCCTTATTAAAAGTAACAGCTTACAGTTGGAAAAGGGAAATAAACAGCCACCTTCAGGCTCAAATGCTTTTTACTGCAGAGAGAAACAGAACCTTCTTTTCCAGAGGTCTGATAATTTCTACCTAAACTTTCAGATCCAAGCTGATCAGCTACCTATGTGTCAACTGCAGATGTTAGTTGGCAGGAAGCCTTTGTCATCAATAATTGATCACTAACCTACACATTCCCTTGTCTCCAGCTTGTCTGTAACAAGGCTTTCCTCATTGAAATAAGAGCGGTGTAAGTAGCACTTACGATCCGTCAGGTAACTTGCTTTTAAAAAGCGCAACCACCTTTCAACAATCCTTGGCTTTAAACCAGTTCTTTTCTCATTTCAGTCCACAACCAAAACAGACAAAAAACGGATACAGTCTTTACAATTCCAAATGTTTTACACTTACTTCCAAAGAGACTATTGGTTCTATTACTATCTCTAGCTTACCATTAATAGATGTAACACAGGAGTGAAGAGGACCAGCTCTGTCAACATTAACAAAGCTAAAAATAAGGGCATTAAGATGCACTGGTACTGAACCCCACATTCCAGAAATGTCTGATCCCTTACGCATACTGAATTAGCTCATATAAATAGTGAAGAAAGGACAAAATTGATTTTAGGACCACAGCCTGGCAAGGTGAAAATTTGGGAAGTGCATTTTATCTCAGCTCTGAGTTTGAACTTGTCTGGACTCAGATGTAAGTACACTCACTCGAGAAAGGTACCGGAATAAAGCTTAGTAAATATTCAGTTGCATTGCCCTACACAGGTGCCTATTTTCAGAGATTGCTGAAAGGGCAAAATTAAGAAATCAAACAGGACCTCTGAAATGGCTGAATTGTTAAGATTTAGACAAAACTATTTTTGAAAATGCAGTTCCAATAAAAATTAATAACGGAAAGAGATAATTTAGCCATTTAAATAGATGCCAGGCTGTAATTGGAGCTACCTACAAACGCCTTCGAAGTCCCCCAACGGCACCATGCTTTCTTCAGTAATTGAATTTTCTGTTACATGATGTGACCAGCTCAGAAACAATCTACTCCATATTGTGACAAATCTTTGATGCAAACTTTACCTGTACTTGAGAAGCTTACATCTTTCCCCGACCACTTATAAATGTTTGGTTGAACTTAAAAGAAAGTAGTTACTAAAGTTCTGCATTACAAAGGTTAGGGTTTTGCATCGTGCCTGTATTAGCTTTTTCACAGCATCTAATTAGTTTCCTCAACATTTTTGCAATTTCCTTCTCTGAATTTTTCCAATGATATTTGGAAAGCCATTCGGTATTCTGCTCTCACCACCCTTTCAAGCAGTGTATAAAGCAAATTCTCATTTCATATTCAGTCCCTTTACTAGTTGCTTTGAATCTATGACTTCTATTAGCAAGCCTTCAGACAATGGAAACAATTTCTCTTTAGTTCTGAAAACTGTTCATGATTTTGAAGGATACTACTTAATCTATTTAAACTTTCTTGAACTGAGGAGCACAATCCCAGCTTCTCAGTAATCTCTCAATATAATGAATATCCTTCATCCCAGTATGATTCGAGTAAATCCCTTCCAAGGCCTTGACATCCTTTCTGAAATGTGACACTCAAAATCAGACACCATACTCTAATAGTCTAACCTTGGCTTTTAACCTTCATTTGGCTATTTACAAAGCCAAGAATCCCATGTATCCTATCACCTTGCCATGTCAGCTTCCAAAATGAGGGCATGTACCCCAATTCCCATAGTTCCTGCAATGCTTTTTAAAATTGTATCATTATTTTACATCACACTTCCTTATTTTACCTTTCAAACTGTACCATTTCAAAACTGCATTAAATTTCTTTTGTCATGTGTCTGTTAATCTCAGCAATCTGCACAACCTCCCTAAATCTGCTGCCATCCTTCCCATCATTTGCTTCATTTCCCGAAATTGTGTCATCTTAAAACTCAGAAGTGATGGAGTATGTTCAAGTCCAGGATATTTACAAAAGTTAGAAAAGCAGTCATCCCAAGATAAATGGATAAATTTTGTGTGATGAATAAATTTGATATACTGATCAAGGTCAAGTCTTGGGCCCAGTCATGAGAACTGTGTGGTGGTAGTGTCACCACCTTTGAGTCAGAAGATCCAGGTTCAAGTCCTACCCAGAGATGTGTCACAGCATGTCTGAACAGGTTGAGTAAAATAATATCTCTAAATTTACAGCAATTCCAAATGTGGGAATGCTGGAATACCCTTCAGTAGGCACATTTCCACACACATCCTCCCCCTTCAGGATTATGATGGTATAATATTAAAATACTCCATGCAAGAATTAAGAATTAAATTTCCAAACCTATTTTAGCTCAAAATCTGAAGCACAGAAACAAGTCATAACATGAAGATGACAGTTCAATATGATAGTAGTTAAAAACAAAGTGCTGCACAGAACTTCAATCTTAATTCAACACTCTCCTTCCACTGCCAGTGTAAAGAGGTTCTACTGTGCATCATCTGAGAGATACATTGCAGCAACTCACCAAGGTTTTGTCAACAAAAACTTTCCAGACCTACAATCCCTATGCCTAGAAGGACAAGAATAACAGAAGCACAAGTGCCTCCAACTCACGCAATATAAGGATAGGTAAATGATTAATCTCTACACCACAGTCATTACATAAGGAGGTCATTTGGCCCATCATATCTACATCAGCTTTCTGAATCCAGAAAGTCCTAGCCCCCTCTATGCCTATCACTCTGCATTGATCCATTTCCGTTTCTAGCACCCAGAGTTCCACATCATTAGCAGTCACTGCATAAATAGTGACTGGAAATATATTGCCATCCCTTTATTAGTATAAATACGACATTTTGGAACCTCTTTCTATCTTCACTCTCTATTCCCCAACAGTTCAAGAACGAAACAAGCACGAATGCTATGAATGTTGAAAATGTAAAATTAAACTATAAAACACTGGAAATACTCAGCCTGACAGTGTTGGCGGAGAGAGGGATCACACTTTTTTAAAAAAAATGTTTATTCACAGGATGAAGGCATCACTGGCTAGACCAGCATTTATTGCCCAGACAGTAGTTAAGAGTCAACCACATTGCAATGGGCCTGGAGTTACGTGTGGTCCAGACCAGGTAAGGATGGCAATTTCCTTCCCTGAAGGACATTTGTGAACTAGATGGGTCTTTCCAACAACTGACAATAGTTACATGGTCATCATTATACTCTTAACCTCCAATTTTTATTGAAAACAAATTCCACCATTTCCTGTGGCAGGTCCTCAGAACACTACCTGGGTTTCTGGATTAACAATCCAGTGAGGTCATTACCTCCCCAATGTTTCAGTCTAAGACTTTTCTTTAGGAGGCTCATCGCCACATTCCAAAAAGCAAACAGAGATGGGTAATCTCTGGTCTTGCCAATAATTCCCACATTCGTGAATGAATGAATGAGAGAATTTACAAAAAACAGCTGGTTAAAAGAATGGGAAGCATGCTGTTCATATCATTGAAGGTCACATAAAGGACTTGTTTTCTGCTGGGTGCCAAGTCAGATTAGCTGTACTCGTTAAGAGTTGGTGCTAAATCGGCAAGGTGCATGCATGCATGTATCAGCCAATGGTAACAGATTGAATCAAAACAAAAAAAGCCAAGATTTGCATCCCTCATCACCATCCAGGGGCGCATGCTGGGGGTGTACATATGGATATCAGGTCAATGACCCATGATATAAACAGGTTCTGTCATCAACATATCATGGCTCATCCATTACAAAATAATCACTTGAGTGAGGTACCAATAGGAGATTAGTAGCTGTTACATTGCACTCCAGCAAAAAAAGAGCATCAGACATGATAGAACTATTTTCAAAGGTAAACATTTGGTAATCTTCACTTTAGCCATGTTGTTACTCATCCACATTTGAGCCAAGTTGACCCTTCTGAATTCTGTGACTCAGCTTTACAGTAAATCCTATTTTAAACACAAACTCTAGGAATGCAATGCCTCAGTCTTATTAAGACAAAGTTGTAAGCACACACAAAATGGTGCTGGAAGTTTAGAAGACGTACAGCACAATTTGGGTTGGTGCGGTGGCCCAGTGGTCAGCACTGCTGCTTCACAGCGCCAGGGACCCGGGTTCAATTCCAGTCTCGGGCGACTGTCTGTGTGGAATTTGCAAATTCTCCCTATCACTGCATGGGTATCCTCCAGGTGGTCTGATTTCATCCCACAATCCAAAGATGTGCAGGTTAGATGAATTGGCTATGCTAAATTGTTCAGGGATATGTAGGCTAGGTGCGTAATTTAGGGGAAATGTAGAGTAATAGGGTAGGGGAATGGCTCTGGGTGGGATACTCTTTGGAGGGTCGGTGTGGACTTGTTGGGCCGTTTCCACACTTTTATAGAACCACAGAATCCCTACAAAGTTGATAAGCCAAGCAATCCTGATTGGACGGTATATCAACAATTTAAAAGACATATACAAGGGTATGGAAGGAGAAGCACAGGATTTGCCAACCTACATGTAACATGAGCTTAAAGTGAACTCAAAGTTAACATATAAACAGAAATGATAGATGCATGCATAATCCCTGCACCAGAGTCATTACAGCACACAAGGAGGCTATTTGGCTACTCCCATCCAATGCCAGCTCTTCTGAGTCCAATTCCCCTCTATGTCTAATGCCCTGCAAGTTTATTCCTTTCCACTGGGCCTAATTTCTTTCTGAAATTGATCCATCTCCAGTTCTAGCATCTAGAGTTCCAGAACATTAACATTCACTGCATAAACAAGTTCTTCTTAACAGACCTCCACATCTCTTCCTGAAACCTTAAACTGGTGTGCCCTAGTCATTATGCCATAAGGTAAAGGCAACAGCTTGTATTTATCTACCTTTCTTAATTCTGTCACAAATCTTTGTGCATGAACGCAGCACACACTTTGGAATTGTGATGTTCAGTTCTCAAGAAGAGTCATATTCAACTCAAAGCATTCTCTCTTTTTCGCTTCTCAGATGCTGCCAGAACAGCTGACTAATTCCAGCACATTGTTTTTATTCAACTTTTATATTGCTTTTATATTCAGTATTTCCAAAATGCACTGCCTCACACTTCTCTGAATTAAATTCCAATTGTCACTTGTTTGTCCATTCTGGTCTGTCAACTTACTGCTGCAGTCAATTAATATCATCCTCACTTTGAACGTAGATCCAAGTTTGACATCATCATTAAATTTTAAAGTTTGATTTTATATATTCATATTCAAGTCATTTATGAATGTCAGAAAAGTGATTCTACTTCAAGGTCTTGGAGATATCTGCTGTCTATCATCACTTTGACTGAACTACAAACACTTGACTCACTGCTTTGTGTCCTGAAAGTCAATTTTTATCCAAGGCCGGCACTAACTCTCCCAACCGATGAGCTTTAGTTTTATTAATCAGCTTTTAATATGGTGCTTTGTCAGAAGTTTTATAAAAGTCTGTATAGACAACAACCATCAAGCAATCCAATTTGTTAAATCAAACACTATCAGCCTTTTACACATTCATGCTGGATCACTTCAAGAAACTCAAACACTTACAATTTATTTCCCTTATTGATTCTGAAACCGTACCAAGCACAGTGCTAAAGTGTCTAACCTGTGGCTATTAAGAAGTCCTTATATGCTTTCTGAATGAAGGCATTATATTATCCACTTCTCAGCTTTTGGCACCCCATCACCCACTGTTCCATTTCAGTTTTCCTCATATGTCATTGGTTCCATTTTACACTTACTACAGTCAATAGCACATACAGCACGGAAACAGACGCTTCCGTCCATGCTGACCAGCTGTCCTAAATTAATCTAGTCCCACCTGCCAGCATTTGACCCATATCCCTCTAAACCTTTCCTTTCATGCACCCATCCAGGTGCCTTTTCAATGTCGTAATTAAACCAACTTCCACTACTTCCTTTGGTAGTTCTTTCCCCACACGCACCACCCTCAATATGAAAACGCTGCCCATTAGGTCCCCTTTAACTCTTTCCCCTTTCACCTATGCGATCTGATTTTGGACTGTCTTATCCTGGGGAAAAAACCTTGACTATTCACCCAATCCATGCCCCTCATGATTTTATACAAGATCCCTACTCATTGAAGTTAGTCCTCTTCTAATTTAGAACTTGTGCTTCAGATTGCTCATTGCTGTTCTCCATTAATAAACCAAATCTCAAGATATGTCAACCTACCCCATTTTCATTCCTTCACTACCTTTTCTGAATACTGTGTCCTAGATTATTAAGTGCTCAGTCATCACCATTTTTCCATTATTTCCAGCCCATTACATTCCAATAATGCTATTTCAGCTCGTGTCTCACCAACCTCATTTTCCACACATCCATTCTAAAGCTGCCCTAGTAGTCCCTGCAATATTTCTTAGTCTGCTCCGAACTAGTGTAGTTCTAATAGCACTCCATGGACACAATCTTTTTACACATTTAATTCCTCTTTCCTGCATCTGTATGTTGGTCTCCACCAATATACTAATTTATTTCAAACTCTCCTAATTTCATGAATTTCCCATGTCAGCATTGGACAAATGTTCCTCCAAACAAATGCTTCTTGGTCTAGAACTGATCCCAATACCTCAAAAGTCTAAGCCCTCTTATTCCAATTTGCATTACTACATGCACTGGAAGCAATCCAGATCCTTTGAAGTGACAGTGATGCTACTTTTTAACTTCCTCCCCAGCTCTTCAAAGTCTGACTACAGGACCTCAATTCCTACCCTTTCTATCACATTTACACCCATGTATACCACATCTTTTGCTCACTCCCTTTTCCCTGCACACTTTCCATAATGTTCTCTTGACTCAGCCTAATGTACAGTCTCAAAGCCCAAGGTCTCTCTTGTCACCTCTCTCACATAGAGAACTCTCTACCATAGCATATATTTGTCCTTTTCCCAACTAGTTTTCTGGGCCAGGTTTATCATTCCTACACTTCATCCCAGATTTGCTTTGACACATTCACACATCTCCAAGATGTATATCCTTGATACTCTCCTCCCCAATTCCAACCCAGTGTATACCCTCATCTTCTGAGGGTTAGTATCTTTGGGCAGCACGGTGGCACAGTTGTTAGCACTGCTGCCTCACAGCGCCAGGGACCCAGGTTCAATTCCTGCCTCGGGCAATTGTCTGTGTGGAGTTTGCACATTCTCCCTGTGTCTGCGTGGGTTTCCTCCCACAGTTCAAAGATGTGCAGGTTAGATGAATTGGCCAAATTGCCCATAGTGTTAGGTGAAAAGGTAAACATAGGGGAATGGGTCTGGATGGGTTGCTCTTTGGAGGGTCGGTGTGGACTTGTTTCCACACTGTAAATAATCTAATCTCTGACTGAATAGATAAAGAATGGAGCTGGAAAAAGCACAGCAGGTTAAGCAGCATTAGAGGAGGAGCAGAGTCAATGTTTCAGGTCGGACCCTTTCATCAGGACTGGGGGAGGGGAAGGAAACTGAGATAAATAGAGGGAGGGAGGGCAATAAGTGATCGCAGGTGGCTATGATATGTCAGTGGGAAGGGTGGAGTGGATAAGTGGAAGGAAGATGAATAGGTAGGGTCAGGTTAAGGGGGTAGGGTGGAGGAGGAGGCCTGAGCCAAGCTTACAATGTTACATCTGAAAATAGACGTCTGAAAATACCAGCTTTCAAATCACCCCTCACCCCACTTCATCCCAGGCCCAGCCCTCCGTCTCCATCCCACACACTTAACCTGACCATCTTCCTTCCCACCTACCCGCTCCCCTTTCCCACCTACCTATCACAGCCACTTCCCACCTGCATCCACCTATCACCATCCCATCCACCTTTCTCCCTCAGCCCCATCCCCTCTTTCTATTTATCTCGCAACCTCCTTCCCCCCTCCCAGACTCTGACCTGAAATGTCAACTCTCCTCCTTGGATGCTACTTGACCTATGCTCCACTCTGACTCACCTGCATCTCCAGTTCTCACTATCTCCATATCTCTGATAGCATGATGAACATGCCATGTACATGAGTTGGACTATAGAGAGAAAGAATTACATATCCGGTTTAATCTTTTACCCTGACTTATCTGGTCTGGTGACAACTGTCTAGATATCTGGAGATAGATTCATTCGCAGTATATCAAGTATCTTCTGTATCTTGTCAAGCTCAACATATTTCACACCTTCAGGAATGTTGGACCTTAGACTGTTAAGCAGTGTTCAGAAGGAATAACATGGCTCACAGGTTGGCTTGCTGCACAGTGTGTGTAATTCTGGTCTCCTTTCTATCAGAAGGATGTTGTGATATTTGAAAGGGCTCAGAAAAGATTTACAAGGATGTTGCCAGAGTTGGAGGATTTGAGCTATAGAGAGAGGTTGAATAGGCTGAGGCTGTTTTCCCTGGAGCATTGGAAGCTGAGGGGTGACCTTATAGAAGTTTAGGAAATCATGAGGGGCATGGATAGGATAAATAGACAGAGTGGGAGTGTTCAGAACTAGAGAGCAGAGGTTAGGGTGAGAGCGGGAAGATATAAAAGGGAAGTAAGGGGCAACTTTTTCACACAAAGGGTGGTGCGTATATGGAATGAGCTGCCAGAGGAAGTGAAGGAGATTGGGACAATTACAGCATTTAAAAGGCATCTGGACGGGTACATGAATAGGCAGGCTTTAGAGGGGTAATGGGCCAAGTGCTGGCAAATGGAACTAGATTAAGTTAGGATATCTGGTCGACATGGACGAGTTGGACCGAAGGGTCTGTTTCTGTGCTGTACATTTCTATGACTCTATGACCTGGTAATGGTCCTGCATTCAACTAGTTCTCACCTGGAGCTGTGGAGAGCTTTCAGCAAGCAACTGCAGTCACACCTCAATAAACTGCTTCAATAGGCAGAATTAAACAGCTGAGGGTAGCCAATGGATTCCCAACGCGTGGCAACTTAGAGATTTAGTTTCTCCAATATGTGACAATGGATTACTGCAGACAAGGCAGATGAGCCCATCAAAGGTCCAGTAGTTTTGAAGGTGGGTTGGCATTCTGTTGTGGAATATACAGCTCAACAAGATACAGACAATGTCCTGATCAACCCACTGATTTTAGATTTATTTCCACAATTATAGACTTATGATGCCACTGTGAGGAGATAGGTCAAATGAGAGAATCAGGCTGAAAATGCCCACCTCTCCCTCAGTACAAACCAATATACACACAAGTCATGTTCATCATGGGCGGCACAGTGGCTCAGTGGTTAGCACTGCTGCCTCACAGCACCAGGGTCCCAGGTTCAATTCCAGCCTCGGGCGATTATCTGTATGGAGTTTGCACATTCTCCCTGTGTCTGCGTGGGTTTCCTCTGGGTGCTCGAGTTTCCTCCCAGAGTCCAAAGATGTGCAGGTCAGGTGAATTGGCCATGCTAAATTGTCCATAGTGTTAGGCGCTCCAGTCAGAGGGAAATGGGTCTGGGTGGGTTACTTTTCGGAGGGTCGGTGTGGACTTGTTGGCCGAAGGGCTGTTTCCACACTGTAGGGAATCTAATCCAATCAAACAAAACCTTCCGGTCAGCCTCACAACTGAGTTCGGCTTCGCATGTCCAACACTCACCTACCAAACCAAATTTTATGTGCACTGCTGGACTTTTTATGCAAATTGACTAAATTATGCAGGTGATAGGGTCTTGGCAAACGTCCAGACCAAACTGTTCTAAGGAAGCGCTGATGTAGACTTTGAGTTCTAGAAAAAGCTCGGCCAAGATCACTCCCCTAACGCTGCAAACTCAACGTCGAAACGACACCAGAAACAGAAAGGACCCCAAGGAGTGAAAATGCCCAGCCAGCAACTCATCCAAAACAATCTGAAGTGCCTGGGTCTTCATGCTGCAGCACATTCTCAGAACTGATCAGCATCTCTAATCACCAAGGTACCCCTCGAAACCGCACCAAATGCCCTAGATGATGTACATGGTCATCATCACCTCCAATGACCAACAGATGCCTCTAACCTCCCAGTGAGCGCGCTCCTAACCCTCAGGGTAACAGCTATCACTCTAATTCTTCTCTCCCCCAGAGTTCTGAGAGGGCCCACCCACTGCCTCCGCTATCTCTAACTCAGACTCCCCCTCCCAGATCAATGTCGCCCCACAACCCGAGGTGTCTGCCCGTCGATTCCCAGCGCGAACCCGGTTCCTGTCCACGCAGGCCCAACACAAGCCCCAAGCTCCGCTCCGCCAGCACAGACCTGCGTGTCCGTCGCCATTTTCCACAACACGCCGGAAGAGGAAAAGGTACCGCTTCCGGGTTAGCTATCCAGCCAGTGGAAGGGGCGGGGCGGCAGCGGTTGCCTGGGAAGCCCGGTCACTAGGCAACAGCTCAGCTGCGCCCCAGCAGCATCAGGACCAGCATCTGGCTATCACTCAGCCATCACTATCTCCACCCAATTCAGGATAAATATAAAATCCAGTACTCTGGAAGCCTCCAAAATTGTTTTTCAAACGGCTTTATACCCTCAACTGTCCCTAAATCTGAAATCTTCTCTCCAGCCCCCTGACCCTCAACCACAAAATTGAGTTCAGCATCAACTGAGTGCAAAATCTGTGCAATGGGCAAAGATGCTGCTGCCTTCTATTACTTTCCTTTCTGTTTATATTTCTTGGGATGAGGGGGATCACTGACGAGGCTGGCATTTGTTGTCCATTCCTAAATGTGCTTGAACTGAGTGTATTGCTGGTCCATTTCAGAGGGCAGTTAAGAGTCAACCGCATTACAATGGATCTGGAGTCACATATAGGCCAGATAAGGGTAAGGATACCAGATTATCCTCACTACAGGTTAGTGAAACAGATTTATTTTTTAACAATCAATTGTAGTACTCATGGCATCATTATTGAGACTCACTCCAGATTTATTAATTGACTTTAAATTGCATCAGCTGCCATGGTAGGAATTCAACTTATGTCTGTAGAGCATCAGCCTGAGTATCTAGATTGCTAATCACTATGCCACAATTTGCTTTTTCTTGCAACCTGGAGAGGAATCTGAGCCAGTAAGTGTTTAGCACTTTTATCCACTACTTGTGGATAAAAGTGTAAAGAAAAGGAAACCAAAACTTGCAACAGACTAAAACCGACACATAAAGAAGCTGTTTGATTTACAGTAAGATATGGTGGAGCCTGCAGTATGGTAGTAGGATTTTATGATTAGCATGACTTTCCAACTCTCCACCTTGTAACTCTCCCCCTCAGAGATATTGAGCTTGAATGTGAGTTGGTGTCTCTCCACCACATAAGGCAGAGCACAGCACCAAAATAGTCTGCTCCAGACTTTGGTATCATCTTGTAGATAAATATAGGTTCAGAACAAGGTTGGAGAGATGGATAGTGTGCAGAGTAAGTCAGTATTTCCTATATAACCCTATTTTAACACTTGAAATTGACATGATCCGAGATTCAACAAAATAAACAGCATGAAAGCAATATAGTAACATGTATAATTATAGTAAGTATATAATTATTGAACTTTGCATTTATGGATCATCATTTAATCCATCATATAAATATGTAAATCAGTGCTTTTAAAGTACTTTGTAAAATTGTACTGTGTGCTCACTCGTCCATTACTTCATCTAAGGCACCTAAGCTCATGAACCTTGATCAGAAAGCAGAAGTAGCAAAGGTTGAAATTCTTGACATGGCTGACTTGGAGCGCATGGTATTCTTCAAAGCCAACATGACAAGACTGTGCTTCGTCAGGCCACAGCTCAACAATGGAGACATTGTACTGGGTTCATGGCTGGGGCTGGATTTCCAGACTTAGTAATGTTGGTGTGGGATGGTGGTGGTTGGAAAGTTTACAAACTGTTTCTCTGTTTCTGTGACACCAGTTGAGGGCACAAGTCATGATTTGGAAACTGCTGGAGTAAAAGAAACCACAGAAACTGATCTGAACAGGTATTACACACTTCCTACGTATAAACCTAAGGATATAGACTACTGGAAAGACAAATAGAATGAGGTCCATGATATCTTGGTGTAGGAGGTTATTGAAAGGCATGAGGTGGGTGAGCCTCAAAGGCTTTATTCCTTTTCATTGTGGGATGGGCTGATCTATTTTATGCTCCCACCATTTGTTGACTTTATGAGAGACAAGATGCATTTTCCATGTTTTTCAAAGGCTTAGCTATTGCCAAATTTTTTTGTTCATTGACAAACGGATCATTGTTTCATTGAAAAGAACATTTACATGCCCACAGACATGCTCTGTCGTTCAAAAAGTTATGATCTTTAAACATACAGAAACCGAAATACATAGCCTCAGCGCCATCTTCCCACACTATCTTCATATCCTTTCATTTCCTCAATATCCAAAAACACATTGATGTCGATTTGACTATACTCAATGACTAGCACAGAGAATTTCAATAATTCAATAACCTTGCACCCTTAATTTCTAGGGGTCATGTATTTTCTTTAAATGTCTGGCTCCCTTTATATTGTTTTGCACAGCTTCACACTCACGGTAGCTTGAATGGACTGACTTGTAAGCAAACTGCTGGTTGTTGCACAGCTTACACAGAACATTAGTCTTGAGCTAAGACATTTCTCCTCATCTCACATTAATTCTTGGAATCGATGCATTTCTGGCAAAGTCAGCATTTATTGTCCATTTACAAATACTCTCGAGGAGATAGTGGCAAGCCACTTTCTTGAATACAATTCAATGGCTTCTGAGGACAATTAAGAGTCAGATACATTGCTGTGAATCTGGATTCACATATAGATCAAACCATAAAGGGGCGTAGGTGAACCAGAACTAGATAATCCAATTGTCTCAGAGCCAACATTACTGAAATTATCCTTATTTTATTCCAGATTTATTCATCTTACAGTTCTGAAGGAGTCACTATATCCAAATTATTAGTCTGTCTTTTCTCTGTACATTGACTGATGTCTGCACGTTTCTAGCGCTTTCAATGCATTTACTTCAAATTTCTGACTTAGGTGTTTTCATTTTTGTCTTGCATTGTTTTCGTTAGCTCTTTGCAAGAATTGTAATCCAACATCTACCAGCAGAGGGCTGTGTCACACCAAGCTGTACACCAAATATAATAGGTGCTGGTCTAGTGCTGTCCTCCAGTGGCATTTATAGGAATGTGTTGCACATTTATGGTACATACAGGATCTAATCATGGTCTGGTGTCAAACTTGAAATTCATTAAGGAAGAAAGGAAAGATCACACAGGATAGTGAAAAGTCAACAAGGTAGACATGAAGAGAGAAGAGGTCAGAAATAAGATGAGGAAGAAGGGGCTTTGGCTGAAATAACATTCAGGAGTTGCTGGAGCTTCTATTCTTTATTGCCTGTGATGAAGAGAATAAACATTATGTGGCTCCTGTTTAATAAACTGAGAAAGAGTGAGACCAATGACAGTTGAGGCATGAATTTAACTGTTGCTTTTCTCAAAATGAATTGGTAGTGTTGTAGCTAGGTGAAAATTACCACAGATGTTGGATTGTTTATTGAAAATAAAAACTACTGAAAATCACTGTGAGTCAGGCAGCATACGTGGAGAGAGAGAGCAAGCTAGCGTTTTGTGTCATCCAGACTCAAAACTTTAGCTTGCTCTTTCCCATGTATGCTGCCTGACCTGCTGTTATTTCAGCAATTTTTGCTTTCAGTTGTGTTGTAGCTAGTTTGGTGGTGTATACTGCCTAATTAGTAACTACTAACAGTGTTAAGTACTTATATGTGGCATCACGGGGGTTTACTTTAGAATGGACCATGAACACCATCTCTCTCCTCTCCATCAAGGCTGGATGAGGGAAAGTCTCTGTAGAAGCAATGAGCTGATGACTGGCTCCCTCACCCTCTATGTGTCTGATCAGCACAGTCCAAATTCTGCAACTATTAACAGATCAAAACTCATTTGAAATATAAAATGCAGTGACTGCTGAACTCCTGCACCAAATTCTCCTCACCTTCTCCTGTCTTGTACTCACTAGATAGGTGCTGCATATGATTAGTATTGTTTCAATATCCCGAGTTTGAACCCTGATTGTGCTGAGTCTAAACGGTGGTTGATCTACTTCACTTCAATAATGAAGCACCATGAAGTGCATTACAACACTTTCACTACAGGAAGGTTATGTCAGGAGCAATAAACAATATGCTGGCACCATCTGTTAAATTCACAGAGATATCAGAAAGTCTACCCTTGGCAAGTAATGGATGGAAGCTTTTGATGTGTTTGTACTGAGACCAGTGGAAGAAAATGATCATAAAGAGTTGTAGCCTATGTTATCTGAAAATGGATACATATGAAATGGAAATTGCAGCCAAGGGAAGTTACTGACTTGACCTTAACATGCAGACTAATTAATCTATTTGTAGGCTTTCTTTTGCCAAGTACTTAATAATTAAGATAAAATCATGACATTGACAATGCTGTCATGTGCTTCCTTCTTTTAAAAGAGACCAAGGTTAGAATGCTGATATGAAAGAGTTAGTGATCCACCCTTACTTGAAGTGTCCTAATATTAACTATTCTCATCACCTAATTATAATTGCTGAGTCATATATCCAAGTACAGCAAAGAAGTGAAAGTATGCAATAGAAGTGTTTCTTCAACTTGCATATTATCATTATCCTTTATTTTTCTTTTCTTCATTTCGCAAAAAAAGTAATGTTGTCCTCCGATAACCAACCCTTCCTCCAACTCTTTCCTGTCAGAAACCTTGTCATTAATATATTGCATTCTTCCTTCCAAACTATATATATGGCCCCTGAACTTTCTTCCTGCTAATCAACACTCATCTATGAGCTAGAAAGATACCATAGAATCTCTACAGTGTAGAAGCAGACCATTCAGGCCATTGAGTCCACACCGACCCTCCAAACAGCATCCCACCCCATATCTGTAACCTTGCATTTCCCACGGCTAATCCCCCTAGCCTGCATATCCCTAGACCCCACTGACAATTTAACATGGCCTGCACATCTTTGGATTGTGGAAGGAAACCTATGCAGACAAGGGGAGAATGTGTAAATTCCACAAAGACAGTCAGCCAAGGCACTGTGAGGCACCAGTGCTAACCACTGAGCCACCATGCCATCCTAGAAAGTGAAAGGACTTAATTAGAGATTGGTGCAGAGCATCAAGATAGACAATAGACAATAGGTGCAGGAGTAGGCCATTCAGCCCTTCCAGCCTGCACCGCCATTCAATATACTCATGGCTGATCATTCCTAATCAGTATCCTGTTCCTGCCTTATCTCCATAACCCTTGATTCCACTATCTTTGAGAGCTCTATCCAACTCCTTCTTAAATGAATCCAGAGTGGGCCTCCACTGCCCTCTGGGGCAGAGCATTCCACACAGCCACCACTCTCTGGGTGAAGAAGTTTCTCCTGAGCTCTGTCCTAAATGGTCTACCCCGTATTTTTAAGCTGTGTCCTCTGGTTCGGCACTCAACCATCAGTGGAAATATGTTTCCTACTGCCAGAGTGTCCAATCCTTTCATAATCTTATACGTCTCAATCAGATCCCCTCTCAATCTTCGATACTCAAGGATATACAAGCCCGGTTGCTTTCAGTGTAAGGTAATCCTGCCATTCCAGGAATTGGCCTCATAAACCTACGCTGCACTCCCTCAATAGCCAGAATGTCTTTTCTCAAATTTGGAGACCAGAACTGCACACAGTACTCCAGGTGTGGTCTCACCAGGGCCCTGTACAGCTGCAGAAGCACCTCTTTGCTTCTATACTCAATTCCTCTTGTTATGAAGGCCAGCATGCTATTAGCCTTCTTCACTACCTGCTGTACCTGCATGCTTGCCTTCATGGACTGGTGTACAAGAACACCCAGATCTCTCTGTACTGCCCCTTTACATAAATTGATTCCATTGAGGTAGTAGTCTGCCTTCCTGTTCTTGCTACAAAGTGGATAACCATACATTTATCCACATTAAACTGCATCTGCCATGCATCTGCCCACTCACCTAACTTGTCCAGATCACCCTGTAATCTCCTAACATCCTCATCACTTTTCACCCTGCCACCCAGCTTTGTATCATCAGCAACTTTGCTAATGTTATTGCTGATACCATCTTCTATATCATTAACATATATTGTAAAAAGCTGTGGTCCCAGCACGGATCCCTGCGGTACCCCACTGGTCACTGCCTGCCATCCCGAAATGGAGCCGTTTATCACTACCCTTTGTTTCCTATTAGCCAACCAAGTTTCAATCCAATCTAGTGCTTTGCCCCCAATACCATGCACCCTAATTTTACTCACTAACCTCCTGTGTGGGACTTTATCAAAAGCTTTCTGAAAGTCCAGGTACACTACATCTACTGGATTTCCCTCGTCCAACTTCATAGTTACATCCTCAAAAAATTCAAGAAGATTAGTCAAGCATGATTTCCCCTTCCTAAATCCATGCTGACTCTGTCCTATCCTGTTACTACTATCCAGATGTGCAGTAATTTCATCCTTTATAATAGACTCCAGCATCTTTCCCACCACTGAGGTCAGACTAACTGGTCTATAATTTCCTGCTTTCTCTCGCCCACCTTTCTTAAAAAGTGGTATAACATTAGCCACCCTCCAATCCTCAGGAACCGACCCCGAATCTATTGAACTCTGGAAAATAATCACCAACGCATCCACGATTTCCCGAGCCACCTCCTTCAGTACCCTGGGATGCAGACCATCAGGCCCCGGAGACTTATCAACCTTCAGACCTAACAGTCTCTCCAACACCAAATCCTGGCAAATATAAATTCCCTTAAGTTCAGGTCCTTCAGCCACTGTTACCTCAGGGAGATTGCTTGTGTCTTCCCAAGTGAACACAGATCTGAAGTACCCATTTAATTTAATAGGCATTGATCAGGCATAATTCCTATTTCAGAGCTGCATATTCAATGCAATTGCTGTGCCAAAATCCCTTCCTAATAACATTGTGGATGAATCCAGACCACAAGGACTGCAGCAGTTCTAGATGGCAGCTTGCTGCTACCACTATCTCAAAGTCATTTTGCGATGGACAATAAATACTGGCATGGCCTGAGATGCCTACAGCCTGTGAAAAAATACTTTTCAAAATCTTTTGCAAAAGGACTTGTTTCACACGAGAGTGACTGACAATCTCAGAATATCCTGTTCTATTTCCAGCTATTTAGACTTCAGTACCTCATCATCTGGGACAGCCAGTCTGGCAATCCAAATGAGAACTGACCGTTTCTGCTCCAAGTCAATGAGCCTGGTAAAACTGGAACTCAGATCCATGGCAATGCAGTTGGAAAGAAGGAAGATTTTTCTCTCCAGATCCCAATATGTCAGGCAACTATGTATGGCTCTATGTAAAACTTGTATTTCCTGTGTATTTGCAGCTTTGTATATACACAAACTAATGAATTAGGAGTAGGAGGAGGCCACTCTCTGTTGAATCTACTCTGATATTCAATAAGGTCTGATTAATTGATCTACCCACTTCCCTTCCATTCTCTTACTTATCAAGAATCTATTTACCACTGCCTTAAAATAAATTCAAGGACTTGTTTCCCTGCCTTTATAGGAAGAGAGTTTTAAAGACTCCCAACCATCTATGAGTAAAACTTTCTCCTTGACCCTGTCATAATGGGCTTTTTAAAAACAGTGACCCCTAGTTCTGGGATTCCTCCGATGGATAAAACACCATTTCTCATGCATCTTCCAATCAGGTCACCTCTTGTACTTCTAAGCTCCAGCAGATATAAGCCTAGCTTGTCCAACTTTTCCTCATAGGGCTCTCACCCAGATACTTTCTCTGAATTGTTACCAATACCCGGTATAATTGAAACATAACCTCCATATTTTGTATTCAATTACCTTCACAATAAACAGGAACATTATTATTTCTGAGTTACTTTCTGTATTAATCTTTTGTGACTTGTACATGAGAAGACCCAGACCACCCCAGTATCTCAGAGCTCTGCAATCTGTCACTATTAAGATAAAAATGCTATTGTTATTCTTCCAAAATAGATAATTTCATGCTTTCCCACATTATGCTCCATTTGCCATAAAGTCCCAATCTGTGTTATCCTGCAATCATTTCTTTATTATCGCTAGCATTTCGTATTTATTCTCTGTATTTTTTGTGTTTTTAATCTGTGTTTATCTTTGCTTTTTGAATGCTATGTGCCTTTAAGTTTGTCATATCATTATTTTTGGAACCTTTACCTTTATCTGTTGATTTTCTCTTCAGTTTGTAATTTCTAGCCTTTCCTGTCACAGTCAGTTTATCATTTGCCATCTTAGTACCTTTTCCTCATGACTTATCTGTATTCTGATATACCACACTTGCCCTGACTTAATCCTTTGCCCTCACTATTTAGTTTAAAATTCTCTCTATTTCTCTGATTGTATACCTCACAAGAACACTGGTCCCAATATCCTTTACTTGTAGACAGTTACAGAAGTACAGTTCTCACTTCCCTAGCATTTGTGACGGTGCCTCACAAATTGCAGCTCACTTCAACCATAACTAGTCTCCTCAATTCTCTGAGTATTTAAGCAACAGGCACCATTCAGGATTCAAGGTGGTGAATTAATGACCTCTTCCCATCAGTCAATTGAAGTAGTGACAGGTCAAAGGTATACTGCTTGCAATTACGCTGGTTGAAATGTGTTGACACTGTGACATGATGAAGCACATTGGAATGTCTTGAGGACATGAAATGCACCTTCTTCTTTTAATAATTGCAGTTATGATGTTTCAGGTTTACAGGTTGAAATTATACTGGGTGACAATATGAGGGTCTTACTGGTGGAGGTAATACTGGTTGAACCTGTATTAGTTCAGGTTATGTTTTTCAAGATAACAATCGTTCAAGTTACAAAGTGAGATCTGACAGCAGCTATTGGTCATACAGCAATTATTTGCTGTTGCTTAGCAAATTGAACTTCATTGAAACTGTCAACATAGATTTGATTAGTTTGTCCTCTCACTGTCTGTGAAGGGGTCCACCTGTCCAGTCAGCTTCTGGTTTGATTACACAGGGTCTTTTGAACTCTGAAGGTCAACATTTGGGTATAAAGTTTGAGCCTCTGGGCTCCTCCCTTGCGGTCTACAATTCAGTTGCAACACAAGAGGGGAGCATGTGGTGCCTGTTCTTCATTTTTTTATTTGCTGGTAAGAAATGCAGAGTATTGTGTTTTATATAATTATAAGCAATAACATTTGTCTAAATGTCTCTTTAAAAGAAAACTGTTGAGTGCAACAACAACTTGAATTTATAGCGCCCAGCAGTAAAAATATCCTAGCATTACAGGAGTGGTATCAAACAAACTGCAACATCAAGACATTAGAGCAGAAGATCTAATGCTTCATCAAGAGGCAAGTTTTAGGCTGTAACTTAAAGACATGAGAGAGAAATGTGAGACAAAAAATATTAGAAAGGTAATTCTAGACCTTAGGATCCCAGGAGCTGAAGGCTTGGTAACGCAATGAGAATCAGAGATTTGCAAGGGACCAGAATTGTTGCAGCACAGAGATCTTGCAGGTTTGTATGGCAGGAAGAGTTAACAAACATAGGCGGGGTGAGGAAGAATTTGAATACCTGGATGTGAATTTTATAATCAAGGTGGTGCTGGAACAGGAGCCAATGCAGGTCAGTGAGCACATGGGTGATAACTGAACATATTTAGTGTGAAACAAGCGACAGGCAGAAGAGTTTTGGATTAGCTCAGGTTTACAGAAAGTGCAAAATGGGGGCCTTTAGGTATTACTGATGTGTTTCAGCAGCAGATGAGCTGTGGTAGGTTTAGATGTAGGCATTATTTAACTGAAGAGGTAGATGCACTTGGTTATGGGGCAGATTTAGAGTTGGAAGCTTATATCAAAGTTAGGTAGGATGCTAAGGTTGCAAACAATTTGGTTTAGTCTCAGAGACTGACTAAGGAGTAGGATGTAGTCAGTGGCTCGGGAACAGCTCTTGTGGTGGGACCAAGGCAATGGATTTATACTTTCCAATATTCAATTAGAAAATATTTATGCTCCTTCAATACTGGACAAAGGCTATGACAAATTAGAGACAGTGAAGGGATTGAAAGAGAATGGTGAAGCTGAGTGTTATCTGTATTTAATTTCAACCTGAACATGATACATGATGCTGTTGACAAATGGCATCCTATAGATGAGAGGTAACCGGAGGCCACAGATCTTTGGAGAGTTCTTCGGCAGTGTAGGCATGCGAAGAGTAGCCATTGGAGGGGATTCTCTTTAGTACTGTTGGATAGATAGAAATGGAACCAGATAGATAAATGTAAACAACCTATAGATATAGGTAGCTTTTTAAATTAGTTAGGGAACTAGACTCCCAATGTTCTCCACTTGTCTCAGTAAGATTGATTAGATTACTTACAGTGTGGAAACAGGCCCTCCGGCCCAACAAGTCCACACCGACCCGCCGAAGCGCACCCACCCATACCCATTCCCCTACATCTAATACTATGGGCAATTTAGCGTGGCCAATTCACCTGACCTGCACATTTTTTGGACTGTGGGAGGAAACCGGAGCACCCGGAGGAAACCCATGCAGGCACAGGCAGAATGTACAAACTCCACACAGTCAGTCGCCTGAGGCGGGAATTGAACCTGGGTCTCTGGAGCTGTGAGGCAGCAGTGCTAACCACTGTGCCACCGTGCCGCCCAAATTGATAATATTTGGGTACACCTTTACGGCTCCTGACCACTCTCTGGTGTATTGATGTTTGAACTGAGACAGTGGTTGTTGGCTGATTAATATGCCACATACATACACCTGTGCTAGATACCCAAAAATAAAACAGGAAGATCAGGAGAAACTCAGCATGTCTGACAGTATCTGTGAAGGGAGATCTCCAATTCCTGCTGTATTTTGGTTTTATTTTATTGTGTATGATACCATTCTGATGCTAATAAACATATGCTTGGATCAACCAAATTGGGTAGTCATCACAGAATCCAGACCAAACACAGACACTGCAGTGTTACTGCTGCTGCATCAGATGTGATCAGCACACTCAGCCCAAAAGAATAGCCAAATCCACTCTGGCCAGTCTGATCCAACACAGTGCAAACCACAGTGCGTTAACATATTGAATCATGACTGAAGTTCAAAACAACAATGTTGATATCTTATTGTAAAGGCATACAACTGTCAACCTTGTCTCAAACATTATTACCTCTAAATCAGAGGACTCCATTTCCATGAGTATATAATCCAGGCTGACACACCAGTGCAGCACTGTCAGAGGTGCCATTTTTTGGATGAGGCCCTATGTGCTGAATGTAAAGAACAGTAGCAGAGTTCTTTCTGCTATACTGGCAAACAGTTCATCCTCAAAATCATCCCTGAAGCACTTTATTTTATTCATTCATGGGCTGTGGCTGTCACATGCTGGGCCAGCATTTACTCCCTGTAGTTCGCTACTCTTGAGAAGATGGTGTGAGCTGCCTTCTCAAACTGCTGAAGTACATTTGGTGAAGGTACATGCACAATACTGTGAGAGATTTCCAGGAGTTTGACACTGAAGGAATGTCAATATATTTCCAAATCAGGATGGTGAGTTCACCATTCCTTCAGTATTGGAGGTAACTTGTTGGCAATATTCCCATAAGTCTGCTGACCTTGTCCTTCTTAATTTAGTGGCTCTGAAAGGTGCTATCTAAGTAGCCTTGGTAAATTATCTGGTCATTATCTAAACTATTGTTTATGGGATCATGCTGTGCAGAAATTAGTCACTGTGTTTCCCTATAATATTGAGTACAAATAATTAGCTGTAAAAATACAGGGGATACCTTAAGACCATGAGTCATCGAATCATGAAGGATGTTGTAGAAGTATAGGTTCGGCATTCTTTGAAATCAGGTAAAAACAATGACTGCAGATGTTGGAAACCAGATTCTGGATTAGTGGTGCTGGAAGAGCACAGCAGTTCAGGCAGCATCCGAGGAGCAGTAAAATCGATGTTTCGAGCAAAAGCTCTTCATCAGGAATAGATGAAGGGCTTTTGCCTGAAACATCGATTTTACTGCTCCTCGGATGCTGCCTGAACTGCTGTGCTCTTCCAGCACCACTAATCCAGATTATTTGAAATCACACTCCTCAGTGTGGAGGATATCCAAGCTAGTTGTCTATTCTGTGTTTCAGGTGCTCGAGGAGAAAGTTTTCAGCCCAATGCCATTTGGCAGTTCCGTAACATGATCAAGTGTGCTGTTCCGAACAGTCATCCTGTGTTTGACTACAGTGATTATGGGTGTTACTGTGGATTTGGAGGGACTGGAACTCCAGTTGATGAACTGGACAGGTAACATGAGCTCTTCTGTTTACCTGGGATGGGGAATGAAAGATTAAAAATCTGAATAAAATGTAACTGGAAATTCAATTAAACTCCCTAACTAAATGTCAGTCAACCCTGTCAGAAGAATGGGTGAAATATCTGAGTTTTTAAAAATTAATTCTTGGGATATGGACATCACAAGCATAATCAAGACCTGTCTCTAAATACCCTTGAGAATCATGATTTGGAGATGCCGGTGTTGGGCTGGGGTGTACAAAGTTAAAAATCACACAACATCAGATTGTAGTCCAACAGGTTTAATTGGAAGCACTAGCTTTCGGAGCGCTGCTCCTTCATCAGGTGGTTGCGGAGTATAAGATTGTAAGGCACAGAATTTATAGCAGAAGTTTAAGTTACATCACACTGTAAACTTCTGCTATAAATTCTGTGTCTTACAATCTTATACTCCGCAACCACCTGATGAAGGAGCAGCGCTCCGAAAGCTAGTGCTTCCAATTAAATCTGTTGGACTATAATCTGATGTTGTGTGATTTTTAACTTTGTACATCCCCGTCCAACACTTGTATCTCTATATCCTGATTATATTCAGAGTCGAAAGGCTTATCAACAGCCTTCCACAATACTGCCAATCGAGACCCTTAAGTAGGCAATGAATTCCCATTTAAGAATCTCATTCCACCATTGCTGAAAATCACTCAGCAGCAGCTGTGGGGATTGCCATGTAATGTGACTGAAAATAAAATATCTTTGGAGCTGCTGATATCCTTCTAGGGGATTAGGTGGTGATGCAGTGTCTTTAATTCAAGGGCACTCAGTATTTGAAGGATTCTGACATTGGGGAAGGATGGGTCCCACTGAGAGACTGAACTTGCTGCCAACTGCCCCCACCCCTACTTCCCATTTCCATTTCCGTCTTGCCATCATTCAACTGTGGTCTGGATTCCTCAATGATGCTCTACTTTAAGTGCAGTTGAGCTCTTCACTTGACAGTGTGTAGGGCCTTACCTTGGTTAAAACCAAATTGTATATGATTGTCTAACAAAGCCATGATTGTAAAGTGTACTTTTTTGAAACCTGAACTTTTCATGGGCTTCACAAATAAAGCTGTAGAGTATAAAAGCCAAGTGGATTTTCTAAATCTACACAGAACATTTCGATAAAAGAAAGGCAGATGCTGTAGATCTGAAATACACAAAAACAGAAACTGCTAGAGAAACTCAGCAGATTTGGAAGCATCTGTGGAGAGAAAACAGTTAACGTTTCGAGTCCAGTGACCCTTCTTCAGAACAATTCAACCTCATTTTAACAATGGTTTCCAATTCCTTGCAGCTGAAGGGTGTGAGGGCAAGGAATAAAGAGGTGATGGGGAGTTTAAAAAGGGCATGGAAACAGGTAAAGCACTAAGGTTCTTGATTTCTCTCCCTGACTGGAGGGTGAGACCCTCATCTCCATTAAATATTACTCATTGCTTGTTTATACTCTGATTTTCTTCCTTCATCCCTTAAAGTTATTCAATGATGCTTAAGTACCTGGTATCAGTGGTCATTCTTCATATGTACTCGTCTGTTCCCTTCTAACATTTGTTACTTGTCCTGCAGAGAGGAGAATATCAGTTGGCATTGATACAACAGACTGCAAGCTCTCCTTCTATACTGTAGCCATGGAATCAGTTTTAGGTACACTCCACAGCTTGAGCATTAGCCTCAGCTGGTCCTCCAGAGTAGGAGGACTAAGTATTGCACTGTTGGAGGTAATAGACACAAGGGAAATATGAGCAGAAGTAGACCATACAGCTATTTGTGCCTACTCTGTCATTCCATACAATCATGACTTATGTTCTGCCTGAAGTCTCCCACCTGTTCCCCATATCTCTTGGTTTCTTGAGAGATCTACAATGTGGCAGGACCCCTACCATTGGGCCACAAGGCTTGGGTTCAAGTCCTACCTACTCCAGAAGTATTTCAGAACATGTCTGAGCAGTGTGATTCATTTTTTAAAAAACATCTAGAGGTCAACAACCATCTCAGCCTTAAATGCATTCAGTTGTTTGTTAAATGTTGATGAAGAACAGAGGGTGAGGCACTTGTGGTCGAGAGTGTGGTGCTGGAAAAACACAGCCGGTCAGGCAGCATCCGAGGAGCAGGAGAATCAATGTTTTGGGCCGGAGTCCTTCATCAGGAATGAGGCTTATGGGTCGGGGCTGAGAGATAAATGGGAGGGGATGGGGTCGGTGGGAGGTAGCTGGGAAAGCGATAGGTGGATGAAGGTGAGGGAGAAAGTGATAGGTCGGAGGGAGCAGTGATCGACGGGTCCAGAGGGCAGTGCTGAATTGGAGGCTTGGGACTGGGATAACGTGGGGGGGGGGGGGGGGAATGGGAAATGAGGAAGCTGTTGAAATCCACATTTATCCTGCGTGGTTGCAGGGTCCCAAGGCAGAAAATGAGGCGTTCCTCCTCCAAACATCAGGTGGTAACAGTTTAGCGGTGGAGGAGCCCAGGACCTGCATGTCCTTGACGGAGTGGGAGGGGGATTTGAAATGCTTAGCCACGGGGCAGTGGGGTTGGTGGGTGCGGATGGCCCAGAGATGTTCTCTGAAACAATCTGCAAGAAAGCGTCCCGTCTCCCCGATGTAGAGGAGACCCAATGTCATCTTCTGCATCCATTGCAAATAGGATTATTATAATCTGAATCCAGAATTCATATACAAATAGCTTTTGACAGCACTGGGCAACATTGGGTAATTGAGATGAAGGGAATTGTGAACACTAAAATGTACTGCTCCACACAATAATAGGATATAGCAATGACAATGCTACTCAGAAACAGTTTTTTTTCAGAATTTATTAATTCTAAATTATTTTCAATTTTATGGCTAAGTACCACTTGTGGACATATGAACCTATTTGTTGAATCCAGATGCCTGAGAACTGAGAATGAAGATTGGAATCTGAACCTAGAATTTGGCTGCTGATTGGTTAAAGATTCAGAGGGACTGTATTCACAGTGACTAAAATGATTCTGTCTCTGTACAAATCCAGATGCTGTCAGATCCATGATCACTGCTATGGAGGAGCCAGCAAGATTAAGGAATGCCGGCCAATCTATGACAACCCTTACATCAAATTGTACAAATACTCCTGTTCTAGTGACATGATCACTTGTGGCCGTAAGTATTCTTCACTTAGACTTCTGTAATTCCTACTTCAAACTGTCACAGAGGTAGGTTGTCTCCAAGCAGTTGGCCAAAAGGTTGTCTAAAGGTTGTCACTTTTCTAATTTTTGTAATTTAAACAATTTTAATTGGCTCAAATAATTTTAACTGGACAATTTAGCAAAGTGCTGCAATGATAGAGCATGGTTCCAGACAGTAATCCATCTTGCTGCTTCACAGCCCCAAGATCCTGCACTCCAAATGGCCTTTGACCCCATTCTGACTAAAACTACCTGTCCCAAAATCCTGTAATAAACAAAATCGAGCTTGGCCTCATTTTCCCAGGTTGCCAGTTTTGTAACACACTCTCAGTATTTTCCTGAGCATCAAGTCCTCACCAATGGGCCATCCTTCAGATGGGAGGCTCTCCTGTGAAGCTGTTTGATCAGGGAGGCATCACATTTATGTCCAATGTTAGCCTCACTTGAGGTCTAATTACTGGCTAGTGATTAGGAGCATGGGTCCCAGTTGGAATTTCCTTTCTTGTGTTCAGGTTGCAGAGGCATTTTATAATTCAAGTTTCTTAGACCTCAGAGTAGTCATCAGTGGCATATCCTGGCTGATGGGGGCTGAGCACATTTCACCACACAGTGAGACATGCTGGACATGGATAACAGGGGACATATCTGGATCATACATCAATATTCAGACTCTACATGTGCAGCAACCTGGAGTGTAGCTGCTGCACTGGCTGATTGATTACCCAAAATGATCAAGAAGAGAGTGACTACAGTGTCACACCACCTTTCAAACCTGGACCTATCAAACACTAAACTTCACATGATATTCAGCACAGACCATCATAACACTTAATGATAGATGAGGGTCTGTTTTCATGCTGTACATCTCTATGACTCTATGAATCAAACCTGTGGTTCACAGAGGACCCTCGGAACTATGAATAATGGTAATCCTTCACCCAGGAGTGACTTTTTGTACTTCTTTTGCTACTAATGTCAACATTGTTGAGGTACTAAAGTTCAATTTGCAAGCACCAAAGGCATGTAGGAAATCAATCTTGACCAGCATGTGGCCCCTCTGCATGAAGAATGTAACTGCACTTTGCAAGTAGCTACTATGTGTTTGTTGATACAATGTCAATGACTTGTGGCATTAACAAGGAAATTAACAGGCATTATGGGGAGATGTTGGCCTCGTGATATAATGGTGAGACTATGAATCCAGAAACTCAGCTAATGTTTGTGGGACCCTGGTTCGAATCCTGACAGGGCAAATGATGGAAATTATATCTGGAATTAAGAATTTACTGACGACCATTAAACCATTATTAACTATCAGGTAAAACTCACCTGGCTCACTAACATCCTTAAGGGAATAAAATCTGCCATCTTCACCTGATCTGGTCTACATGTGATTCCAGACCCGCAACGTGGTTGACTCTCAATTGCCCTCTGAAATAGCCTAGCAAGCCACTCAGTTCAAGGGCAATTAGGGATAGGCAATAAATGCCAGCAGCCAGTGATGCCCAAGTCCTGCAAGTTAATTTAAAAAATCTGTTAATTGGCACTACGGAGGGGAGATGAAGAAACTGGTGAAATCAACACTGATGCCGTGCGGTTGGAGCATATGGTTGGAGATGAGGCATTCTTCCTCCAGCTGTCGGGTGGCTTGGATTTTGGCGGTGGAGGAGGCCCAGCAGTTGCATGTCCTTGGCGGAGTGGGAGGGGCATTGAAGTGGTCAGCCACAGGGTGATAGGTATGTTTGGTGCGAGTGTCCCAGAGATGTTCCCTGAAACATTCCACGAGTTGGCGTCCTGTCTCCCCAGTGTAGAAGAGACCACATAGAGAGCAATGGACATGGTAGTGTTTGGATGTGCAGGAAAATCTCTGCAGGATGTGGAAGGACCCTTTGGGGCCTTGGACAGAGGTAACGGGAGGAGATGTGAGTACAGGTTTTACACTTCTTGCAGTGACAAGGGAAGGTGCCGGGAATGGAGGGTGGGTTGGCGAGGGGTGTGGACCTAACAAGGGAGTCACGGATGGCGTGGTCTCTGCTGAATGCTGATAGGGGTGGGGCTGGAAATATATCTCAGGTGGTGGGGTCTGATTGTAGGTGGCGGAAATGGCGGAGGATAATACGCTGTATCTGGAGATTGGGTGAGGACTAGGGGAGGTTGTGGGGTGGGGGGTTCTATGCTTGTTGCGGTTGGAGGGATGGAGTTCAAGGACGGAGGTGTGCGAAGTAGAGGAGATGTGCTGGAGGGCAAATTGCCGTCCTTGAAATAGGAGGTCATCTGGGATATTCTAGAGTGGAATTGTTCCTCCTGGGAACAGATACAATGGAGGCAGAGGAATTGGGTGTTAGGGATAACTGACAGCAGCAGTCATGGAAGTTGTACTCCAAAGGCTAACATTTGCTAAGAAGCTGGTAAGAGGCATAGCGAGAACTATGTACGCTGGGGAAAGAGAAGAAGCCAGCCATACTAAGAAGAGACAGAAATCTTAGGAAAGAGGCTCTATAGGAAATGTGTGAAGTTCAAATCTCTGAGGGAAAGGGGGGAGACTTTACAAAAGACCATGCAGGGAAAGAAAGGGAATGTAAAAAAAAAGTTCTTGCTGCTCAAAAACCAACATTGCTGTAACTGCGCATAGTCTCCATAATTAGCATGTCCCCTGCTCAAAAATAATACACCAAATTGTGAAATGCCATATTTTTCCACCAGCATGGTGCAGGCTTTCCACAATAGGTAGGCATCACAGATTCTGGGATATGTTTGGAATACATAATAATATTTTGATATAAATTGGTAAGATTTCTTTGGAATTTGATTCTTATTACTGTACGTTTTGGGGGCTACCTGCACTGATTTTGTTTACTCAGATTATTTTAAAAATAATGGAAAAAGGAATATTGCTGGCAGCAAATTACCCAAACCAAAAAAGGATAGGGTTTTGGATGAGTGGGCTGCCACGGTACTGATCATGAGATTCTTTACCGACCTTTCAGTTGTTCAGGCTGAAATGACAATCATGGCAGTGTTTGAATTCAAAGTCTCAGCTTTTTAAAGGACATCTGCTGTACATCTGACCCCACAAACTAATTGAAAAATTCAAAGCCCACCCTGATCAATGGCCCGAGCTGGATTTTTAATTATCTTAATGAATTATCCTCCACTTCTGGACAGATAGCCATTCCTCATCCTATCTGACTTCCAGGACCATGATGGGGATCCATCTCTCCAACTAGCATAGGAAATTTCACACCTATTCCAACACGAGGGCCAAAATCCTGCCCATGCATCTGTTAGACCTATTTAATCAAAGCCATTCATTTCTCACTGTACTAATAATTCATAATAATTTTGTGATGAATTCTTCACACATTCAGACTTAATGACTTTAGCTTCATCTTTATATTTTCCTGATATCACTTTGGAACACTTTGAAGCTGAAGGCAATGTACTCATGGAAAGAAAGGATTAAATTTTAGCATCCGTCTATTCAGAACGATTTATTTTTCTGCTCCTGTTCTTCCAGCTGATATGGAACCTTGTAACCTATGAATTTGATTCCAGAATATTTGACAGGAGTTTAGAAAATTGTGGGAGGATTTTCACTCAGCTCTAGATGTTGTTTTCCATGTTTATATAACACCCAACTTTGATAAATTCATAACATTAAGAAGTACACTTCACTGAAATAACAACAACTCCAACAGCATTCTCATTGAGGAATGGGGAACCTTACAAATTACCCAGTAAAATATGATAATAAATAACATCATTGTACTCAACTTTTTTTTACCAATATATTTCCATCTTCTCCAAATTTCCTGTTCTTGTTAACCACTGAGAGATTATAGATAACACAGAAAATGTTCCAAATACACTTTAGATCTTTTACTATTTGAAAAGATGGGTTAATGTTCAAGTTGAAAATTGTTCAGCTGAGCTAGGAATTTGAAGATAGCATGGCTCTACGTGATGGCTATTGTTCAACACATGGGACTGCAGACTCCTTTCATGGACAGAGTTAAAAATCACACAACAACATGTTATAGTCCAACAGATTTATTTGGAGACACTAGCTTTCGAAGCACTGCTTCTTCATCAGGTGGTTATAAAGTAGGATCATAAAACACAGAATTTATAGCAAAAGATTATGGTGTCATACAGCTGCAATGAAAAATTGGACAATCCTAGATTAAGTATTTCATTTTATAGAATGGGTTTGTTAGTTTCTGTTCTTTAATATGTAAATCCCAGAACTTCTTTTAAGTCATATTCTCAAGATAACTTCAGGTTTTATAACAAAAGGTACCATCTCAACTCAGACGATGCATTAAAGGTGTGAGGTTAAAGTCTGTCTTTATCCCAATCTTGAGTCACTTCAGGTGACCATCCTCCAAGGCCGACTTTGGCACAGGCAACAACACAAAGTGGCCGAGCAGAGGCTGACAGCCAAGTTTGGTACCCTTGAGGATGGCCTCAACCGGGATTTTGGGTTCATGTCACACTGGTGACCCACTGCACTATACACTCTCTCTCACACACACACACATGCACACATACACACACACTAACGCAGGCTCTCTCTCATGCTTACACATATACACCCCCTGCACTCACACCCATGCTTATACCCCATTACACTCACACACGTACTTTACCAAGCTTGTACATACGCAAACACCCACTCTCTCACATGCATTCACATGCACAAACTCACTCTGTCTCTCTCTCTCTCTCTCTCTCCTGCATGCACACACATATTTATGGGGTGAATTTATATTTGCAGAATTATATTTGCATATACTTTCTATTTTGCTCAAAAAATATATAACCGACAGTCAATCCGGGTAATATCTTGTAAATTACACTTTAGAAATAGAATCAGTCTGACTCAAGATTGGGATACAGACAGACTTTAATCTCACACTTTTAATGCATTGTCTGAGCTGAGATGGTACCTTCTTTTATAAAACCTTAAGCTATCTTGAGAATGTGACTTCAAAAAAGTTCTGGGATTTACATATTAAAGAACCAAAACTAACAAACCCATTCTAAAAGGTAAAAGACTTTATCTAGGATTGTCCAATATATCATTTCAACTGCATGACACTAATCTTTTGCTATAAATTTTGCATCTTATGATTCTGCTCCACAACCACCTGATGAAGAAGCAGCGCTTTGAAAGCTAGTGCCGCCAAATAAACCTGTTGGACTATAACCTGGTGTTGTCTGAGTTTTAACTTTGTGAAAATGAGTACTGCAGATGCTGGAGATCAGAATAAAGACTAGAGTGGTCAGGCAACAGATCAAGCAGCATCCAAGGAGCAGGAAAACCTTTCCTGATGAAGGGCTTTTGCCTGAAACGTTGATTTTCCTGCTCCTCGGATGCTGCCTGCCTGCTGTGCTTTTCCAGCATCACTTTAATCTTGACTCTGAGTTTTTTTTATAAATATTTTTATTGAAAAGCTTTGTAAGATCTTTTACAAAATATTTATATATAAAGAAAACCAAAACACCATTGAAACAGGAAAAAAAAAGTACAAAAAACAAGGCCATAACATAGCACCATTGTTACTAAACAACCACTATTCTACCAAAACAAACCTGTCTACTTAACTAAAACTAAACTACAAATATATTAAATAAATACTAGCTTAAATTACATTCAAGTTACTTAAATTATATAATGTCTTACTACTTTGTTCTGTCTTACTCATCACACCTCCACTGAGGCTCCCATCCCTGGGAGTACCCGTATAGTACCCATATTCTTTTCCTTCCAGTTGTCCACCCCAGTCCAACACTGGCTCCTCCAAATCCTTTCATGGAGAGAATGTAAGTTTGTTTGCAATATTTTAATAGGTATTCAGATGGCTTGATATGGATAAGAAATTGCCAATGGTGATATTATTCAGTGAGTGATGGGTATTTTATCTGTGTACTTTTCATGGAATGTTAGTGTTGCTAGAAAGGCCTTTGCTTGCTGACTATCCCTAATAGCTGTTGAACTGAATGGATTGCTAGGCCAGAACGGTATATTTCCTTCCCTAAAATATATTAGAGAACCAGCTAGGTTTTTACAACAACAAAATATAACTGTCATGCTTCCCATCACCGAGCCAAGCTTTATATTCCAGATTTATTAATGAAAGCTAAATCCCACCAGATACCGTGTGGGCTTTGAACGCATGTCACCAGAGTTCTTGTTAGTGATATCAATGACATTACCACAACAGTATCATCTCCATGAGGGCCTGAGCAGTCTTTTTTCTGTTCCAAATAATCATTCTTAAAGGCCCACACCTCATCTAAATAGAAATGAAAATATGCATACAGTCTCCTTTGTGTATCAGACACTTAACAGGACAGATAAATGTAACGTCTTTTGTGTTTGACTAGTTTGTATTCTGGACAATCAGTGACAGACCTTACACCAAATGAAACTGGCCTCTGTATAAGGGCTTATTCCAAAGTGGTTTAGAAATTGTTTCTTTCTTTCTTCCACAGCTGATAACAGTCCCTGTGAAGCCTATATCTGCGAGTGTGATCGGCAGGCAGCCATGTGCTTTGCTGAAGCCCCATACAATGAAGAATATAAACATCTGGACACAGAGAAGCACTGTGTCTAAAATAGTACGCAATCACATGGTGAAAAATAAAAATAAAGTTTAATCTCACTTAGTTTTCTATTCCACTTCTTTGTATACAGTAAAGCCCTACTCACACAGTCCAGGAAGGTTAACTAAACAATTTCAGAATCTCAAAATAAAACTGAGAAGCAGCCCTGAATAAACCCAAGACCTCTGATTTACAGTGACTGAGTAGGCCAGAATACCTTTTCATTAATTTGAATGTCAGGGTTTTTATTTTGTTTTGTGTATCACATTCCACGTTTCGATTTAAATTTATACAAATACTGTTCCCAGAGAACTGATGCAGTTCCAAAATAAACAGAGTTGTCAACTGTGCAGCATAACTACTGTTGATTCACATCAAACTCGGAAAAGCCAGAATGAATGAAAGATACTATTCTGTGTCGGCTGCTGTCTGGCATGCCATATGACTCACTGCGATATATTTCTAGCCTGAGTTCTATTTTGAAACATTTCTGAAGATGCATTACAGTCTGAAACTATCAAATCATCTATATGATGCTGTTAACTACCAGTAGAAAATTCTTCAAACTCATGCATTTGATTATTTCCCCAATATAAGCTGATTTTCAGAGGCCACGAGATATAGTTTTTGCATTTCTGTGCAATGCAGACACTTGGCTATCATGTCACTGTGGAAGATGTGAAAAGAGAATTTAAACAAAAACTTAAAATAAAAGGATAGAAGGAAAAATAACTGGTGAGGATTAGAAATATGTAGAAATAAAGATTGTATGACATCTTGTATAACTACAGGAGTTTAAAGGCATTAAGGTTCTTCTGAAGTGTAGTCACTGTTGTAATGTAGGAAATGCAGCAACCAATTCACAAACAGCAAGCTCCTGCAAATAGTAAATAAGTAGATAATCAGGTGATGGGGGCAATTTTCCTTTAACACTTCTGTCCATTTTGACCCACATTAACAAAGTATATTTGTAAAATAAATTCAGTGCAACAGAATAATCTTATATTTAGCAAAATAGATTAATATTCAGAATTATTCTAAAGATTTCATAAGCATCACCAGGAACAAGTCAGTACTTTCCTGACACTGTGTTTAGAAATTGATTAAGCAACAAGTACTCATTAAGTATTTATAAATTATTGTGCACCACAGAAGCTGAATGAACACTTCAGGCCACGTTGTTCCAACACCCCACCCCCCCCACAACCACATACAATACTATAATTCCCCTATGCTTTTACTGCTAGCTGTATTTGTACACTTTAAATACCATGGTGGGTTTAAAATTATACATACGCTCAGAAAACACCACCCTGGCATACTGAGCTGTATTAGCCTGGAGCTCTGCAACAAGTACTCCCGTAACACCAGCCATTTGTGTTTGTGTGGGGTTTTTGGACCTATGCATTTGTGGGATCGATCAGTTTTTCCCTAAAAGACTGTTCAACCTGCATTGGTGTGTAAGAAAGCACAAAGCCAGCTGCTAGCTGTAAATTACCATCAGGAAAGACTAACAGGCTGGGACTTTTTGTTTCAGCAAAGAGAAGCCTGAAAGTGTGGCCTAATAGATGTTTTGAAATTATGTGTATAATGCTGTACATATAAAGAAAACATTCCCACTTGTGAAGGACACTAAATGTAGGAGGCATAAATAAAGATAGTTGCTAATAAATCCCGTAGGGAATTCAGAAGAATCTTCTTTAACCAGTGTGGTATATGGTTAGAATGTGACATTTACAACCACATGGAATAATTGAGGTGAAGAGTGTTGATAAATTTAAGGGAAAGCTAGATAAACACGAGGCAGAAAGGAATAGTGGATTATGCTAATAGGTTAAGTGATGGATCGCAGAAGAGCCTTCATATGGATCACAAATCCTAGTACAGATCAGTTAGGCTAATCAGAGATCAGTTAGGTTAATGGCTTGTTGTCAAATTATGGAAATCTAAATTGGAAAGGTGGTAGCATAATGATACTGTGACTGGACTAGTCATCCAGAGGCCCAGGGAGAAAGTGAGGTCTGCAGATGCTGGAGATCAGACTTGACAGTATGGTGCTGGAAAAGCACAGCAGGTCAGGCAGCATCCGAGGAGCAGGAGAATTGACGTTTCGGGCCGGAGCTCTTCAT
Organism: Chiloscyllium plagiosum; assembly: GCF_037043375.1. NCBI lineage: Eukaryota > Metazoa > Chordata > Chondrichthyes > Orectolobiformes > Hemiscylliidae > Chiloscyllium > Chiloscyllium plagiosum. The sequence continues at coordinate 54,462,830 of NW_028270162.1, forward strand.
CAGGAATGAGGCTGGGAGCCTCCAGGGTGGAGACATAAAAGAGAGAGGGGTGGGGCTGGGGAGAAGGTAGCTAAGAGTGCAGTAGGTGGATGGAGGTAGCGATAAAGGTGATAGGTCAAAGAGGAGGGTGGAGAGGATATTTGGAAAGGAAGATTGACAGGTGGGACAGGTCATGAGGACGGTGCGAAGCTGAAAGGTTGGAACTGGGGTAAGGTGGGGGGAGGGAAAATTAGAAAACTGGTGAAGGCCACATTGATGTCCTGGGGTTGAAGGGTCCTGAGGCAGAAGATAAGGTGTTTTTCCTCCAGGCGTCGTGTGGTGAGGGAGTGGCGATAGAGGAGGCCCAGGACTTGCATGTCCTCGGCAGTGTGGAAGGGGGAGTTGAAATGTTTGGCCACGGGGCGGTGGGGTTGATTGCTGTGGGTGTCCTGGAGATGGTCCCTAAAGCGCTCTGCAAGAAGGCATCTAGTCTCCCCAGTACAGAGGAGAACACCTCGGGAGTAACGGATACAATAAATTACATGGATGGATGTGCAGGTGAAACTTTGGTGGATGTGGAAGGCTTTTTGGGACCTTGAATGGAGGTGTGGGGGGAGGTGTGGGCTCATGTTTTACAATTCCTGCAGTGGCAGGTAAATGTGCCAGAAGGGGAGGGTGGCTTGTTAGGGGGTGTGGACCTGACCAGGTAGTTGCGGAGGGAACGGTCTTTGCAGAAAGCAGCAAGGGGTGGGGAGGGAAATATATCCCTGGTGGTGGGATCCATTTGTAGGTGGTGGAAATGTTAGCAGATGATGTGATTTATGTGGTAGGATGGAAGGTGAGGACCAGGGGCGTTCTGTCCTTGTTGTGGTTGGAGGGGTTGGGTTCAAGGACAGAGGTGTGGGATGTGGATGAGATGCGTTGGAGAGCATCTTCAACCACGTGGGAGGGGAAATTTCGGTCTTTAAAGAAGGAGGCCATCTGGTGTGTTCTGTGGTGGAACTGGTCGTCCTGGGAGCAGATGCGGCAGAGGCAGAGGAATTGGGAATACAGGATAGCATTTTTACGGGAGGTAGGGTGGGCAGAGGTGTAATTCAGGTAGTTGTGGGAGTCAGTGGGATTGTAAAAAAATGTCAGTGTCGTGGATGGATGTGGAAAGGTCTAGGAAGGGGAGGGAGGTGTCAGAGATGGTCCAGATGAATTTCAGGTTGGGGTAGAATGTGTTTGTGAAATTGGTTAACTGTTTGACCTCCTTGTGAGAGCATGAGGTGGCGCCGATGCAGTCATCAATGTAGCGGAGGAAGAGGTGGGGAGTGGTGCTGGTGTAACTCCGGAAGATGGACTGTTCTACGTAACCGACACAGAGACAGGCATAGCTGGGGCCCATGCGGGTGCCCATGGCTACCCCTTTCGCCTGGGGTAAGTGGGAGGATTGGAAGGAGGAATTGGAAGGGTACTGGTGGGGACGTTGGAAGAGAAAGAAACGGAGGGCGTGGAGTCCCTGGTCATGGCAGATGGAAGTGTAGAGGGATTGGATGTCCATGGTGAAGATGACACATTGGGGGCCGGGGAAACGGACATCTTGGAGGAGGTAGAGGGCGTGGGTGGTGTCCTGAACATATGTGGGGATGTACCTTCCCATCCCATACGCTTTCCGCAAAGACCATTCCCTCCGTGACTACCTGGTCAGGTCCACGCCCCCTAACAACCCACCCTCCCCTCCTTGCACCTTCCCCTGCTACCGCAGGAATTGCAAAACCTGCGCCCACACCTCCCCCCTCACCTCTATCCAAGGCCCCAAAGGAACCTTCCACATCCATTAAAGTTTCACCTGCACTTCCACAAATGTCATTTATTATATCTGTTGCACCTGTTGCAGTCTCCTCTACACTGGGGAGATTGGACGCTTTCTCGCAGAGTGCTTTAGAGAACACCTCTGGGACACCCGCACAAATGAAACCTCACCACCCCGTGGCCAACCATTTCAACTCCCCCTCCCACTCTGCTGAGGACATGCAGGTCCTGGGCCTCCTGCATTGCAACTCCCTCACCACCCGACGACTGAGGAAGAACACCTTATCTTCCACCTCGGGACCCTTCAACCCAGGACATCAATGTGGACTTCACTAGTTTCCTCATTTTCCCTCCTCCCACCTTACCCCAGTTCCAACCTTTCAGCTCAGCAACGTCCTCATGACCTGTTCCACCGTCAATCTTCCTTCCCACCTATCTGCTCCACCTTACCCCCACCTCCAGCCACCTATTGCACTCTTTGTTACCTTCTCCCCAGCCCCACCCCCCTCCCATTTATCTCTCCACCCCAAAGGCTCCCAGCCTCATTCCTCATTAAGAGCTCTGGCCCGAAACATCAATTCTCCTTCTCCCCGGATGCTGCCTGATCTGCTGTGCTTTTCCAGCAACACACCCTTGATTCAGAGACCCAGTCTAATGTTCTGGGCACATAGGTTGGAATCTCACCATAATAAATGATTAAATTTGAATCACTGAAAATGTGGAATTAAAAGCGAGTTTAATCATGATCATGTATCCACTGTTGATTGTCGTAAAAACTCAGCTGGTTTACTAATATCCTTTAGGGAAGGAAATCTGTCATCCTCACCTAGTCTGAACTACATGTCACCCCAGACACACAGCAAAGTTGTTCATGCTTAACTACTCTTGGAACTGGACCATTCAGTGCAATTAGCAATAGGGATTGGTAATAAATGGTGACTCAGCCCGCCATGTGAACATTCTGCAAATGATTTTTTTTAAAAATCTCGGACTAGGAAACCACTCTCATCCTCACTCTCTAAACTTTCCCATTGTCAGATGCGTTACATTAAAATAAATCAAAGATTGCGCAGAAACATAGGAATTGTTTGACAAGAGGTCCACTTAGTTTGCCTTCTACCATCCATTAGAATGTGTGTTACAACACTATGATATTAAGTCCAACTAACATGATTTTTTTCTTATTATTCAATCTTCCAACTTCACGTCCCTCAATTCTTCTTCTAGATTGTTTATTCATTCCTAAAATCTGGGCATTATTGGCAAGCGCAGTATTTAATGCTAATCCCCAACTGATCACATTGACGATGAGCCACTTTCTTGAACTACTCCAGCTGGAGTTCTATAGGCACACCACAGTGCTGTCAGGAACAGTGGAACAGGAGTAGACCATTCAATCATCAAGCTTCTTCCACTATTTGATACAATAATGGCCGATTGAACATTTCATTGCCTTTTATCAAACTATTTTCATAGACCTTTATGCCATTGGTTATTAGAAATCTATCAGTCTCTATTTTAAACATACTCAAAGGTAGAGCTTCCACAAGCCCTCTGGGATAGAGTATTTCAAAAGTCACAACCCTCTAAGTACAAAGAATTCTTAGTCCTCAATGGCATTCCCTTTATTTTTAAACATGCCTTCACTTCTAACCAGGAAAATATTTTATCTGCATTCACCCTCTCTATTCTTTAAGTGCTTTATAAGTTAATGAGATTCCTTTCATTCTTTGAAAATCTAAGATTACAGGGACAGTTTGCACAATCTCTCATTGCAGGACAGATGTTAGAGAAGACCTCTAGGTATTTGATGCAGTGGTTACAACTTACAGTGATGGTGGTCTCATGGCAGTGCTGCTGCTGTTGTCCTTCTCGTTTAGAAGTTTGGAAAGTACTGTTAAAGAAATTGTTTGTGTAGCTGCAGTGCAAGTCATTGAAGATGGCAGGGCAGGTTGACAGCATGATTAATAAACCATATAACATTCTAGGTTTAATTAATAAGGGCACAGAGTACAAAGGCAAGGATGTTATACTAGACTTATAAAAGACAAAAGATCAACATCAGCTCAAGTATTGAGTCCAGTTCTGAGTACTGCATATTAGGAAGAATGTGATTGATTGTTGTCATGTATGGAGATACAGTGAAAAGAATTGTTTTTCATGCTATACAGGCAGATCATACCTGCGATGATGCTTTCACTTTTACAAGATTATTTTAGGTTTTTTTGGGTTTTTTTTTAAAGAGAGGCTGTAAAGGAAGAGGTGCTGAGAAGTCGATGGAGAGCATGGTTTAACATTGACAGGGGAATGGCCAGTTCTCCCATTCAGGTTTTTTCTGGTTTAGTTTAACTGTGGCAGTCACTAGATGCTGGAATCCAGGAAGGTTGCAAACTTCAGCAAACGATTCCTGACTGACTTTCTCTCAAAATCTCTTTGAATGTTATTCTCTTCTGCCTGGAAGAATCTGTGTTTCAATTTACCTTTTTGCCAAGGGATGTGTTTATGGGATATAACAGGATTGGAACAGTTCCTTAGTTAATTTGGTGTATCAGGTTGGTTAAGTTTTCCAATAATTATTATAAATTCCATTTTCTTTTGTTCGTGTTTCCACTGTAGTGTTTAAATAAATTCTGATTTGTTTATAGCCGAGTGGTTTGACCAGCTGCATCACATCTAGGATATCCACTTCATATCTGCGTTTATAATAAGAAAATGTTGGGGTCTAGGCTACCATCTTAAAATATTTTGAGAGAGTCTAGCCTGGTCCACAACATACCATACAAAGTGCAAAACAGACTGCAGAATATGGTGTTACAGCTGCAGAGAGAGAGAGAGAGATCAGAATTAACATTTGAAAAGTTTGTTCAAAAATCTAATAACAACAGGGAAGAAGCTGTTCTTGAATCTATTCATACATGAAGGCAATAGTGAGAATGCAGAAGTGGATGAGGTGTATGTCACAAAAATAGGTGAGAAGGCAAGTGGTGTGGATGATGCAAAGAGTCTACAAAGGGATGTAGACAGGTTAAATGAGTGGGCAGAAACTTGGCAGATGGGATATAATTTGGGAAAATATGACATTATGTATTTTGGCAGGAAGACTAGAGGAACTGAGTATTATTTACATGGAGAAAGTGACAGCACATAAATAACAAAGAAACTAGCATACAAATTCAGCAGGTATTAGGAAAGGTAAATAGAATTTTGGCATTTGTTACAAAGGCAATGGAATATAAAAATAGGGAAGTCTTGCTATAAATATACAAGGTACTAGTTTGATCACACTTGGAATACTGTCAACAGCATTTACCTCCCTTATCTAAATTCAGTTCAAGAGGAAAGTCTTTTACTAAATTTCATCAATACCCATTCTGTTGAGAAATGGATCAGCTGTGGGAATAGGCATGAGTCTTATCAATGTTTAGGGTTTTAAAAGTATTTGTGCATACAGATTAACATCTGCAAACTTTCAGGGGCTTCGATTGATTTTTCACCACTAAACTAACGGACTGTGGGAGCAGGGTAAAAGCTGAAACTCTAGTTGCAGGAAAAATCAGTTTGAAAATAATCTGAGGTGGATTGATTATATTTGAGGACTCCACATTTCTTTCATTTCAAATCAGTTTTGAACTAAATTTGTTTATTCAGTTCACTAATTTCACTCAAAAGTCAATAGAACAGTGGATTGAATTATCAGTGAGGAGTACATGGAATAAATGGGTTCAAGAGACATTTATATGCATTGTTTGCTGAAATCATACCTGAATATTGTTACAATTGTTCCTCAAGATAATGTTCTCAACCTCAGCTACTTCACTCTGTCATATGGTCATTAAAGACAAGATGTTGGAAGATCAGTTAAAATGTAGTAGGAAAATAAAAGCCATTGCTTAAGTGCTCCGAATACAATTAGATAGGTGGAAGTAGAACAATGTGAAACCATTCACTTGGAACTGGATGGTAAGGGGAGGTATTGGAACAAGATGACAAGGGAAACCATCTTAAATACCACAGAGAGAGTGAGAATGAGGGAGAAAATGCATCACAATCAAATCAAGCTCCTTCCTTGAACATTTAGTGTGAATCCACTCCTAAACTGATCATGTACAAGGAGCTGCAAATCTCCTTTTCACTCATTTGATGCTACACTTCCACTGGATGGATGAACTTGTGAAAGTTCAAGCTCTCAATGGCTGCCTTCTATCGATGGTTTAGGAAACCTTCAAGTGGTACTAATCTTCCTTTGCTTCAGTTGTCAGTCTGACTGAATTATTGCCTCACAACTTGACAACTTCCTGTGCTTATGCCTCCATACTCTAAATCACAGATTGGTAATACTGTGACAGTTATCAAACTCACCTGGTATGAACTCTGAGCATCAGGATTGTGGGGGCTGGTGAGCCCAGTTGGTTAGGTATCCTGAATGTGATGCAGAATGTTGTCAACGGCACAGTTTCAATCCCTGTACTAACTGTGGTGGTTTTATCAATGCCCTGCCTTCTCATGTTGCCCCATGCTTGTGGAGTACTGACTTGTGAGCTCCATGCAATCAATTGATGCCTATGGACCTTTGGGACTATGATGACCGAACTGGACTATCATGATCCTACAGTGGTAAACACCCTATGCTGTATTAGATCCTACCCACCCAATCCAAATGATGTTCATCTTGAACGTTCAACTGGTAGAGTTGGTGTCACTGTCGGAAAGTTCTTTACATTGATGCCTGACAGAATGATGCAACATACAGCTACAATGATCTGCCAATATAATCAACCAATTTACTTACAGGAGGCATATTGAGATGGACATTTTGCCTTAGCCTTTGTACTTGCTTTTACACAAATCACCAGTACTGACACAAAATTCTCAACTCTATATTGACTACTTTTGTTCCAAATGCAATCTGAATCTAGCCAAGGTTCACATGTCTGTCACCCTTGCCTTACCAAGGAGAAAGTGAGGTCTGCAGATGCTGGAGATCAAAGTTGAAACTTTATTGCTGGAACAGCACAGCAGGTCAGGCAGCATCCAGGGAACAGGAGATTCGACGTTTCGGGCACAGGCCCTTCCTGAAGAAGGGCCTGTGCCCGAAACGTCGAATCTCCTGTTCCCTGGATGCTGCCTGACCTGCTGTGCTGTTCCAGCAATAAAGTTTCAACCTTGCCTTACCAATTCCCATTTCACCAGGCTTAGCACACATTGTGAAATCCTGTACCTTCTGTTATCAGGCTTCAATTTTTAAAATATATTTTAGTTCAAAGTTTCCACTGTTAATTTGAGAATGTTCCATCTGTAATTTACAACCAAGGTACATGCTCTCAAGGTCAAAACAGGGGCAGATTGGGGTATAAATCTAATGGCTCTGAGCAAAGCATCCTTGAAGTTTGGAAGTGAATCGAAAATGCGATCCTTGATACTTATTGCGCTGCTTGCAGGTATGTTAAAAAACGGTGCCCATTACAATAAGTGGAATGAGAGAATACTGTTAACTTTCCTAGCTTTTGTGAGATCATTGAGGCAGGAATAATGTTTCAAACGTTTGATTGAACATTAGCAATAGTTGTATTGTACTCTTCATTGCCATCTGTTATAGGTAGAAAATACCAGTTTTTAAACACAGGCTTAAAATGTTGAAAGCAGAGTTGTTCATGTCAAGTGGACCAGATGCATTTAAAGCAGGACATATAGCTATTTATTTTGGTATATCTGAGTATTTACAAATGTGCCATAAATGTGCAATGTACGGGTGCAACTACACAATATAGAGCATTTTTTCCCCAATGTGACCCCATATTGAGGCTTGAAAATTGCTGCCAGCCCTTATTAAGAGTAGGGTAGGGGGTCTGTGAAAGTAGAAGTGAGATCATAGCTGTTATAACTTAGTCCAAGCCCCACAGCAGGCATCGCTGCTTCAGTGTTCGGGACACCAAACGTAAGCTACAACCCCTATTGCAGTCCTGAACCCCACTTTGGGAATATCTGTTATAGAGTACAGCTTAAACTTTATTCATGTCTGGATATGAAAATGTGTTGCTGGAAAAGTGCAGCAGGTCAGGCAGCATCCAAGGAGCAGGAGAATCGACGTTTCGGGCATAAGCCCTTTTTCAGGAATGAGGAAAGTGTGTCCAGCAGGCTAAGATAAAAGGTAGGGAGGAGGGACTTGGGGGAGGGGCGTTGGAAATGCGATAGGTGGAAGGAGGTCAAGGTGAGGGTGATAGGCCGGAGTAGGGTGGGGGCGGAGAGGTCAGGAAGAAGATTGCAGGTTAGGAAGGAGGTGCTGAGTTCGAGGGATTTGACTGAGACAAGGTAGGGGGAGGGGAAATGAGGAAATTGGAGAAATCTGAGTTCATCCCTTGTGGTTGGAGGGTTCCTAGGCAGAAGATGAGGCACTCTTCCTCCAACGTCGTGTTGCTGTGGTCTGGCGATGGAGGAGTCCAAGGACCTGCATGTCCTTGGTGGAGTGGGAGGGGGAGTTGAAGTGTTGAGCCATGGAGTGGTTGGGTTGGTTGGTCCGGGTGTCCCAGAAGTGTTCTCTGAAACGTTCCGTAAGTAGGCGGCCTACACCTCCTCCCACCCTCCCCCCGTAAAAACACCATCCCATATTCCCAATTCCTTCGTCTCCGCCGCATCTGCTCCCGTACAACCCAGATGGCCTCCTTCTTCAAGGACCGCAATTTCCCCCCCGACGTGATCGACGGTGCCCTCCACCGCATCTCTTCCACTTCCCGCTCCTCCGCCCTTGAGCCCCGACCCTCCAACCGCCACCAGGACAGAACCCCACTGGTCCTCACCTACCACCCCACCAACCTCCATGTACAGCGTCATTTCCGCCACCTCCAAGCGGACCCCACCACCAGGGATATATTTCCCTCCCCTCCCCTATCAGCATTCCGAAAAGACCACTCCCTCCGTGACTCCCTCGTCAGGTCCACACCCCCCACCAACCCAACCTCCACTCTCGGCACCTTCCCCTGCAACCGCAAGAAATGCAAAACTTGCGTCCCCCCTTACTTCCCTCCAAGGCCCCAAGGGATACTTCCATATTCGCCACAAATTCACCTGCACCTCCACACACATCATCTATTGCATCCGCTGCACCCGATGTGGCCTCCTCTATATTGGGGAGACAGGCCGCCTACTTACGGAACATTTCAGAGAACACCTCTGGGACACCCGGACCAACCAACCCAACCACCACGTGGCTCAACACTTCAACTCCCCCTCCCACTCCACCAAGGACATGCAGGTCCTTGGACTCCTCCATCGCTAGACCATAGCAACACGACGGTTGGAGGAAGAGCGCCTCATCTTCCGCCTAGGAACCCTCCAACCACAAGGGATGAACTCAGATTTCTCCAGTTTCCTCATTTCCCCTCCCCCTACCTTGTCTCAGTCAAATCCCTCGAACTCAGCACCTCCTTCCTAACCTGCAATCTTCTTCCTGACCTCTCTGCCCCCACCCCACTCCGGCCTATCACCCTCACCTTGACCTCTTTCCACCTATCGCATTTCCAATGCCCCTCCCCCAAGTCCCTCCTCCCTACCTTTTATCTTAGCCTGCTGGACACACTTTCCTCATTTCTGAAGAAGGGCTTATGCCCGAAACGTCGATTCTCCTGCTCCTTGGATGCTGTCTGACCTGCTGCGCTTTTCCAGCAACACATTTTCAGCTCTGATCTCCAGCATCTGCAGTCCTCACTTTCTCCTCATGTCTGGATCTGCATAGCCCACAAATGTGTCAATGCGAGCTCCTGGGAACCCAGATTACAGTTTACACAAATAGTGGAAGGCAAGACTGGAACAAGCTTCAAGAAGACGAGAGTGTGATGCCGGAAAAGCACAGGAGGTCAGGCAGACTCCGAGGAGCAGGAGAATTGATGTTTTGGGCATAAGCTTTTCATCAGGCATGAGGCTTGTGGGCCGGGGTCTGAGAGATAAATGGAAGGGGGTTGGGGTTGGGAGGAAGGTAGCTGAGAAAGTATTAAGTAGATGAAGGTGAGGGAGAAGGGGGCGGGGAGGGGGTGCGGGTGGAGCGGATAAATGGGAAAGGTGATGGACAGGTCAAGAGGGCGGTGCCAAGTTGGAGGCTTGGGACTGAAATAATGTCGGGGGGCAGGGGAAATGAAGAAACTGTTGAAATCCACATTTATCCTGTGTGATTGCAGGGTCCCAAGGCAGAATATGAGGTGTCGGGTGGTAAGGGTTTGGCGGTGGAGGAGGCCCAGGACCTGCATGTCCTTGACGGAGTGTTCAGCCATGAGGCGGTAGGGTTGGTGGGTGCGGGTGTCCCAGAGATGTTCTCTGAAACCATCCGCAAGAAAGCCTCCTGTCTCCCAATGTAGCGGAGACCACGCAGGATGTAACGTATACAGTAGATGACATTGGTAGAGGTTCAGGTAAATTTCTGTCGGATGTGTAAGGATCCTTTGGGGCCTTGGACGGAGGTGAGGGGAGTGGTGTGGGTGCAGGTTTTGCACTTCCTGCGGTGTCAGGGAAAGGTGCCAGGAGTGTGAGTGTGGGCTGGTGGGGTCGTGGACCTGACGAGGGAGTCATGGAGGGAATTGTTTCTTCTGGTCCTCACCTTCCACCCTACCCAGAATCACCCTGATCTTCACCTTCCATCCCACCAATCTCTGCATACATCATATCATCCTCTGCCACTTCTGCAACCTCTAAACAGACCCCACCACCAGAGATATACTTCCCTCACCACTCCTATCAGCGTTGCAGAGAGACTATTCCCTCTGCAACTCCCTCGTCAGGACCACAACCCCCCCCCCCCCCAGCCCCCACCGCCACCAGCCCACACCCCACTCCTGGCACCTATCCCTGCCACTGCAGGAAGTGCAAAACTGCGGCACACCACTCCCCTCATCTCTGTACAAGGCCTCAAGAGATCCTTCCACATCTGACAGAAATTTACCTGTACCTTTACCAATGTTATCTACTGTATCCATTGCACCCAGTGTGGTCTCCTCTACTTCGGGCAGACAGGATGCCTTCTTGCGGATCGTTTCAGAGAACATCTCTGGGACACCCGCACCCACCAACCCCACTGCCCCGTGGCTGAATACTTCAACTCACCCTCCCACTCCATGAAGGACATGCAGGTCCTGGGCCTCCTCCACCACCAAGCCCTTACCACTCGACGCCTGGAGGAGGAACACCTCATAATTTGCCTTGGGACCCTGCAACCACACGGGATAAAAGTGGATTTCAACAGTTCCCTCATTTCCCTTCCCCCACATTATCCCAGTCCCAAGCCTCCAACTTGGCACCGCCCTCCTGACCTGTCCATCACCTTTCCCATCTATCCGCTCCACCCCCCCCCCCCCCCCGACCTATCACTTCTCCCTCACCTTCATCTTCCTATGGCTTTCTCAGCTACCTTCCTCCCAACCCCACCACCCTCCCATTTATCTCTCAGCCCTCTGGCCCACAAGCCTCATTCCTGATGAAGGGCTTATGTCTGAAATGTCGATTCTCCTGCTCCTCGGATGCTGACTGACCTGCTGTGCTTTTCCAGCACCACACTCTTGACTCTGATCTGCAGCATCTGCAGTCCTTGCATTCTACAAGCTTCAAGAAGCCAACATTTCCCTGAACACAGAGGTTTAGAGTTACCTAAATACAGCAGGTGTACATCATTTCCCACATTCCTCCTGCATGACAAGCACTTCTTGTTTTGTGGTGTTGTTGACATGCAGTAAACCTTGACTGTAACCATCTGGTTGGGAATCAGGTTGGATTAAGGATTAGACAGAGACTGAACTGAACAAAGACTTAATGGGAATTCAGTGAATAAATCTGAAATACAAAGCTAGTCTCAGTAATGGTGACCATCATCAATTATTGTAAAAACCAATCTGTTCACTAATGTCCTTCTGGTAAGAAAATCTGCCGTCCTTACCTGACTACGTGTGACTCCAGACCCACAAGCAATGCAGTTGGCTCTTCACTGTCCAGTACAATGGCTGAGCAAGCTTCTCAGATTAAAGGCAATCAAGAACGGGCAACAAATAATGGTCTTGCCAGTGACATCTATGGAAGAAAATGTGGGGAACAGGGAGATTTCTTGAGAACCTCTGTGAATGGATCCATGTATTTCTCTGCTATTGGCAGCACCTTTATCTTTGAGAATCTTGCATTTTTCGGTTGTGGATCTGGCGGTCAGTTCTTTTTTGCTCGGCAAGTACTCCTTCCTTCCCATCAGCTACTGTCTGTGGCTGAGGCACTATCTCGAGCTCAGCATCAAAACAGCTCCCAACCCCACATTCATGGTATTCTATGCCCAGAACAAAAACAGAAAGTGCTGGAGAAATTCAACAGATCTAGTAGAGTCTGTGGAGAGACAAAAATCAGAATTAACATTTCAAGTCCAGTGATCCATCATATCCTAAGACCACCTACTTCCCCTTTTGTAATTTTTTTCCATTCCCATCCCTCAATCTCAACCCTCTGAAAATTTCAATTTGTCCCTTCAGACTCAGCTAATCCTAGTATTTCTTAGCCAATCTCCATCTTCCTTTCAACTCACCCCCAAACCCCAAAATAAACCAACAACTGGATGTTGGAGATCTGAAAGAAAAACGGAAACTGCAGGAGAAACTCAGCCAGTCCGGCAGCATCTGCAGAGAGAGAAACAGAGCTAACATTTCAAGTCAGTATGACTCTTCTTCAAAATTTGTATCAAATACAACAACAACTACTACATATATTTATGTAGCACCTTTGACATTAATAATCTTCACAGAAACATTATAAAACAAAGTTTGGCAGTGAGCCACACATTCCATCAGATTATTAAAAGCTTGGTTAAAGAGGTAAGTTTCAAGGAGTGTACTAAAGGAGCAAAGTGAGGCAGAGAAATAGTGAAATGTAGAAATGGGATTCACAACTTAGGGCTTAGACAACGATCGGAATTAAGTTTGTGTCTAAAGCGAGAAGAGCGCAGACATCTCAGAGATCCAGGGGGTTAGAGATGATTTCAGAGATAGGGAGGAGAGAGGCCATTAAGCATTTGAAAACTAGGCTGAGAATTTTACAATCAAGGCTTTACTTGACCAGGAGGGAAGGTAGGTCTGTAAACATTGGATAACATGACTTTGTGTGAGCTCGGACGGGGGCAGCAGCATTCTGGAAGATTTCAATTTCATAAAGGATATAATTTGGGAGACTAACTCAGTGTGCATTCAAGTCGAGAGATAATAAGGTCATCAATGAGGGGTTTAGTAGCAGATGTGCTGATTCAGGCAAAGATAGGGAGGTAGGAATAAACAGACTTAGTCACGGCACAAATATGTGGACAAAAACTAATTTTGGGGTCAAATATAAACACCAAATTGCAAATAGATTTCCTTATTCTCACACAATTGATAGGGAAAGGGACAGAATCAAGCGTGTAGGAAAGTATGAGGTGAAAACATAAGTATGTAAATGAGTAAGATGGGGTACGTTGAGGGTCAATAGTGGACAGAGGGATTGGTGGGGACCAGAGGGAATTTAAGTGATGAGACTGCATGGGTAGGAATCAGGGGTCGAGGGAGCTGGGTGTCAGAGAAGAGTTAAAGGATCTGTAAGGGTGCTTGGTTTTGAGGAAGGAAACTAGGGGGGGATTCTGGTGGTGAGGTAAGGACAGGGCAGTGTTGGAGCACCTACCAAGAAGGGTAGTCAGAGGGCCAGAGGTAGTTGGTGGGGATCAGTATTGTAGTCACTCAGCAGTTTGACATGGTTTTAATTTGTCTAATATTTCTTGAGTAACTGTCCTGATAGGTCAGTCAGAGCTTCAATTCTCTCCATTCTAACTCAGAGCCAGAGACATCCATGTTGGCTTCTGAGAGTTGGAGAATTGTCCATTGGAAGTTTAACCTGGACTTCAAGAGATCTTGATATTTATCGTTGGGGGTTATATCTGTAACTACAATCTTCACGTCACTTAATTGGAGAAAATTTTTGCTCATCCAGTTGTGAATGACAAATAATCTGATGATTTAGTAACAGTGAAGGAGTTAAGGAGAGTTGGTGGGGAGGTGGGGTTGGGAGTTGTCAATATACATATAAAATGTTGTGTTTTGAAATGATCTCACAGAGAGGCAACATGTTGATGAGAAATGGAAAGGGGCCAAGAACAGATCCTTCAGGGACACCAGAGGTAAAGTTGAGGGCAGGAAGAGGAGCCACTGCAAATGATACACTGGCTATGACCAAATAAATAGGAATGGAAGAAGGAAAGAGGAGTCCCACTCAGCAGGACAAAAGTGGAAAGAAATTGGTCAAGAAGGATAGTGAGAGATGATTTATCATTGTCACAGTCATGTAGGATGTCATGAATGACTTTGATAAGAGCCACTTTGTTCCTATAGCAGGGGCACAGACCTGATTGGAGAGATTCAAACATGAGATCACAGATTTGGGAGGTTGATACCACGACTTTGAAGAGAAAGGGAAGTTTCGAGGTAGGACAGCAGTTTGCAAGGACAAAGCATGGTTCAAAAGTTCTTTGTTTAAGGAGAGGGATAATGACAGCAGTTATAGGGAAGGGAAGAACAATACCTAAGGAAAGGGAACCATTAAAAGTACTGGTGAAGATGGGACTGCGAGTCCAGATTGGGTGGTCAGCGGTTTAGTGGGAATAGAGGTGAGGGAGCAAGAGATGAATCTGATGGACAGGTTGAACTCAGAGAGGGCATGAGGGGAACTAGAGAAAGGTGTGAGTTCAGGCTAAAGTGGGGAGCTTCAAAGAATGTTTGGCCTGGTAAGCTATTGGAAGGTGGGGAAGTGACTGGGGCTACTGATCAGATGATCTTGATATTGATGACAAAGAAGTCCTTGAATACCTTATACTTATTATTGACATATGGTTGAGGGGGAAGAATCTAAAAGAAGATTCTGTTATTATTATGGTCAGTTTGCATTGTGGCTCATTTGCTGTATTATTGTTAACAATCTGTCAATTAATTCTTAAAGATTTGAAACTAGACATGACTATTTGCTCGGCAACACTTAACATATTTGTAACAGATTCTTTTGTCTGCAACTATAGTCAATACTTACTCATTTAATGTGGTGATTAATACTTCTGTTAAAATAATGGACAGAGGGATGTCATAAAAATGTATATTGTGCTCTCTTAAGATTTTGCAAGCAAGTTTTCAGATTCTGGAAGAGAAAATTAAATGGTTAACAGCTGATTATGTTACGAGGAAACATGCACTTGCTTTAAAGATCATTAACATTGATACAAACTTCCTTCTTACTGTGGGCTGGCAGTATGTTCTCGATTGCAGTCTAATATGCCATTCTGCGTGACCTTTATTGAAGTCTTTAAGAATGTCAATGACTTAACAAATGTATCAATAATCATAACCCACTGTTCCACAGCCATCACAAAATGTATAACTGTATAGAATCCAATGAGATGAACAAAATGACCCATTTAAAAACTGTGAGAACTGTGGATGCTGTAAATCAAAAATCAAAACGAAAGTTGTTGGAAATAGGTCTGGCAGCATCTGTGAAGAGAAATCAAAGTTAACGTTTCGGGTCTGGTGACCTTTCCTCAGAACTGAGCTTAACGTTGGTTTGTCGTCACAAATGCTGCCAGACCTGCTGAGCTTTTCCAGCAACCTCTGTTTTTGTTTTTAAAATGATCCATTTACCCTGGCTGACTGGTACTCAGGACAAAAGCAATACACACCAGATATCATCAATTACAGGGAAAAGAAACTATTTATTGTAACACACTTAACTTTAACAAGAGCAGAGAAGAGAAAAGATTGTGAATTTATGCAAATTAAACAGTACCTCTGCAAAACCATATACAGACTGAAGGGACTCTGATGGTATACTGCCAGTGTTCCCTACCTTTGAGCCAGAAGGTCCCTTCAGAGGTGTGCCCTAACATATCTGAACAGGTTGATTTAAAGATAGCGACACACACATTCAATCATGATTAAGGCTGACAAAGACAAATGGTTTATCCCAATATTATGGATTGAAAAATAATACAGAAAGGATAAACACAATTTAGAAGATCAAAAGTCCACCACAAGGTAGAAAATTATTTTCTGACAATCCTTTTGATTTCGTCAGTTGGGACATGCTGTCCATAAGACCATAAGACATAGGAGTGGAAGTAAGGCCATTCGGCCTGTCGCGTCCACTCTGCCATTTAATCATGGCTGCTGGGCATTTCAACTCCACTTACCCGCATTCTCCCTGTAGCCCTTAATTCCTTGTGACATCAAGAATTTATCAATCTCTGCCTTGAAGACATTTAGTGTCCCGGCCTCCACTGTGCTCCGTGGCAATGAATTCCACAGGCCCACCACTCTCTGGCTGAAGAAATGTCTCTGCATTTCTGTTCTGAATTGACCCTCTCTAATTCTAAGGCTGTGCCCACGGGTCCTAGTCTCCTCTCCTAACGGAAACAATTTCCTAGCATGCACCCTTTCCAAGCCATGTATTATCTTATAAGTTTCTATAGATCTCCCCTTAACCTTCTAAACTCCAATGAATACAATCCCAGGATCCTCAGCTGTTCCTCATATGTTAGACCTACCATTCCAGGAATCATCCGTGTGAATCTCCGCTGGACACGCTCCAGTGCCAGTATGTCCTTCCTGAGGTATGGGGCCCAAAACTGGACACAGTACTCCAAATGGGGCCTAACCAGAGCTTTATAAAGTCTCAGTAGCACATCGCTGATTTTATATTCCAACCCTCTTGAGATAAATGACAACATTGCATTCGCCTTCTTAATCACGGATTTAACCTGCATGTTTACTTTTAGAGAATCCTGGACTAGCACTCCCAGATCCCTTTGTACTTTGGCTTTATGAATTTTCTCACCATTTAGAAAGTAGTCCATGCTTGTATTCTTTTTTTTCCAAAGTGCAAGACCTCGCATTTGCTCACATTGAATTCCATCAGCCATTTCCTGGACCACTCTCCCAAACTGTCTAGATCCTTCTGCAGCCTCCCCACTTCCTCAGTACTACCTGCCTGCCCACCTAACTTCGTATCATCGGCAAACATCGATAGAATGCCCCCAGTCCCTTCATCCAGATCATTAATATATAACGTGAACAGCTGCGGCCCCAACACTGAACCCTGTGGGACACCGCTTGTCACCGGCTGCCATTCTGAAAAAGAACCTTTTATCCCAACTTTCTGCCTTCTGTCAGACAGCCAATCCTCAATCCATACCAGTAGCTCACCTCGAACACCATGGGCTCTCACCTTATTCAGCAGCCTCCTGTGTGGCACCTTATCAAAGGCCTTTTGGAAGTCTAGATAGACCACATCCACTGGGTTTCCCTGGTCTAACCTACTTGTCACCTCTTCAAAAAATTCTAACAGGTTTGTCAGGCATGACCTCCCCTTACTAAATCCATGTTGACTTGTTCTAATCTGAAGACGGGCTAATGCCCGAAACGTCGATTCTCCTGTTCCTTGGATGCTACCTGACCTGCTGTGCTTTTCCAGCAACACATTTTCAGCTCTGATCTCCAGCATCTGCAGTCCTCACTTTCTCCTTGTTCTAATCTGACCCTGCTCTTCCAAGAATTTAGAAGTGTCATCCTTAACGATGGATTCTAGAATTTTACCAACAACCGAGATTAGGCTAATTGGCGTATAATTTTCCATCTTTTGTCTTGATCCTTTCTTGAACAAGGGTGTTACAACAGTGATCTTCCAATCATCCGGGACTTTCCCTGACTCCAGTGACTTTTGAAAGATCTCAACTAACGCCTCCGCTATTTCCTCAGCCACCTCCCTCAGAACTCTAGGATGTAGCCCATCGGGGCCAGGAGATTTATCAATTTTAAGACCTTTTAGCTTTTCTAGCACTTGCTCTTTTGTAATGGCAACCATACTCAACTCAGCCCCCTGATTCCCTTTAATTGTTGGGATATTACTCATGTCTTCCACTGTGAAGACTGACGCAAAGTACTTATTAAGTTCTCCAGCTATTTCCTTATCTCCCATCACTAGCTTTCCAGCATCAGTTTGAAGTGGCCCAATGTCTACTTTTGCCTGTTGTTTGTTTCTTATGTATTGAAAGAAACTTTTACTATCATTTCTAATATTACTGGCTAGCCTACCTTCATATTTGATCCTCTCCTTCCTTATTTCTCTCTTTGTTATCCTCTGTTTGTTTTTGTAGCCTTCCCAATCTTCTGATTTCCCAGTGCTCTTGGCCACTTTATAGGATCTTTCTTTATCTTTGATACATTTCCTGACTTCCTTTGTCAGCCATGGCTGTCTAATCCCTCCCCGGATAATCTTTCTTTTCTTGGGGATGAACCTCTGTACTGTGTCCTCAGTTATACCCACAAACTCCTGCCATTTTTGCTCTACTGCCTTCCCTGCTAGGCTCTGCTTCCAGTCGATTTTCGTCAGTTCCTCTCTCATGCCCTCATAATTACCTTTATTTAACTGTAACACCATTACATCTGATTTTGCCTTCTCTCTTTCAAACTGCAGACTGAACTCTACCATATTATGATCGCTGCTTCCTAAGTGTTCCCTTACTTTAAGATCTTTTATAAAGTCTGGTTCACTACATAGCACTAAGTCTAGAATAGCCCGCTCCCTTGTGGGCTCCATGACAAGCTATTCCAAAAAGCCATCCTGTAAGCATTCCATGAATTCCCTTTCTTTGGATCCACTGGCAACATTATTGACCCAGTCCACCTGCATATTGATGTCCCCCATGATCACCGTGACCTTGCCTTTCTGACACGCCTTCTCTATTTCCCGATACATATTGCGCCCCTGGTCCTGACCACTGTTAGGAGATCTGTACATAACTCCCACTATGGTTATTTTGCCTTTGTGGTTCCTCAATTCCACCCACACAGACTCCACATCATCCGACGCTATGTCATTCAGTGCCATAGATTTAATTTTGTTCTTAACTAACAAGGCCACCCCACCCCCTGCCCACCTCCCTGTCTTTTCGATAAGTTGTAAATCCTTGGATGTTTAACTGCCAGTCCTGAACCCCCTGCAACATGTCTCTGTGATGTCTACTACATCATAATCATTCACGATGATCTGTGCCGTTAGTTCATCTACTTTGTTCCGAATGCTACGAGCATTCAGGTAAAGTGCCTTAATGCTAACTTTCTTATCATTAGAGATATTGGAAGTCATAAGACGTCCTAAGTTATCCTTCCATTTTGCTGCATTCCTAGTCTGCCTCAAGTTTAAATCCACCTGCACACATGCTATCCTGCTGCTTATCTTTCCATTTAACTCCATACTCCCTGTCACTTTCACTTTCCCTTCCCCCCAACTCAGAAGTTTAAAGTCCTACTGACCACCCTATTTATCCTCTTCACTAGAACATTGGTACCAGATTGGTTCAGGTGGAGACCGTCCCAACGGTACAGATCCCCCCGGTTCCAAAACTGATGCCAATGCCCCATGAAATGGAATCCCTCTTTCCCACACCAATCCCTTAGCCACGTGTTTACTTCCCTAATTTTCTTATCCCTATGCCAATTGGCACGTGTCGTCTGTAGAATGATGGCCATTCTTTGATTTAGTGGTTGATCAGGTGGACCTACGTTTTTTTTGTGTATGAATTCTTTAAGCTTTCTTAGTTTTCTACCTTTTCTCCAGATGAAGTGAGAATGAGAGTGACATGGGCGCTTTCTGTCTGCAGGCTCTGGACATTGCTTCTCTTCTGCTGCTCTTGGCTTTTTATCACTCTACAGCTCAACCAGAGAGCTGTTGTCAGGCAGAATCCTTGACTCAAAAGAGTCTTAGTGCTATTGAATCTTGAGTTTTCCTCTTACTGCTTTAAAAAGTAAACAATTGTGTTGCATAGCTCAGCAATATATGCAAGTAGCAGAACTTGCCTGCTATTCCAGTTATAGCAGTCCAATTTCCATTTCAGATTACAGTCCTAATAATGGAAAAATATGTGGTCTCTTAGATGCTGTATGTTGAGAAAATTTACTTCATTATCTATAACTCACCTCTGTTCATTTGCACATCCCTGGAAAAAAAGGCTGACACTAATTTTCATTCATTGGTGAATGAGTTCTATAAAAAGGGAAAAGTTTTACTATAAGTTGGAAGGAATCAAAATTGGCTTGGTTGCTAATCTAAATATGAACAGCTGCAGATTTTAAAATATTAATATTTATTTGTGTCTCTCCACAGCTGTTGCAAGCGCAAGCGTGTCACCTTATGCTATCTGGCAGTTCAGGAAGATGATTATGTGTGTGATTCCTGACAGTTCTCCCATTTTGGATTACAATGGATACGGATGTAACTGTGGATTTGGTGGTTCTAAGTCTGAAAAATATGTTGATGAATTAGACAAGTACGTCCATTAATACCAATATTTAACAGTCGATATATTGTAAGTTGCTGGCTATTGGGTTTCTTTTATTCATTCAGGGTAGGTGAGCACTGCTAGCTCAGCCAGCATTTATTGCCCATCCTTAATTGCCCTTGAGAAGATGGGGGTGGACTGCCACCCTGAATCGCTGAAGTCTATTTGATGCGGTTACACACACAGTGCTGTTAGGGAGGGAATTCCAGGTTTTTTATTGAGTTGTATTATCCAGCTAGTGGACCGTATTTCAATACACTCCTGACTTGAGGTGAACTAACCCCAGGGAAATCCGAATTCTTTACCTGCTCTTTTAGCCACAGCATTTATATGGCTTGCCATGTTCAGTTTTTAGCCAATGGTAATCCCCATCTTGTTTAGATTTTCTCTTGTTGCAGATGGTCATTGCTTGGCACTCGTGTGACATGAATATAATCTGCTACTATTTTGTAATTTTGGGACCTTGGCCACTAATTCCATAAAGTTTAATAAGTTTTAAAATTCTCAATAATAATTAACTGTAAAATTTTCTCCCATCTTTTCTAAACTCTGCACTTTCCAATTCAGAAATCTAATTACGTTCCTCAAAGTAGATTTATAAGATACCACTCCTGCTGAATTCTATGGGAACTCTTATGAAGTTACTAGGATAGCACTGTGTGGGTGCAATACAACATGATTTGATTGTTTTTATATTTGGTTTGGGATGTTTGTTTGTGTAGGCTTTTATACTTATACAGTGTTCAAGCTGACACTGTAATAGAGGGAAAGGAAATGTAGGACTTTTGGTGCATGGACAATTGGGATTGCATTTACTTTTATCACAGTAGGACATGCACTTCATGGGCAGCATCAATAGACAGGTTGCCTGTTCTTGACTTCGTCTTCCTGCTCCTCTCCAGCTATTCGTCATATAGTTGGTCTCAAAGGCAGTATGAGGTTATGCAGCACACAGCTGACCATCACAGACTCTGCTCAGTACTATTGGATTGTTCCAGATTGACTGTGGCACAGAAGCAATGTTGCACTATGCTATTGACCATCTCTGTCACAATTCTTGTCGTAGTATAGCTTTCACTATATACCTGTGGGAATTGTACATAGGAGTCATCTACTGTGTTATCAGCAGATAGTCCTTGTCACCGAATATCGACCTTTGGTTTGTGAAGGTGGCTCAAAGGCAGATAACAGAGTGGACTCCTGCAGAATAAGGGTGTAAAGACTGCTGCAGGATATCAGGTATTGACCTGCATGACTCTGTGCATTTGGTTGCACATGATTACTGAGGCAGCAATATCTTTCATGGTTATAGTACATCTTAGCGTTAACATGCAATGCCCATTAAGTATTTTGTGTGGTGTCAATGGCAACAAGAGGAAAGCCTCATTCCACATACTACTGTCTGACAAGATGAAATATATACTACTGCCTTTTGACAGAGAACTTCATCGGTGACCTCCCTCACACAACAATAGATAACAAACTGTAAGATATTGTCTAGAAAACAGGCACGATACAGCAGATTTTGTGCCATGAGAGGAGAGTACTTAAAGATAAGAAATAGAATCAACCCATGAGGAGCTAAAACATCTTATTAACAAAGTTCATTGATTCACAGAACATTCAGATGAGGCAAAACTTTCATGGACCTTTACAATGTGTTATACCTGACTGGCATGAATTTACAGAATATCCAGAACTAAAGAAATTAGAGGAAAGCCAATAGTGCAAAGAACTCTCAAGTCACAGTTCTTTGATTATCCTTGATTGGGAAAATTATCTCACAGAATATTAATCAAGAGGTGTTTCATGCACTGAGTAACTACCTCAGCAGTTATAATACAACAAAGCAATGATGTATCCTGACTAATACACAGATCCATTGATATGCTCTGCTTCTACACAGAATTCTTCATTTGGGTAAGGAAGCACATTTAATATCATATATTGAGGTAGAGACGGAGGTAATAGATGACCAAAAGCATGCTCGGAAATAGGTTTCAAGGTGGGTCTTGAAGGAGGACTGAGTGGTGGAGCGCAAGGAAATTTCTCCCAGCATCCTGACCAACCCTTACCACTCAAATTAAATTCACTAAAACAGATTTACTTGGCCATAATGTACATAATTTTGTGAATCTTCCTGTGCATAAATTGACTGTCAGAATTCTTATAACCATAAACAACTTTAAAAAGAAGCAATTATTTAACTGTAAAAGTGGTTTAGGATGCCCTTGGAGTAAGAAAGCTGACATATATATGTTATCTTTGTCTCTAACCAATATGAAATACAGACAGAAATCTCTCCTATTTATCAGAGAGCTCTGTTACACAATGTTTGGTTATGGGAAAAATGTAACTTAGAAATACTGATAATGTCAATACTCCTAAAGGTGGAGGAAAATACGATGTAGATATCTCCTCAGCCCTTCATCACATCATCAATGAATGATAGAGAAGTCATTGTCAATTACCTAAGAACAAAGAACAAAGAAAGTTTACAGCCCAGGAAGAGGCCCTTAGGCCCTCCAAGCCTGTGCCGATCCAAATCCATGGTCTAAACCTATTGGCCAATTCTTCTACTCCCGACCTACTCATGCATCTGTCTAGACGCACATTAAATGAATCTACCGTGCCTGCCTCTACTACCTTTGTGTGCAACGCATTCCAGGCACCTACCACTTTCTGTGTATATCTCCCTTATACTTTTCACCTCTCACCTTGAACGTGTGACCTCTTGTTATTGAATCGCTCATCCTGGGAATAAAGCTTATTTTTATCCACCCTATCTATACCCTTCATGATTTTGTACACCTCAATCAGGTCCCTCCTCAATCTCCTTTTTTCTAATGAAAACAGTCCTAACCTACTCAACCTCTCTTCAAGGCTTGCATACCAGGCAACAAGCCCATAAACCTTCTCTGCACCCTCTCCAAAGTGTCCACATCCTTTTGGTAATGTGGTGACCAGAACTGTACAGAGTATTCTAAATGCGGCTCAACCAAAGTTGTGTACAATTTTAACATGACCTGCCAGCTCTTATACTCAATACCCTGTCCGATGAAGGCAATCATACATAAGCCTTCTTGACCACTCTATCTACCTGTGCAGTCACCTTCAGGGTACAATAGACCTGAACTTCCAGATTTCTCTGCTCACCAGCTTTTCCCAAGGCTCTTCCGTTTACAGATTCTGGATTAGAGTGGTGCTGGAAAAGCACAGCAGTTCAGGCAGCATCCGAGGAGCAGTAAGATTGATGTTTCGGGCAAAAGCCCTTCATCTTCTGTTTACAGTCTAGTTCGCATTAGAATTAGACTTCACAAAATGCATCACCTCACATTTGCTTGGATTGAACGCCATCTGGCACTTCTCCGCCCAACCCTCCAGTCTATCTACATTCTCATGTACTCTTTGACAGTCCACTATGCGTTCTGCTACTCCACTAATCTTCATGTCATCTGCAAACTTACTGATCAGATCAACAATGCCCTCTTCCAGATCATTTATGCATATCACAAACAACACCTGTGGAACACCACTGGTCACCTTTCTCCATTTTGAGAAACTGCCTTCAACTACTCTCTGTCTCCTGTTGCTCAACCAGTTCTTTATCCACCTAGCTAGAACACCCTGCACACCATGTGACTTCACTTTCTCCATTAGTTTACCATGGGGAACCTTATCAAATGCCTTATTAAAGTCCATGTATATGACACCTACAGCCCTTCCTTCATCTATCAATTTGGTCATTTCCTCAAAGAACTGTATTAAGTTGGTAAGGCATGATCTCCCCTGTACAAAACCATGTTGTTTATCACTGATAAGCCCATTCTTTTCCAAATATAAATAGATTTTATCCCTCAGTACTTTCTCCAGCAACTTTCCCACCACTGACGTCAGGCTCACTGATCTGGAGTTATCTGGAATATCCCTACTACCCTTCTTGTACGAGGGACAGCAGTAGCAACCCTCCAGTCCTCTGGCACTTCACCTGTGTTTAAGGATGTTACAAACATATCTGTAAGGGTCCCAGCTATTTCCTCTCTCGCCTCCCTCAGCAATCTGGGATAGATCCCATCCGGTCCTGGGGATTTGTCCATCTTAATATCCTTTAGCCTTCCCTCCTTAAGTCAATGTGATCCAGAGTAAACAAACTTCTATCTCTAAATTCAACATCCATTATGTCCCTCTCCTCAGTGAACACTGATGCAAAGTAATCATTGAGAGTCTCACCCATTTTCTCAGGTTTGACACACAACCTTCCTTTCTTATCCTTTTGTGGACCAACCCTTTCTCTAGTTATCTTCTTGTTTCTTATATATGAGTAAAAGGCCCTGAGATTCTCCTTAATTCTGCTCACTGAAGTTATTTCATGACCACTTTTAGCCTGTTTGATTCCTCATTTAAGATTGGTCCTACTCTCCTGATTTTCCTCCAAAGCCTGTTCTGTTCTTAGGTGCCTGGACCTTATATATGCTTCCCTTTTCTTTTTGGCTACTCACGCAATTTCTCCTGTCATCCACAGTTCACAAATCTTGCCTTTCCCAACCCTTGTTTCCAAAGGGACATGCCTTTCCTGCACTACCTTCAACCTATCTTTGAAAGCCTTCCACATATCAAATGTGGACTTCCCTTCAATAGCTCTGTCCAATCCACATTTCCCAGCTCCTGCTGAATTTTGACATAATTGGCTTGGCCCAGTTTAGTATTCTTCCCTTAGGACCATGCTCATCTTTGTCTCCAAGTTTTCTAAAACTTACAGAATTATGGTCACTATTACCAAAGAAATCCCCCAATGCAACTTCTACCACCTGGCCTGGCTCATTCCCCAACACCAGGTCCAATATGACCCTTTCCCTTGTCGGACTACTGACATACTGCTCTAGGAAATGTTCCTGGATGCTCCTTACAAATTCTACCCCATCTGACACTAAGTGTATACCAGTCAATGTTGGGAAAATTAAAATCTCCCATCATCACCACCCTGTTGCCTCTACATCTTCCCATAATCTATTTACCTATTTGCTCTTCTACCTCACGCTCACTGTTGGGAGACTTATAGTACAGCCCCTATAATGTAACTTTACCCTTCTTATTTCTCAGCTCTACCCATAGTGCCTCACTGCTCAAGCCCTCCATAGTGTCCTCCTTTAGCACAACCGTGATATCATCCCTGACCAGCAGTGCAACTCCTCCCCCACCCCCCTTTACTTCCCTCACTGTTCTGTCTGAAGCATTTATATCCTGGAACATTTAGTTGCCAATCATGCCCTTCCTTCAACGAAGTCTCTATGATCGCAATAATGTCATACTCCCAGTCAACCAATCCAAGCCTTAAGTTTATCTGCCTCACCCCCTATACTGCTTGCATTAAAGTAAATGCACTTCAGGAGGCCAGATCTTTTGTGTTCGTCTGCTCTCTGCCTACTTTTCCCCCTGGTAATGCTAACTTCATGATCCTTTCAGTCTCTTTCCACCTTACTGTCTACGAGTCTTCTCTTCTGGTTCCCAGTCTCCTGCCACATTCGTTTAAAATCTCTCCAACAGCTGTAGCAAAATCTCACCCAACCTGATGCAACAAGTCAATCTCCTTGCAACTATTCACTCCACTGTTACTAACACCGTATTCAATCATTTCTTCTTTCCATTCTAGGTGCTGCTTGAATCATGATAAATGCTACAGGCGGGCAAAGGATCGGCACTGCAGAGATTATATAGATAGCCCATACATTGAACTTTATTCTTATTCTTGCTCTGGGGAAGAAATCACCTGCAGCAGTAAGTATCGAAGAATTACATTTCTATAGATATTAGCATTACCAATCTTCAGTGATGACATGTTGAAGACATGTTAAACATATCTTTGATGCTACAAAAGCAAAATCAGAGTTATGGCTTTCCAAACATTTGTTCATATGAACATGGAGAATATAAATTGTATGTGGGGTTCTCACATGGTGAGAGATTTTTAAAAATTCGAACAAGGAACATGGATATCAGATGGCTATCCTTAATTGCCCAGAGGCAGTAAGAGTCAACCATGTTGTTGTGGTGTGGAGTCACATGCAGACCAGACAAAATAGCAGATTTTCAATTTGAGATTAATAGATTTTTTTTTTGTTACTCAAAGGTGATTAAGACTAATATATGGACCCAGGCTGCAGATCAACTTGGGATCTTACTGAATGGCAGAACATGCTGAACAGGCATGTTTTAGTGTTTGTATAATTGACCTTTATAGGGTAGAAGCATCTACAGATACCAATTTATTTGAAATTTCAATCAGTTATTTCCCAAGATAGATCAATAGTTTCAGGTCGCCAATTAGTGGAAGACTTTGTCAATCATCTTTGTTGATGGTTCTTCAAAAAATTTTGGAAGAAAAATTAGGGAACAGATTTCAAATTATAACAAAATAACTTGTACTTATATAATGCTTTTAGCACAATAAAATTCCCCAATACATTTCACAGAACATTATAATTATAATATGACACCAACTTGCATAAGGCAATATTAGGCTAATGACCAAAGGTTTGATCAAAGACATAGATTTGAATGAATGTCATACCAGGGGAACAAGAGTTACATAGAACATAGAACAGTACAGCACAAGGATAGGCCATATTGGGCCCATCACCCGAGAAGCAAGTGAGTTGACATTTCGGGCATAAGTGCTTCACCAGGAATGTGGAGGGGGGAAGGCGCTGAGAGATAAATAAGAGGGTGAGCTGGGGCTGGAGGGAAGGTAACTGAGAAGGCAATAGGAGATGCAGGTTGGGAGTGATAGTGATGGGTTGGAGAGGAATAGGGAGCAGATAGATGGGAAGGAAAATGGACAGGGAGGACAGGTCAAGAGGGTGGTGCCAAGTTGGAGGGTTGGATATGAGATGAGGTATGGAGAGGTGAAATTAGGAAACTAGTGAAGTTGATGCTGTGTGGTTGAAGGGTCCCAAGGCGGAAAATGAGTTCTTCATCCAGTTGCATTTGGTGGTGGATGCGGCCCAGGACTTCCATGTCCTTGACGGAGTGGGAGGGGGAGTTGAAATGGTAGAGTGTCCCAGAGATGTTCCCTGAAATATCCTGTGAGTTGGCATCCTTCTCTCCAATGTAAAGAAGATCACAATGTGCAGGAAAATCTCTGCCAGATGTGAAAGATCCTATGAGGCCTTGGACGGAGATGAGGGGGGAGGTGTGGTTGCAGCTTTTACACCTCTTGCGGTGGCAAGGGTGTGGAGAGTGGACCTAATGGGGTGCGTGGACCTAATGAAGGAATCACAGAGGGAATGATCTCTGTGGAACACTAATAGAGGTGTGGAGGGAAATATATCTCTGGTGTTGGGGGAAATGGCGCCAAAGTTTCAGGGAACAGGCTGCCTGACCTGCTGTGCTTTGTCACTGCCACACGTTTCAACTCTGATCTCCAGTATCTGCAGTCCTTATTCTCTCCTTTGGCCCATCATGTCTGTGCTAATTATGATGCCACTGTAAATTAATCCTATCTACCTGCATTTGGTCCATATCCCTCCATTTCCTGTCTTTCATGTGTCTGTCTTAAACTTTGCTTACATATATGCTTCTACCAGCTCCTCTGGCAGCATATTTCAGGCACTTACTCTGTGTAAAAAACCTGCTTCGCACATCTCCCTTAAACGTTTCCTCTCTCATCTCAAACCTATGCCCTCAAGTATGTGACATTTCCACCCTTGGAAAAGGACTCTGACTATCCACTCTCTCCATGCTTCTTATAATTTTATATACTTCTATCAGGTTGCCCATCAGCTTCTGATGCTCTGGCGAAAATTATCCAAGTTTTGCATATGCTGCAATCCAGGCAACATTTGGTAAACATCTATTTCACCCTCTTGAAAAACAGTTGGACCTCAGGATCTATCCTGCCATTAACTGTATTCTTTCCTTTTGCGCTTAACCTCCCAAGATGTATCACTTCACACTTGTCCAGATTAAACTCCATCTGCCATTTTTCTACCCAACTTTCCCATTGATTTATATCCTACTGCATCCTTTGATAACCTTCCTCACTATCCACAATTGCACCAATTTTTGAGTCATCTGCCAATTTATTAATCAGACCACCTACATTTTCATGTAAATGGCTTATATGTATGGCAAACAACACAGATCCCAGCATTGATTCTTGTGGAACACCACTGATCTCCAGTCAGGAAAACACCTCTCCAGAACAACCCTTTGCAACCACGACCAAGCCAATCTTGTATCAATTTGCAAATCTGCCTGGAACAGATACAACTTAATATTTTGAACCAGCATTACATGAGAGACCTTGTCAAATGACAGTTAGAGAAGTTGAGGGAGGGAATACTGGAGCTTAAGGATTTGGCAACTGAAGTATTAGCTACCGATGGGGATTCTCGAAGTATAAAATTATTGTAGAACAGATAACTGGGAGGGTTGTGGAGTTGGAAGTGATTATACATATAGGGAGGGCAAGAATCATGGAGGGATTAGAAAACTTGTATGAAAATGTTTTGCTAAAGCATCACTGAACTGATAGTCAAACAGATCAGACAGCACAGATAATGGGGTGAATGGGACTTGGTACAAGAACATAATCAGAGTTTTGGATCACCTCCAGTTTAAGGAGAATAGGATGTGGGAGGGCAGCCAGGACTCTGTTGGAATTGTCAAGTCTAGAGGTAACATACACATAAATAAAGGAAGGAGCACTGAAAGTGGCAGGATTCCAGCTAGGCATGCAGATCTTCCTTGAGACTTTCCCACCATAAAAAGATACAATTCTAAAGACAGAGCAGGAGCAGAGAAGACTGGAGATAAGTGTACCCAAATCAGATTCAAACTACAGTTGGAAAATGTATATGGCTCCTGTGTTTAATTAAGAAGAGACATAGGGTACAAGAAATAAACGTCTATAAAAAAATGGCTTGGCCTCAAGTGACTGTTCTGGGCAATAAACTTTAGGAAAGATGTGAAGATATTAGAGAAAATGTGGAAAAGATTAATTGGAATGGTTCCAAGGATGACCAACTTCACTTATGGTAACAGATTGGAAAAGGTTTGTCCATTTTCCTTCAAGAAGACAAAGTTCAAGGGAGATTTGTTGAAGAATTTCAAAATCAGACATCTGGATAGAATAGAAAGAGAGAAAATCTATGAGTTAGTAGATTAATTGAGAACTAGAGGACACCAGTTTAAGGTGAATAACAAAAGAAGTAATAGTGACACGAGGAAAAATGGTTTTACACTGTAAGTGGTAAGGATCTGGAATATACTGTTTCCAACTGTTATCCACTGAAACCTACTTTGCCATCAAGTGGGTATCCTTAATTGCTGTTTGGATTGCTTTGTAAGACTTGCTGATGAGGCTCATGAGCAATAGTCACTTGGATGATGAGGTACCAGATAATACACACCTGGGTCACCGGTTTTCAGGAGAAGGTGAGAATGTTTTAAAGAGGCCAGATGAAGCATCTGCCCTCTCTTGATGACTATGTATAGTGCTGTAGGTAAAATAATGTAAAATATCTATGTTTCTTTTGCAGGCAAGAATAAACCCTGTGAGAGCGATCTTTGTAACTGTGATCGTACAGCAGCTATCTGCTTTTCTGAAGCTAAATATAACCGTGACAACAAAAATGTGGACAGAGACCTATACTGCTGAAAGTAGTTGTCAAATTAGAGAGAAGAAAAAGTATTAAAGTTTTCTTCATTGGTTTGTTGTCTCTTTTGGAAATCATATTACAACCACAGAAAGAAAAATAAAACTGTATTACACTGGGATCCTGATAGCTGCTAAAATTGACTAAAATCTAAATGATTATGGAGTCATAGAGATGTATAGCACAGAAATAGATCTTTCAATCCAACCAGTCCATGCCAAACATAATCCCAAACTAAACTATCCCACCTGCCTGCTCCTGGCCCATATCACCCCTAACCTTTCTTATTCATGCACTTATCCAAATGATTTTTAAGCGTTGTAATTGTACCCACATCCACCATTTCCTCAGGAAGTTCATTCCACAAGTGAACTGCCTCTGTGTAAAAATGTTGCGCCTCATGTCTTTTTTAAATCTTTCTTCTCTCGCCTTAAAAATGTGCCTCCTGGTCTTGAAATCCCCCATCCTAGGGAAAAGACAACCGCCATTAACTTTACCAATACCCCTCATTATTTTATAACCTCCTGCACTCCAGTGAAAAATGTCCCAGCCTATCCAAACTTTCTTTATAATGCAGACCTTCCATAGCTGGCAACATCCTGGTAAAGGTCTCTGACCCTCCCCAGCATAATAATATCTTTCCTATAACTTGGTGACCAGAATTGGACACAATATTCCAGAAGAGGCCTCACCTATATCCTGTACAACCTTAACATAACTTTCCAACTCCTACACTCAAAGGACTGAACAATGAAGACAAGTGTGCCAAACGCCTTTTTAACCATCCTGTCTATGTGTGATGCAATCTTCAAAGAATTATGTACCTGGACCCTGAAATCCCTCTGATCTATAACACTGCCCAAGGGCCCATCATTAATTGTATAAGCCCTACCCTTGTTTGTTACACCAAAATGCAAAACATTACATTAATCCAGATTGAACTCCATCTGCCATTTTTCAGCCCACTGACCCATTTGATCAAGATCCCTTTGTAATCTTAGAAAACCTTAACTGTCCACTATGCTACCAATTTTGGTGTCATTCGCACACTTGCTAGCCTACCTTCTATATGCTCATCCAAATCATTTATCTAAATGACAGGCAAAAAAGGGCCCAGAACTGATCCCTGTGGAACATCGCTGGTGACAGGTCTCCAGCCCGAAAAACAACAGTCTACCACCACTCTTTGTTTCCTGCCATTAAGCCAATTATGTATCCAATTGCAAGCTCACCCTGAATCCCATGTGACCTAACTTTACTGATTAGTCTATCACATGTAAACTTGTCGAAGGCTTTACTGAAGTACTTTGTCCTTGTCAATCTTTTTGGTGACTTCCTCAAAAAACTCAATCAAATTTGTGAGACAATTTTTCTCAATCAAAAACCATGCTGATTATCTCCAAACAATTTTTGTCTCTTTAAATGTCCATGAATCCTATCTTTTATAATCACCTCACAATTTACCTACAACCGATGTCAGACTCACAGGTCTGTAGTTCCCTGGTTTCTCCTTACAACCTTTGTATGGACAAATGATTAAACCTGTATAAGATAGCAATATGTACTCCATATGCAATTATCTCTGATACATTGTCAATTCCACAGTCTTTCCTCATTTAATACAGATTCCATGATTCATGATCCTGGATCTACTCTGATTTTCCTTATTGGTACAATAAGAAACCCACGGTCTGCAATGGTCAGATCTGGTCATTTTATGATCAGATCTGTATTGTTCTGTCTATCCCACAAACTCTGACATAAAATATTTATGGTCCTAGATTTATGTAGATGATCAGTTGACTCCTAATACATAATGTCTTGAACACATCAAAGAAAATACACACTTGTAATTTACGTGATAGAGACAGAATTGATCCAAAAAAAATTAGAAAAATGGAATAAGAAAATCAAACAGCATAGTGCAGCAGTACCTAGCACATTTTTCAGATGCCCCAGTTAGTAGTGCCTTGAGATATTTTTCTACGTTGAAGGAATTGCAACTGTAAGTTCCTCTTTGTTCTTTATTGTTCTTCATCACAATAACCATCAATACATACCCAGATCATATTAATGTGATTTAAAAAATATATATATTTATCCCCTTTGCCAGTTACGGCAAATCTGTGTCTTGTTGTTGTTGATCCTTTTCCCACTCGAGGCTGTTCACTTTGCTCACTCTATCAAAACACTTCATGATTTTGAACAACTCTATCAAATTTCCAGTCTTTCCTTATAGTAAAAGGTCACTCAGGACAGATATGATTCAAATTCTTAAAGTTACATATCAGCCTAAAGTGTGGTGCCCATCACTGGCAACAATATCCCAAGTGGGGATGACAGCTCCCTTGCGTTTGTAAAGTGTCCAGCTGTTTTAAAGCTGAGGATCACACAAGGCCTTGGAACTGCCTTCACACTTTATTGCCTTCATATTTTAATTGACTTTTTATCCTCCCACTTAAAAGGATCTGTATAAGTAGATCTTTATGCCTCTGAAAAACTACTTTTTTTTATATTTCCTCACACTCGAACCAAAGTAAATAATTGCACACTGCTCCACAAAATTTGATGTGCCAATGTTAGCCTAATTCCTTTGTAAGTCTGTTGCTATCTTCTTCAATATTTACTGGTTATTTCACACATCTTAACCATATACCACACATGTTTTGTTTTATCAAACAGTGGTCCCCACAAAGGTATCACTGCACTTTTCCCTCTGGTCTCAACAACAACAAACACCACTACTTTTTCTTTTCTGTCTCTTGGCAAATTCATAACAATTTTACTTCAATTTTACGACTGAAAACATCATGCAGGAGATGCTAGAAAGCAAACAAGCCAGAGAACTCTGTGAAATCCAAATCTTGCTCCCAGACTCTGGAATTCCATCCCCAAAATCTCTCTGCCTGTCTTCACTTTCCCCCAACATTAAACACTTAATACCTAGGTTAAAGGTGAAATTCTGAAGATACTGAAAATTTGAAATTAAAACAAAGTGCTGGAGAAACTAACCAGATCTGGCAGCGTCTCTGGAGAGAGAAACAGAGTGAATATTTCAAGTTAAATGTGACTTCTTCAGAACTCAGCTTCTGCCCTAATCTCTAGCTGTTGACATAAAATTACACACCAGGTTGCCTCCAGGTTTTCACTCCCATGTCAGATGCCAGGATGACCTGTTGTTACTCTACAGGAAAAGAATTTACAGACACCAGTCTGTAAATCATCTCAATCTGATTACAGACTGGCACACACAGAAAGAAAACATTGTTATTTTATAATGTTAGAGGAGAAAGTGAGGACTGCAGATGCTGGAGATCAGAGCTGAAAATGTGTTGCTGGAAAAGCGCAGCAGGTCAGGCAGCATCCAAGGAACAGGAGAATCGACGTTTCGGGCATAAGCCCTTCTTCAGGAATCCTCTTCCTTGGATGACAAAAAAATGCCTGAAGTTCTGGCTCAAATAGCTGCCTGACCTGCTGCGATTTTATAATGATAAACTAACGAGAGCAGAATCCTACTACTGTTCAACCCATCCATATACATTTCATTTCTTTTTGATCAAAATTGCTAATTTGACAAAAAAATGCCTGAAGTTCTGGCTCAAATAGCTGCTTTGGCATTAACTGGATTTCCAAACTGACAGCGGAGTCTCACAGAGCAAGAAATCTGCTCAGTAGCAAACACGGGAATAGGAGTGACAAGAGAAACCCACGACAGCAGGGGCAGGAGGGCTGACATTGCAACCTTGGAACTCTCAACCCTAAGCTGCAGTTCATGACTCCAAATAGATTTCCTCTATCAAATTTGAGAAGCGCTGGCATAAGTTCCATCTGGAATGTTCCTCTAAGAATGAAATTAAGAAATTTTCTCCCACATCGTGTCACTGAACCTTCGGATTATTGTAAATTGGCAATGGCTCCAGGGAAGAGATAGATAAAAATAAAGAAGCATTGAAGATAGGAGCAGGAGAAGGCCATATAAGCCCTTGACCCTGCTCTGCTAGTCACTGTGGTCATGGACTCCCTACCATTGGGAACATGCTCCCTGCAGCTAACCTGTCTAGTCCCGTTAGAATTTTGAAGGTTTCTATGAGATTCTGGCTTGTTCTTCTAAACTCAAATGAATGCAATCCTAGCTGAATAAATCTCTCCTCATACGTCAATCCTGCCATCCAGGGAATCAATTAGGTAAACTTTTGCTGCTCTCCTTCTACAGCAAGAATATCCTTCCTCAGGTAAGGAAACCAAAACTACATCCAATATTCCAGGCATGGCCTCACCAATGTCTTGTTTCATGCAGCAGGAAAATAGAATTTTCTCGCTATCAAAGCCGACGTACAGTTTTCCTCCTTTACTGCCTGTTGTACCTCTGCACTTACTTTCAGTGACTGGTGCTCGGGGACACACAAGTTTCATTGAACATTCCCCTCTCTCATTTTTAAGCCAGTTAAAAAATAATCTAACTTCTGACTTTTGCTACCAAAGTGGACAAAGTTCATCCTCATTATACTACATCTGCCATACATTCACCCACTCAGTACAAAGTTTCAAATGATAGGTGTGTGCTAGCAGCATTGAACCATTCAGGTCTGCATGTGATAAAGACCAAGTTATTAAGCACTTAAATATTTAAAAGACATATTTAAAGGCATCAGAGTGATGTAAGTATAAATGATATTAGAATAACTAATGGCTGTCTTAATGCAATTGTTGCCAGATTCTTAATGTTCAGACACAGGATAGGTATTTTTAGATTAGATTAGATTACTTACGATGTGGAAACTGGCCCTTTGGCCCAACAAGTCCACACCAACCCACCACCCACCCAGACCCATTCCCCTACATTCACCCCTTCACCTAACACTACGGACAATTTAGCATGGCCAATTCACCTAACCTGCACACTTTTGGACTGTGGGAGGAAACCGGAGCACCCGGAGGAAACCCATGCAGACACGAGGAGAATGTGCAAACTCCACACAGTCAGTCGCCTGAGGTGGGAATTGAACCTGCGCCATCGTGCCACCCTTGTATGACACATTTCATTTTACACCCTGATAATCAAGGCATGAACAGAACTCGGAGATTAGATGAAACCCAAGTCCAAGAGGTAAGACAACAAGTCACTAGTTTTCTCTAATTCCCAGTTAAACAATTTCCTTTCATTACAATGACTGGAATTCCCTTAATGATACCAATTCTTGAGACTGCTTCCTGGGAAAAGGCATTACTATCAAAAATTTATAGTAAATATCATTGATACATTTACAGTGATTATGTCACAATCTTTAATCAGTGGGATGTGCATATTTATAGCAGAGATGTGACTACTGGAATCACCATTGTAAAGTAATGAGACAATATCAGAATGTGTAATGACGATGACAACAAAGTCCTGATTATATTAAACACATAGATGGAAAGCTGTTCCTTTTAGGTTACAGCAACCAATGTATTTGCACGGCATTATATTAAGATTCAAATTTATTTAATTCATAATTCTAATGTATCAAAGCTACTTGAATAAGCAATTTCTATCATTTCTGGCCCATTTGAAAAATTTACAACGAACTTTGTTTGAAAATATGTTTTCATGCTTAAATGCTTATGAGGGTAAATAACCCAATATACAGGTCGGATTAAAAGTCACCCTTCTGTATTCAAGTCGACAGCAAAGTCAACACTTAAAGTACAAATAAATAATTTAACAAAGGTTCCAACATGTCGAATTTAATTCTGTTTCTATTCCTTTTAAGCTGATACAACTTCATGCTAAATTAAAAGGAAAGTACAATTTACATAAACCAATTTGAATATTGCAATAATTTCATAAGTAGGCAAAATAAACATACCAGTAATTCCAGTATACAACTAGCCTTGGTGAATTGCAAGGTGAAAATGGACAAGTTCAGTGGATGAATGTTCAGTGAACATATTTCAAGATATATACACTTTGTGCTACATTAATGTCCCATCAATATAGATGCTTTTGTCATGAGATTAGTAATTTATAAAAAGCACCTGCTTGATTTCTGTTGAAGGTGAAGGTGTGGGCCATCCTGAGCACCGTTGTCACAGGGAGGTATGGGGAGGGCTGTCCTAGAGGTGGCTGGAAGGTGCACAAGGTGGTCTGAGGGCCAGATGGTGCGTAGGGACAGACTGAGAACCAGGAGGCAGGTAGGCCATCCTAAGCACTGTTGTTCTGGAAAGGTATTGAGACAGGCTGACCTAGAGGTGACCAGAAGGTGTTTGGCAGACTGAGAGGCAGGTGGTGCGTAGGGGTGGTCCGAAAGCCAAAAGTGGGTAGGGCATCCTAATCGCCATCATCCTGGAATGGTAACGGGACAGGCTGTTCTAGAGGTGGCCTGACAATGTGTCAGGCCTGACCAAGAACCAGAAGTGGTGAAGTTGTGGGCTGCCTTTGAGCGGCCGGAATGTGGGAGGGGTGGGCTGTTTGCTGGTTTACAGGGGTGTCTGTGTGATATACACTGTTCTGTTACTCAGTTGAGTGGACTGTTTATGTGACTGTCTATTGTTTCCTCTTCGATAGTATAAGATGGGATTTGGGGCTCATCTGCATTTCCCTGTGAATTGATTGTACGGTGGGGTTTGGGGTTTGGCTTTGCCTCCCCTTTCTCCTGTAAATTGCTGTTTATTGTAAACTGCTGTTTATTGTTGACTGTTTGAATTTTTGTACAGTTTGATAAACAAACTGTGGGTGGCACGGTGGCACAGTGGTGTGGGCGGCACTGTTGCCTCACAGCGCCAGAGACCCGGGTTCAATTCCCGCCTCAGGCGACTGACTGTGTGGAGTTTGCACATTCTCCCAGTGTCTGCGTGGGTCCCCTCCAGGTGCTCCGGTTTCCTCCCACAGTCCAAAAAATGTGCAGGTTAGCCGAATTGGCCATGCTAAATTGCCCGTAGTGTTAGGTGAAGGGGTAAATGTAGGGGAATGGGTCTGGGTAGGTTACGCTTCCATACTGTAAGTAATCTAATCTAATCAAGTAATCTAAAAAAAAATAACCAGGAGATCAGAATCTCCTCAGTTGAGTGGACTGACTTTGAGCTGGTTGGCCAAAGCCAGCATACCGTGCACAAGTAAATAAAGTCAAAAAGTGTGGTGCTGAAAAAGCACAAAAGGCTGACTTGGTGACGGGATACCAGCTTCTGTGCAGTTATTTCACACTGGAATCAGGGAGAATCCCAGAAAATTGGAAAATGGCTAATGTAACATCCCTGTTTAAGAAGGGAGGGAGGCAGATGGCGGGAAATTTTAGGCCAGTTAGTCTGACCTCAATCATTTGTAAGATCTTAGAGACCATTGTTAATAATGAGATTGTGCAATACTTGCAAGTACGTGGTATAGTAGGGCTGAGTCGGCACAGCTTTCTTCAAGGGGAGGTCATGTCTGACAAACCTGTTAGCATTCTTTGAAGACGTAAAACGCAAGTTGGATGAAGAGCCAGTTGACGTGATCTATTTGAATTTTCAGAAGACCTCACAGGAGGCTGCTAAATAAGAGCCCATGGTGTTAGGGTAAGGTATGACATGGATAAAGAATTGTCTAACTGCTAGAATGCAGAGAGTGAGAATAAAGGGGTATTTTTCAGGATGACAGACTGTGACTAATGGAGTTCCGAAGGGGCAATGTTGGGACCTCGCAACTATTCATGAATGATCTAGATGAAGGAACTGTGGGCAATGTTGCTAAGTTTGAAGGTGAAAGATAGGTGGAGGGACAGATAGTGTTGGGGAAGCTGCAGAAGGACTTTGACAATCTAGGACAGGAGGGAAAGAGGTTGCAGATGGAATATAATGTGGGAAAGTGTGAGGTTATGCACTTGGGTAGGAAGAAGACGGTTATTGACTATTTTATAAATGGGGAGAGGTTTCAGAGATCTGAAGCACAAAGGGACTTTCGAGTCCTAGTTCAGGATTCTGTCAAGGTTAACATGCAGGTTTCAATTTGGACATGGCCAGTAACCCGACCATTCTTTGGGAGATGGCTAAGGCTAATGCCAGGAGATAATCGTTTCTTATTCTGCTAGTCAGAAACAACAGAAGTGGGAACAACAATGCCTGCTTGAGTCGGGGTTAAAGACTACTGATAAGACATCATTGGTTAAGTTGCAGTGGGTTACGACTCTTCAGTCTACCTTGAACTCTGTGCTTACACAGACAGCAAGGAAGTAACACTCCTTTGCTAAACAGCGACAGTTTGAACATGGTGACAAGCCGGGTAGATGCCTAGCATATCTTGCGAGGAGAAAACAATGCCCCCCAAACCATTACCTCGATCAGGGATCGGAATGGGATAGTCACTTGTGGCTCTAAAAAGATCAATGCAGCATTTCAGAAATTCTATATTGAGCTATACCAGTCTGGGCATTGTGAGGATGGATGGGTTAAGATGGAGTCTTCCTTTAAGAACTTGGATCTTCCAAGTGTCACTCCTGAACAAGCGTCTTTTCTTAAAGCCCCTTTAACAAGTACAGGCAGTACAGGAGGCTGTGAGACAGATACATAGTAGGAAGGCACCTGGCCCTGATGGTCTCCCCAGTGAGATTGAAAAGGAACTTATAAGTATATTGTTGGGACCAATGTTGGACAAGTATAATGACTCGTTCAGCCATGATTGTCTTCCGCCATCCATGACAGAGGCTAATATTTCTCTCATTCTTAAGAAAGAGAAGACTCCAGAGGAATGTGCCTCTTATAGGCCCATCTCACTTCTAACATCTGATTTCAAAATTTTGTACAAGGCTCTCGTGTTAAGATTGGAAACTGTGCTGCCTTCCACTGTTATGGACGATCAGGCTGGTTTTATAAAAGGCCGTAGATTCTCTAATAATGTCAGGAAGTTGCTGAATATGATCGAAGCTTGTCAGCAGCATTCGGTTCAAGGGTTGGTGGTCTCCTTAGACACAGAAAAAGCATTTGATCAGGTCAAGTGGCCATACCTTTTTTACATTCTTGAGCGATTTGGATTGGGGGAGGTTTTTATCATGTGGGCAAGAGTCCTTTATGCTGATCTTCTGGCGGCAATGGTGTGAGGTCTAGTAATTTTGATATTTGTAGGGGCAGTTGGCAAGGCTGTCCCCTTTCGCCATTACATTGGTGATTAAGTCGCTGGCAGATGTGATCCATAGGGATACTAATATACTCGCCCCGAAAGTAGGATCTAAGTCGCATAAGGTCTCATTATATGCAGATGATGTTCTGGTTTTTCTGTCGAATCCAAAGGTTTCAGTATTCCATCTTATACAATGCATTAACTTGTTTGGCTCCTTTTTGGGCTACATGATTAATTTCTCAAAATTGGAGGCTATGCCTATGGAGGGTCTTCGGAGAATATCTGAGGTGGAGGGTGAACCATGGTTCTCCTTCAAATGGTCACAGGTGGGTTTTTCTTATTTAGGCATCTTTATTACTCCTGTCTTTGATTGGTTGTTTGAGGTGAACTTTGCCCACTTACTAGACAGGATTAAGCAAGATTTTCAGTGATGGGAAGTGCTTCCAATAGCCTGGCTAGGCCAGGGTATCTCTTATCAAAATGAATATTTCTCTCCTGTTTGCTCTATCCTGTATGAATGCTCCCTTTGATTTTCTCAAGACAAATATTCCAGAGACTTAATGAAATGTTTAGTTCTTTTATTTGGTGCTGTAGGCAGCCTCTTATCAAACTGTCAAAACTACAGCTATGTCATGGATTGTGAGGAGAGGATATTAGAAGTACTAATTAAGTAACATCTATCGTTTGTAAGTGATTGGGCCTGTAAAGACCCAGCAACAATGTGGCTAGATATTGAGACCTTCCAGATAAAATGTCCCCTCATCAGCCTTTTATTCTTAGATAAATGAAGATGCCATAATCCGATTGTTATTAATACTGTTAAGGCATGGAGGATCATGCAGCAGAGGGAGGGCAATATGTCCAAAACATTATTTCTTACCCCTATAGTGGATTTGCTGGGTTTTCAATCCAGAGTGATGGACCCTAGATTTAAATTCTGGGCAGCTAGGGGAATCTCCTGTTTGGGCAAATTAGTTGAAGGTGCAATAATGATGTACTTTGAACAAATAATTGGTAAGTATGGTCCAGTTAGCAAAGACCTATTCCAGTGACGTCACTAACCTACACACCCACAACGCCGCATGTGTCTCCGCCCCCACGCCTAACCCCGCCCCCGCGCCGTGTTCCGTCACCTCGCCTAACCCCGCCCCTTCGCCGATCTCCAACTACATGCCTAACCCCGCCCCCACGCCATATCCGTCACCACGTCAAACCCCGCCCCTTCGCCTATCGCCATCACCACGCCCAACCCCGCCCCCACGCCGATCTCCGTCCCCGCCCCCAAGCCTAACCCCGCCCCCACACCCAGCTCCAGCCCCACACCAGGTCCTAGCTCCCAGCCCTACCGTGTTTTCACCATCCCTCCCGTGTTTTCACCATCCCTCCAGACCTACCCCCTCTCTGAGGATGAAAGATCAGTCCTCAGCAGAGGCCTCACCTTCATTCCCCTACGCTCTCGGATTAATGAGTTAAACACGCGGCGTGATATCGAACAATTCTTCCGCCGCCTTCGCCTCCGCGCCTACTTCTTCAACCAAGACTCCCGTCCACCCTCTGACGACCCCTTCTCCCGCCTCCAACACACCCCATCCACCTGGACACCCCGTGCTGGCCTCCTACCTGCCCTCGACCTCTTCATAGCCAACTGCCGCCGCGATATTAACCGCCACCTGAACTCCCACACCCCTCTCACCCACTCCAACCTCTCACCCTCAGGACGTGCAGCCCTCCACTCCCTCCGTTGCAACCCCAACCTCACTATCAAACCAGCAGACAAGGGAGGCGCGATAGTAGTTTGGGGCACCGACCTTTACACCGCTGAGGCCAAACGCCAGCTCGCAGATATCTCCTCCTACTGCCCCCTTGACCATGACCCCACTTCCCACCACCAAACCATCATCTCCCAGACCATCCATAACCTCATCAGCTCAGGGGATCTCCCATCCACCGCCTCCAACCTCATAGTCCCACAACCCCGCACCGCCCGCTTCTACCTCCTGCCCAAAATCCACAAACCTGACTGCCCCGGCCGACCCATTGTCTCCGCCTGCTCCTGCCCCACCGAACTCATCTCTGCGTACCTTGACACCGTTCTGTCCCCCTTAGTCCAAGAACTCCCCACCTACGTTCCGGACACCACCCATGCCCTCCATCTGCTCCATGATTTTCGCTTCCCTGGTCCCCAACGCCTTATTTTCACCATGGACATCCAGTCCCTGTACACCTCCATCCCCCATCACGAAGGACTCAAAGCCTCCGCTTCTTCCTTTCCCGCCGTACCGACCAGTACCTTTCCACTGACACCTACCTTCGACTGACTGAACTGGTCCTCACTCTGAACAACTTCTCTTTCCAATCCTCCCACTTCCTCCAAACGAAAGGAGTAGCCATGGGCACCCGCATGGGCCCCAGCTATGCCTGCCTCTTCGTAGGATATGTGGAACAGTCCATCTTCCGCAACTGCACTGGCCCCACGCCCCACCTTTTCCTCCGCTACATCGATGACTCTATCGGCGCCGCCTCGTGCTCCCACGAGGAGGTTGAACAGTTCATCCACTTCACCAACACCTTCCACCCCGACCTCAAATTCACCTGGACAGTCTCAGATTCCTCCCTCCCCTTCCTCGACGTTTCTATTTCTATCTCAGGCGACCGAATCAACATGGACATCTACTACAAACCGACCGACTCCCACAGCTACCTGGACTACACCTCCTCCCACACTGCCCCCTGTAAAAACGCCATCCCAATTCTCCCAATTCCTTCGACTCCGCCACATCTGCTCCCAGGAGGACCAGTTCCAAAAACGTACAACCCAGATGGCCTCCTTCTTCAAGGACCGCAATTTCCCCCCCGACGTGGTCGACGATGCCCTCCACTGCATCTCTTCCCGCTCCTCCGCCCTTGAGCCCCGCCCTTCCAACCGCCACCAGGACAGAACCCCACTGGTCCTCACCTACCACCCCACCAATCTCCATGTACAGCGCATCATCCGCCGTCATTTCCGCCACCTCCAAACGGATCCCACCACCAAGGATATATTTCCCTCCCCTCCCCTATCAGCATTCCGTAAAGACCACTCCCTCCGTGACTCCCTCGTCAGATCCACACCCCCCACCAACCCAACCTCCACTCCCGGCACCTTCCCCTGCAACCGCAGGAGGTGCAAGACCTGTGCCCACACCTCCCCCCTCACCTCCCTCCAAGGCCCCAAAGGAAACTTCCATATCCGCCACAAATTCACCTGCACCTCCACACACATCATCTATTGCAACCTCTGCACCCGATGTGGCCTCCTCTATATTGGGGAGACAGGCTGCCTACTTGCGGAGCGTTTCAGAGAACACCTCTGGAACACCCGGACCAACTAACCCAACCACCCTGTGGCTCAACACTTCAACTCCCCCTCCCACTCCACCAAGGATATGCAGGTCTTTGGACTCCTCCATTGCCAGACCACAACAACACGATGGTTGGAGGAAGAGCGCTTCATTTTCCGCCTAGGCACCCTCCAACCACAAGGGATGAACTCGGATTTCACCAGTTTCCTCATTTCCCCTCCCCCCACCTTGTCTCAGTCAAATCCATCGAACTCAGCACCGCCTTCCTAACCTGCAATCTTCTTCCTGACCTCTCCGCCCCCACCCCAGTCTGACCTATCACCCTCACCTTGACCTCTTTCCACCTATCGCATTTCCGACGCCCCTCCCCCAAGTCCCTCCTCCCTACCTTTTATCTTAGCCTGCTGGACACACTTTCCTCATTCCTGAAGAAGGGCTTATGCCCGAAACATCGATTCTCCTGTTCCTGGATGCTGCCTGACCTGCTGCGCTTTTCCAGCAACACATTTTTAAGCTCTGTATCTCCTGAATTACTTGCAGAAACTCCTGCCACTGCTTTCCACTGTCTTTCCTGCAAGGCTCCTCTCCCAGTCAATTCTACCCAGCTCCTCCCTCATGCCTCTGTAGTTTCCTTTATTCAGCGGTAATAACCATTACCTCTGATTTTATCCTCTCCCTCTCAAAATGCAGAGTAAATTCAATCATTGCCTCCTAAGGATTTTTCACCTTAAACTCCCTTATCAAGTCGCCTCTTTGCACAACACTAAACCCAGTATTGCCTGTTCCCTTGTGAGCTTCACCACAAACTGCTCCAAAAAGCCATCTCGTAGACACTCCACGAATTCCTTTCATAGAGTCATAGAGATGTCCAGCACAGAAACAGACCCTTCGGTCCAACCCGTCCACGCCGACCAGATATTCCAACCCAATCTAATCCCACCTGCCAGCACCCGGCCTATATCCCTCCAAACCCTTCCTATTCATATACCCATCCAAATGCCTCTTAAATGTTGCAATTGTATCAGCCTCCACCACATCCTCTGGCAGCTCATTCCATACACATACCGCCCTCTGCATGAAAAGGTTAGTGGGCGGCACGGTGGCACAGTGGTTAGCACTGCAGCCTCACAGCGCCAGAGACCCGGGTTCAATTCCCGCTTCAGGCGACTGACTGTGTGGAGTTTGCACATTCTCCCCGTGACTGTGTGGGTTTCCTCCGGGTGCTCCGGTTTCCTCCCACAATCCAAAAAAATGTGCAGGTTAGGTGAATTGGCCACGCTAAATTGCCCGTAGTGTTAGGTAAGGGGTAAATGTAGGAGAATGGGTCTGGGTGGGTTACGCTTCGGCGGGTCGGTGTGGACTTGTTGGGCCGAAGGGCCTGTTTCCACACTGTAGGTAATCTAATCTAATGTTACCCCTTAGGTCTCTTTTATATCTTTCCCCTCTCACCGTAAACCTATGCCCTCTAGTTCTGGACTCCCCGATCCCAGGGAAAAGACTTTGTCTATTTATCCTATCCATGCCCCTCATGATTTTGTAAACCTCTATAAGGTCACCCCTCAGCCTCCGACGCTCCAGGGAAAACAGCCCCAGCCTGTTCAGCCTCCTCCAACCCTGGCAACATCCTTGTAAATCTTTTCTGAACCCTTTCAAGTTTCACAACATCTTTCCGATAGGAAGGAGACCAGACTTGCACGCAATATTCCAACAGTGGCCTAAACAATGTCCTGTACACCCGCAACATGACCTCCCATCTCCTATACTCAATACTCTGACCAATAAAAGAAAGCATACCAAACGCCTTCTTCACTATCCTATCTACCTGCGACTCCACTTTCAAGGAGCTATGAACCTGCACTCCAAGGTCTCTTTGTACAGCAACACTCCTTAGGACCTTACCATTAAGTGCATAAGTCCTGCTAAGATTTGCTTTCCCAAAATGCAGCACCTCGCATTTATCTGAATTAAACTCCATCTGCCACTTCTCAGCCCATTGGCCCATCTGGTCCAGATCCTGTTGTAGTCTGAGGTAACCCTCTTCGCTGTCCACTACACATCCAATTTTGGTGTCATCTGCAAACTTACCAACTGTATCTCTTATGCTCGCATCCAAATCATTTATATAAATGACAAAAAGTAGAGGACCCAGCACTGATCCTTGTGGCACTCCATTGGTCACAGGCCTCCAGTCTGAAAAACAACCCTCCACCACCATCCTCTGTCTTCTACCTTTGAGCCAGTTCTGTATCCAAATGGCTAGTTCTCCCTGTATTCCATGAGATCTAACCTTGCTAATCAGTCTCCCATGGGGAACCTTGTTGAATGCCTTACTGAAGTCCATATAGATCACATCTACTGCTCTGCCCTCATCAATCTTCTTTGTTACTTCTTCAAAAAACTCAATCAAGTTTGTGAGACATGATCTCCCATGCACAAAGCCATGTTGACTATCCCGAATCAGTCCTTGTCTTTCCAAATACATGTACATCCTGTCCCTCAGGATTCCCTCCAACAACTTGCCCACCACTGAGGTCAGGCTCACCGGTCTATAGTTC
Organism: Chiloscyllium plagiosum; assembly: GCF_037043375.1. Taxonomy (NCBI): domain Eukaryota; kingdom Metazoa; phylum Chordata; class Chondrichthyes; order Orectolobiformes; family Hemiscylliidae; genus Chiloscyllium; species Chiloscyllium plagiosum. Next base: position 54,507,580 of record NW_028270162.1, read on the forward strand.
CCTGGCTTTTTGTTACCGCCCTTCTTAAACAGTGGCACCACATTTGCCAACCTCTAGTCCTCCGGCACCTCACCTGTGACTATCTCAGCAAGATGATACAAATATCTCAGCAAGAGGCCCAGCAATCACTTCTCTAGCTTCCCACAGAGTTCTCAGGTACACTTGATCAGGTCCTGGGGATTTATCCACCTTTAACCATTTCAAGACATCCTGCACTTCCTCCTCTTATTTCTTGCAATCCAGTAACAACCTGATTTTCCCAGTCCACCTGCATGATCACTGTAGCTTTGCCTTTCCTGCACATCTTTTCTATGTCCTGGTGTATCTTGTGCCCCAGCTCCTGACTACTATTTGGAGGCCTGTACTTAACATCAACTATGTTTTTTTTTCACCTTTTCAATTCCTCAATTCTACTCACACAGATTCTACACCATCTGACCCCACTTCACTTCTTACTATTGACTTAATTTCATTTCTGACTAATAAGGCAACTCCATCCCTTCTGCTCACCTGCCTATCTTTTCAATAGGATGAATAACCTTGAATATTCAGCTCTCAATCCTGATTCCCTTGCAGCCACATCTCTGTGATGCCCACCACGTCATAACTGTCAATTTCAACATACGCCACAAGCTCATTTACCTTATTCCTTAGACTGCAAGCATTCAGATTTAACACCTTTAGTGCTGTATTAACCGTCCCTCTTCTCATTGTCATTTGTTTATCCAGTGAGCTGGAAGCTTGTTTGCTAGCCCTTTCCAAATATTTTGTCCTATTTGTGTCTGTGCTGGAGATTTTAATAACCTCTCCTGAGTTCTGCACTCTTACCTTCTCCTTTACTTCAGGTTTCCTAATTTCCCCGATAACTGACCCCACCCACTATTTTGTTTAAAGCCCTGTCTCCAGCACTAATTATGCGATTCGCTGGTCCCAGCACAGTTCAGATGAAGCCCGTCTCATCAGAACAGGTCCCTTCTGCCCCAGCACTGGTGCCAATGTCCCATGAATTCAAACCCATTTCTCTCACACCAATCTTTGAGTCACACATTTAGCTCCTTAATCTTATTGACCCTGTGGCAATTAGCTCATGGCTCAGGTAGTAATCCAGAGATTATTACCTTTTGATTATGCTTTATAATTTAGCTCCGAGCTGTTCATACTCCTTTAGCAGAATCTCTGCCCCAGTTTTATCTATGTTGTTGGGAACCTACATGGACCACGAAACAACCATAGTAATTATTGACCAGTAAACCTTACTTTGGTTGTGGGTAAAGTTTTGGAAAGGATTATAAGAGATAGGATTTATGATCATCTCGAAAGGAATAATTTGATTAGAGATAGTCAATATGTTTTTGTGAAGGGTAGGTTGTCCCTCACAAACCTTATTGACTTCTTTGAGAAGGTGATCAAACAGGTGGATGAAGGTAAAGCAATTGATGTAGTGTACAGAGGAACCTCGATTATCCGAAAATCGGATTATCCAAAGGAGATCTCGAGGTCCTGATGGAAACATTATAACAAAGACGTGTTTCCAACAGTGAACAGTTTACAGTGATGAAACAGGCACCGTCTCCAAATGGCTGACTGCCCGCCCTCCCTCTCTCCCCACACTTTCCCTGAAGTTCTACAGAGGGGTGTACCTTAAACCCCCGTTCCCCACATAATCTCTCCAACATTGTCCTGTACAGGGCAAATGTGGAACCTGTCAAAAGGTTGCAGTAAAAAGTTGTGTGTGGCTGTGACTGTGTGTGCGCGCGCGCGCGGGCATGCTATTTGGAGACTTACTCACAAAGGCAGCTGCAGCAGTCTTGTTGTTGGTGTACAGTCCAGCTGCCCTGGAGCGGGGGTGGGTGTCTATGGGGTTGGGAGGTGGGCGAGTGGATTTGGGGGTGGGGGGAGGTGTTGCACATGGTTGGGGCGGGGGGGGGCAGTGTTGCACAGGGTTGGTTGGGGGTGGGGGGAGGTGTTGCACATGGTTGGGGCGGGGGGGCAGTGTTGCACAGGGTTGGTTGGGGGTGGGGGAGGTGTTGCACGGGGTGTGGGGGCGGAGTAGAGCGGGGGCATGGTGTTGGGTGGGGTGGGCTGTTGCACTGGGTTGGGGCGGGGGCAGAGTTGGGGCCAGGGGGCAGTGTTGGGGGTGGGGGGAGGTGTAGCACAGGGTGGTGGTGGGGTGCAGTGTTGGGGCCGGACAGCGCCGGGGTTGGAGTTGGGGATTGGGTTTTGCGCGCTGTGTGCTTCTGCAGTTTCCTGAATAGGGAGCAGACTTTTAAAACTCCGAGCCTCAGAGGAAAGGTATTTAATCGATTAACCGAATAATCGATTATCTGAATGAAATAGTGCCCGCTCATCACGTTTGGATATCGAGGTTCCCCTGTATATGGATTTCATTCAAGTGCTTGATAAAGTTCCCACAGTAGACAATTGCAGAAAATATGTAAGTATGGGAGTGAGGGTGATTTAGCGGTTTGGATCAGAAATTGGCTAGCTGAAAGAAAACAGAGGGTGTTGGTTGATGGGAATTGTTCATCCTGGAGTTCAGTTACTAGTGGTGTACCACAAGGTTCTGTTTAGGGGCCACTGCTGTTTGTCAATTTTATAACTGACCTGGATGAGGGCGTAGAAGGGTGGTTTAGTAAATTTGTGGATGACACTAAGGTGGGAGGAGTTGTGGAAAGTGCCGAAGGATATTGCAGGTTACAGAAAGATATCAATAAGCTGCAGAGCTGGGCTAAGAGGTAGAAAATGGAGTTTAATGCAGAAAAATGTGAGGTGATTCACTTTGGAAGGAGTAACAGGAATACAGAGTACTGGGTTAATGGTAAAATTCTTGGCAGTGTGGATGAGCAGAGAGATCTCGGTGTCCATGTACATAGATCCCTGAAAGTTGTCACCCATATTGATTGGGTTGGTAAGAAGGCATTTGGTGTGTTAGCTTTTATGGCTAGTAGGATTGAGTTTCAGAGCCATGTGGTCATGTTGCAGCTGTACAAAACTCTGGTGCGGCCGCATATGGAGTATTGCGTAAAGTTCTGGTTGCTGCATTATAGGAAGGATGAGGAAGCATTCGAAAGGGTGCAGAAGACATTTACCAGGATGTTGCCTGGGATGGAGGTAAGGTCTTATGAGAAAAGGCAAAGGGACTTGAGGCTGTTTTCTTTAGAGAGAAGGCTGAGAGATGACTTAATAGAGACATACAAGATGATCAGAGGATTAGGTAGGGTGGACATCCTTTTTCCTCAGATGGTGATGGCTAGTATGAGGGGGCATAACTTTAAATTGAGGGGTGATCGGTATAGGACGGAGGTCAGAGGTAGATTCTTTACTCAGAGAGTAGTAAGGGCATGGAATGCCCTGCCTGCAACAGTAGCAGAGTCGCCAACTTTAAGGGCATTTAAATGGTCATTGCATACACTATTCCATTATCATCCGTATGTTTAAGTTAGATGGGCTTCAGATTGGTTTCACACGTCGGCACAACATCGAGGCTGTGATGTTCTATGTTCTACTCCAAGTTCTTCTGCAGCCTAGATGAGCACCAGGCAGGCAACACAACCTTCGGGACTCTTGGTTACAGAGAACAGTGTCTATGCCTCCAACTATACTATCTCCAATTACAACAACATTTCTCTTCTCCCAACCCCCACTTGAATGACTCCCTGCACTGCAGTGCTGCGGTCAGTCGGCTCATCCTCCCTGCAGTCCCCATTCTCATTCATACAGAGAGCAAAACTCTTGAACCTGTTGGACAAGGACAGGGGCTGAGGCTCCTGCAACTCTACCTCCTGGATCCCTCTACCTGCTTCACTCAACCACACCCTCCTGTCCCTGACCACTGGCTGAATTTGAGTTAGTTAATCGAGGGGGTGTGACTGTCTCCTGAAACACAGCGTCCAGGTAACTCTCCCCCTCCCTGATGAGTCACAATGTTTGAAGCTCAGATTCCAGCGCATCAACTCTGAGCCGGAGTTCTTCCAGCAACCAACATTTTCCACAGACATGGTCACTGGGAACCACAGTGAGGTCCACCAGCTCCCACATCACACAGGAACACACCACCTGACCCTCCATCCTTACTTTATTTAATTAGTTTTGAAGTTGCTAAAAAAAATTAACTGTTATGCAAATTGTAACCAATAAATTAACAGATTCAATTTAACATGGAATCAAATTTAGCAAACCCCTTATTAAGCAATAAAATCACTGCTCTACTGTGATGTCACTTTTCAGGTTCCCCCTCAGAATCACTTACCTTCCCAGACTGCTCTCCGTTTGCTTCTGCTCAGCTCTGGTCCCAAAGTGAAGACCCCAAATCCACGAGGTAAGTTTTTATAATCTCTTACCTTCCCAGACTGCTGTTTGCTCCCCCTCAACTCCAGCCCTGAACTACTATCTCTGCCACCAACAAATTTTGCAGTAGCACGTCTCTCTATCCACTTTTTTAATATCAAAAATATACTTTATTCATAGAAATCTTTGGTACATGTACAATTGATGATGCCGTACGGATGTATACTTCAGAGAACAAACTGAGTTGTTGATGTTCACAATCTCTATGTTTACCGTCAACCTCTTGGCAGTTAGTTGAGGCGACATCAGGGCCTAATTACTGAATGGATGCCCATTATTCTTCAGCAGAAGGACCTTACACAGTGGTCTTCCCCACTGTGCATTGGCGACAGCAGGCCCAAGGGTCAGCATGTCTCAAGCAATAGTCCTGGACCTTGGAATGTGCCAGTCTGCAACACTCAGTCAGGGTCAACTCCTTCAACTGGAAGACAGTGTAAGGAATGGGGAAGTGTGTTGTTTTTGCAGATATAGAAAAGCAAGAGTGTGTATGTGCAGAAAGGGGTACAGGGAAAAATATCAGCTAGGCAAGCATTAGGGAAATGTATCTTTATCTTTAATGAATAATTGTGGATAATTAAATACTAACTTTAGTGCAGAATTATTAAAACAAATAATTCTTTTAAATAATAGTCTCAGCAAAATAGCTGAGACACCTGAAACGCATAAACCAGCATGAAAAGATACATTGTTAAAACGTATGTTCAAGAATGGAATGTACCTATGAACAATGGAAGGTGTTACAAGCAAAGTAAAAGAACATCAAGATACAAGTTTAGCCTTATGTCAGCACTTACAGAGGGAAAGGTTGCCAACTTGGAGAAAAGGGGGCAATAAGGGCGGAGCGCAGCTGGGTAGTGGTAGAATACAATAAGAAAGATTGGGTAATGTAAGAGTCGGGAGAGGTGACCTTACGCAGCTCAAAAATATAACTGTGTACTAGTTTGAATGTTCATTGCTCATTTGCTTCTGCATTTGATGCCCTTTCTTGCAAGATCATAGAATAAATTATCTTGTTTCCAGTTTTGGTGGTCTTGTCTAAATTTTATTAAATTTATTTCTAATACCAGCAAGTATCGGGTAGACCAAAGAGTATCTTTTACCGAGCTGATGATCCTCCAAGCACAGTTGATGTTCATCGTGGTGTGCGTCCCTGGGAACAGACTGTACAGCAGAGTCCCACGTCATGGAGCTGCTCAGGATGAACCTTGACAAACACCACTGCGTATCTCTCCGTGCTTCCGTTCCAGAAGGAGTTGTGTGACAGTCTCGTCCCCTTCACAGCCATTTCGAGGGCAGCGTGTTGTGGCGCTGTGTGGGGAGTCCAGGCATGCATAAAGGATCTCACAGGCAGAGCCCTTCTCACTACCTGCCGAGCCATGTCCTTTTGCTTGTTGGAAAGTTCTGGCGATGAGGCATTCTGCCAAATGACGTCAACACATTCCACTCCGACCTTAAATTCACCTGGACCATCTCTGACACCTTCCTGGACCTCCCCATCTCCATCAATGATGACCGACCTACTCTGACATTTTTTACAAGCCTACCGACTCCAGCAGCTACCTGGATTACACATCCTCTCACCCTACCTCCTGCAAATTCCCAATTCCTCCGACTCCGCCGTATCTGCTCCCAGGAGGACCAGTTCCACCACAGAAAACACCAGATGGCCTCCTTCTTTAAAAACCGTAATTTCCCTTCTCGCGTGGTTGAAGATGTCCTCCAACGCATCTCATCCACATCCCGCACCTCTGCCCTCAAACCCAACCCCTCCAACCGCAAAAAGGACAGAACCCCCCAGTCTTCACCTTCCATCCCACCAACTTCCGCATAAACCACATCATCCGCTGACATTTCCGCCACCTGCAAATGGACTCCATCTCCAGGGATATATTTTCCTCCCCACCCCTATCCGCTTTCCGCAAAGACCGTTCCCTCTGTGACTACCTGGTCAGGTCCATGCCCCCTCAACAACCCACCCTCCCCTGCTAGCACCTTCCCCTGCCACCGCAGTAATTGCAAAACCTGAGCCCACACCTCCCCCTCCTCATCTCCATCCAAGGCCCCAAAGGAGCCTTCCACATCCATCAAAGTTTCACCTGCATATCCACCAATGTCATTTATTGCATCCATTGCTCCCGATGCGGTCTCATTTACAGTGTGGAGACTGGACGCCTTCTCATAGAGCACTTTAGGGAACATCTCCGGGACACCCGCACCAATCAACCCCACCTCCCTGTGGGCGAACATTCCGACTCCCCCTCCCATTCTGTTGAGAACATGCAGTTCCTAGGCCTCGTCCACTGCCACTCCCTCACCATCCGACACCTGGAGGAAGAACGCCTCACCTTCCGCCTCGGAATACTTCAACCCCAGGGCTTCACCAGTTTCCTCATTTCCCCTTCCCCACCTTACCCCAGCTCCAACCTGCCAGCTCAGCACCATCCTTATGACCTGTCCTAACTGCCAATCTTCCTTCCCATTTCGTCGCTCCACCCTCCTCTCTGACCTGTCACCTTCATCCCCACCTCCATCCACCTATTGCACACTTAGCTACCTTCTCTCCAGCCCCACTTCCCTCCCATTTATCTCTCCACCCCGGAGGCTCCCTTCCTCATTCCTGATGAAGGGCTTTTGCCCGAAATGTCGATTTTCATGCTCCTCGGATGCTGCCTGACCTGCTATGCTTTTCCAGGACATTTCTAATCTTGACTCTGATCACCAGCATCTGCAGTCCTCACTTTCGCCTAAATGACTTTGACGGTCTGCTCAAGGAACTGATCGACAGGATCCGCTCTGTCCTTTTCCCATAGGATCTCAAGGACACTACGTGCTGACCATTTCCTGATGGACTTGTGATCAAAGGTGTTTTCCTTCACAAATTTCTCCACGAAAGACAGATGATACGGAAGAGTCCAACTGCTTGGAGAATTCCGCGACAGCGCGGCCAGGCCCATCCTTTGCAACACTGGGGACAGGTAGAACCTCAGTAATGTAGTGACACTAGGTGTTTGCATACCGGGGATTCACGCACGGCTTGACGTAGCCACACACAAAGGTGGTCATCAGGGTGAGGCTACTGTTGGGTATGTTTTTTCCTCCTTTGTCTAGATCTTTATACATTGTGTCCCTTCCGACACGGTCCATCTTCGATCTCCACATGAAGTGAAAGACGGTCTGGGTGACTATGGCAGCACAGGTTCAGGGAATAGGCCAGACCTGCACCATATACAACAACACTGACAGTACCTAACACCTGATGACCAGGTTTTTACCCATGATAGAGAGCGACCGGTGCACGCCTCAGCCCCTTCAAACCAAATACCCAGCACCTTCAGGTGGTCTGTCCTGACAATGAAGGAGATAGAGGATTGGTTGGCCCAGTTTCCAAAGAGTATGTACACAGACAGCGGATCTGAGCAGAAAATGGCGATGTCATCCATGCACAGGGAGGCCTAAACCTGTAGACCCCCATTGCGAGGAATAGTCACACCTCTCAGGCTCGCATCTTTCCTATTGGACTTGGCAAATGGCTCTACAAAAGCACACAAACAAAGCAGGAGAGAGAGAGGGCAGTCCTGTGTGACTCCAGATCTGATTCGAAAGCTTTCTGATTCCCACCCATTGATTGAGACTGCACTGACAATATTGGTGTAAAGCAACAATTGCAGATTCCCTCCACAAAGCCCATTTTGGAGAGAACATCTCTCATGTATGTGTGCTTTCTCCTGGTCCAGGCTGATAAGATGTGTCCACTCCCCTGTCCTGCACGTAGGCGATCGTATTCCAGAGGAGTGAGAGACTCTCAGCGGTCTTCCTGCCTGGTACAGTATAGGTTTGGTCGGGGTGAATCACCAATCCCAGAGCAGACCTGACCCAGTTGGCAATGACCTTTGACAAGATTTTGTAATCCACATTTAACAATGTGATTAGTCACCAATTTCAAATTTCCTCCCTCTCCCCCTTCTGCTTGTAGATAAGGGTGATAATGCCATTCCTCATGGATTCACTCATGGTATCTGCCAGAAGCATACTGATATACACCTCCAGTAGGTTCTGGCCAATCAAGTCCCATAGAGCAGAACAGAACTCAACAGGTAAGCCACCACTTCCCGGAGCTTTATTCTTTCAAAGGACTCGAGGGCTTTTGTCAGCTCAACCAGAGACAGCGGCTGGTCCAGCCTCTCCCACATAGTGTTGTCCAAGACCTCTGTGATAAGAGGACAGGAACAACTGGGAAGCCACACTGTCAATGGGCTTTGTATCATACAGACTGGCATAGAAGGATTTGCTGATCCTCATGGTGTTAGACTGAGATGACATTACCGAGCCATCCTCTTCCTTCAGGCTGCTGAGCACGGAGTTCTCCTTGTGAACCTTCTGGAGCAGAGTCTGGACCGGAAGATTATCTTGGAGGCCTCTGAGGCAAACAGTGAGGCTTGCTGGCCCTTCACCTCCTGGAGGTCCTCTGTGACACCGATCCCCATCGTCTGCAGCAGGAACAGGTTCTGCATAGTTTCCTGAAGTTTGGGCAGTTTTCCCCATCTCTCCTCGCTTTCTGAACACCTTTGAGGATGAAGAACCTTTTGGTGTTCACTTTAACCGTTTCCCACCAGTCCACTGGAGACTCAAAGAGGGGCTTCACTGTTCTCCAACCTGTGTAATCCCTTTTGAGCTCCTCAATGTGTTCTGGGGTCATCAATTTCGTGTTCAGCTTCCACATTCCCTTGCCAACCCACTGCTCATCCTGTAGGTGACAGTCGGCCAGCAGGAGACAGTGGACAGAGAAGAATACCAGCTTGATGTCGGTGGATCTGACTGAGAACGTGTGGGACACATGCAGGTAATCCATATTAGCTGTTCGACACTAGCAATGTTGAATTTCTCGAGTAAAACTTTCTTGAAAACTTACGTAGGATGCAATCACCTACTCAATAATGTAGTAATCCTAAAGCAATAAAGCTCTGGAGATGGTTAGACTGTTACAGTAAGGCTCTTGAATTATTTTTTAAAAGGCTTTTACAGACTTTGAGCTCACTTTGTGTTCTTAAAAGAGCAGAGGAAAATTACTCTTTCCCTGAAAATAAAATGGCAGATTTATTCTTTCTTTCCATTTTTAACATCGTCACCATGGACTTTTCCAATTTATAAAATCGCCAACTTTTACTGAAAATTTTCCAGGTTTCAAAATTGTTTTTGGTAAAATTGGTCTATTTTCACTCATAAAACAGCTTCTGTCCAGCAGTTCCAATTCAGTTTTGCTGTAAACATTCAGTCTAAACAGTTTCTGTTTTCTTTTTGTTTTAAAAGCATATTTCACAAAAGTTGTACTCACAGCTCTTTAGAGTTGTGCATAATTTCCTTTTACTGTTTCCCTTTGGACATCTAGTGGGTTTTTGTATAGAATTGTATTTGCTGTTGCTCTTCAGGCTTTTCATGGCTTCTTTAGACTGTTGATGCCCACAGTAATGCCCACTGCTGGTCACCATGTCACGTTAACTGCATTGAACTAAGAATCAACCATTCCTCAGGAAACAATTAATTTTGTGATTGAGTTTATTCAAAATATAAGTCATAAAATAAACATAACAGCAGACCAAATAATTTCACTGTCATGCACAGTCAGAGTAACTGACAGTTGGTGTTTTAGCCTTATATATACAAAGCACCTGATGTCCTTGAAGATAAATGTACATAGATACACCTCACTACCCTTTACTGAAAGTCTGTTACCTTTGAATTTTGCATCAATCAAATCAGAGGTGAATGTCTGAAGACAAGTCCAAAGACATTGGTAGTGATACGGGAAGGGAACATTGCACAATTTGGACCAGAATCCAAATCTTGTCTGGAATCACATTGTTACTCAGGTCACCCCTTGGAGGTCTGGCAGTGTCAACAGATCAATCTAGATTCAGAGGACGGAACTGTGTGTGTGTGTGTGTGTGTTTTGTGTTGGGGCGGGGCTATGAGGAAAACAGATCAGCAAGCCTGTTCTCTTGTCTAATTTGTCTGACTAAGCAGCATAAATTGAATTCAGTGGAGGAGTTAACACAGTATTTTGGATAAAACTCTATCAGTGTCAACTAAAACAGCCTTTGTACCTCAGATTTATTGCTGGCCAGGGATTCTATGCTTCTATGATATGTTTTCAAATCTTATTCTATGCATTCATTGCAAAAAGAAAAATAATCCAATATTTCTATCAAAGTCATTCTTTAATTAAGCAACTAGCCAGAAGAACAATTCAAGCTACCTCCTCCTAATTTGGGATTTCTCTCTCCTTCTTCAAGTAGAATAGCCCAGGTCTCCCTAGCAGTTCTCCTAGATGGAAGGATAAAGCTTAGGATTTCATTCAAGAGGAAAAGGCATCAACCTTTGACCACCTTATCAGTCACAGACATAGACCTCTTACATGCCATAATCTCTTAACTCTAAACTCTAATCACATTTGGTACATAAAACAGGAAATTCCTATTTTGACTGACCACAAAAGATTAATGCCAGCACTGGGCACTGAAGATTAGGATTGCTTAATAATTAACAGTTACATTCAGAGGCTTTCACTTTTAATGTTCACTTGTCTTCACCCCCAAAAATGTTAAAGATCCCTTGACATCCTCAGAGTTCCAGTTTTGGATCCTGATCACTGAAATAGTTTTGTTAATAATGAAAAATGATATGCTCATATTTTATAAAAAAAAACACAATGATCTCAAGGACCTTGATCAATTTAGCAAAATAACTACTGTTTCACACAAGGGTAATTTAGAAAAAAATGATTTTTATAGGCATTAAGGCACACTGAAGTGTTTGACGTTAGTGGTATTAGCAACTAAATAATCCTTAATCCAAATTAATAAATAACACCATCAGTGGCATTTATCTCAGATAAGTTTGTTTTGTACATTTTTATTAAATCAATACAATTTGTCCTTTACCCTAAAAAATTATTAATGTCCTTTCTAAAAGGCCCACTTCAACCCAAAACTCAATTTCTGTTCAGAGTCCTGGTGTTATGGAGTTTCTAGTTATTCTAGGTTTTTCTATTTACATAAACCATCTGAACTCAACCCGACATCAGGCTGCAGTCTATGTATTATGCTTGCCAATACTATGGTATATGAACCAAATAGAGGATTGACCAGTGTTACGAAATGCTGTATATTTAATTTCAGCAGCAGCCAGTGGTGGAATTGATCCTGTTTTCCGAGTACTCAGCTGTAACTTTATCCATTCCTGTATTTTTAGAAAAAAAAAATTCGCAAATTTACATTTTGAGTTTTTCTCTTTGTTAAAAGCTTAGTGGCCATTACTATATTTTGTCCCCTCCTTACTTTATCTCATTTACTCCTAGGTTGATCAGATTAATACCCCGTTTCTGAGAAACATTCTTCTGAAGCTCTCCTCAAGCAGTCATGTTAAGAGACAGAAGGAGTAGTTTGCTTTAATCATTAGATTCTTCCCACACTATCCCCACATCCCATTCTATCTTTATATTTAGAAAAAAGCCAAGTCTGCAGTTTATACCTTATAGACAGAGAAAGCTGCAAAACCCAGCCCTGCTACATATGGTACAATCTGTCGCTACCACACATGTATTGGCAAATACTGGTAACTCAAAGATTTGCAACACATCTGTTTGAACTTGCTTACCAGTCAAACCATAAATAAAATTGAAAGTCCAGTAGAAACCATCACTCAAAGAATCTGAGAAGACTGATCAACTTATCATTGGGGAAGTTTTTTCAGTAATTTCTTTGGATGTGGGCATTACTTATAAGATCAGCATTTATTGGTGACCCCTAATTTCCCTCAAGAAGGTCGTGATGAGCCAACATTTTGAACCACTGCATTCCATTTTTCACAGAGAAATGTGGGTGGGTGTTGGGAATGGGTGGGAGGATGAAATTATGAACTAGTAACAGCCTGTAAAAAGTGAGACAGTAACAGATATGAATCCTTAACAAAAACCAATTTGCCTTCCCAGGTAATGGTCAAAACATCCAATTTAGAACTTTTAGAAATCGTAACCTGAGAACACTTGTGTAAAATTCCAATAGATTCCAATAAATACTTACGGATTGTGTTACCCTCACCAATCTTTGCACAGGAAAAGTCATTTCTTTCCAGTTCTTTCAGTAAAGATGCTTCAAATGCCAAGGCTGCCACTCTGAAGAAGAATTCTCTGACATTTTCACCTATGGGAAGAATTATACTGCAAGTTCAATTCTAACAAGATGTTCTCCCAATTTAATTCAAAGTACTGCACGGCTTATGTTTAATTACCTTGTATATTGATTGTACTAGCCACAGTAATTTATAAACTTAAAGTACAATTCCACACATCCCATACACCTTGAAGGTCACCAGCTGCAAATGCAGAGTATATCTATTGTATGTCTACCAGTCAAAATGATAGGCATGTGCCATGAACTACTATTGGTAGAGACGGATCTCGCAACTTAAAAGTGAGGATTAGGCTAAGTGAATTCAGTCTGTTTTTACCAGAACCAATTTGGCTGCTTCAGCCATCTGTATATCTTTCCCTATCACCCATCCAGTGGTTCCTTGGTTTTCCTTGTTAGATACACCTCTATACATAGTTAACACAGTTGGCTGGACAGCTGGTTTGTGTTGCAGAATGATGCCAAAAGTGTGGGTTCCACTCCTGTACTGGCTGAGGTCACCATGAAGGGCCCATCTTCTCAACCTCACCTCTTGACTGAGGTGTAGTGACCTGAAAATGTGTTGCTGGAAAAGCGCAGCAGGTCAGGCAGCATCCAAGGAACAGGAGAATCGATGTTTCGGGCATAAGCTCTTCTTCAGGAATGAGGAAAGCATTCCTGAAGAAGGGCTTATGCCCGAAACGTCGATTCTCCTGTTCCTTGGATGCTGCCTGACCTGCTGCGCTTTTCCAGCAATACATTTTCAGATCTGATCTCCAGCATCTGCAGTCCTCACTTTCTCTTTGAGGTGTAGTGACCCTCAGGTTAAACCATTTATTGCCTTTCTCTCTCTCTCTCTAAAGAGAGTGTGGGACTATGGCAACTTTACCTTTTAGTAACATGAGACCTATTCCCAACTTTACCTTTTAGTATCATTAGACCTATTCTGACTGTACTAAACCACCATTTTTGCCTGTCTTGGACCTTCTGTATTGGCATTACCTGTTTCCAAAATCCAGTTCATGCAACATTGCAGCACAATAACAGAAAATCTAGCTGACTGTTCAAACTCTTTGGCAGAGTTATTCAATTAGTCTCTCTCTCTTGCTGTTCCCTAATAAACCTGAATTTTTTTCTCTCTGCAAGTATTTATACAATTCCTTCTTAAAGGCTTGACTGTACAGAACTTGCCCATTGCCAAAAAAAGATATATTTTGTTGAATTTTTCTTGTTTTTTCTCTCATCAAGACATTCACAAGAAATACCAATGCAGGAGAAATAATCTTTTGAACTTGCAAAAACTACGTTCCCTATCATTTTTCCTACCACTGAGTGGCCCTCTGAGGTTTGTGCATGGCAGTGATTTCCAGGGAAGTTGAAGTCAATGTGTCAGAATGTAGATTGGCATGTGCAGAATCTCTGAGGGCTGCGCAACCAAAGGTAGTCGATCAGGTATTCTAAATAAGGCTTCTTAATAATAAGATAAGAGAGTTGGGGTAATGGGAGAATTTTCAGAATGGCAACCTGTAATTAATGGAGTGCCATAGGAATCAATGCTGGGACCAAAATTATTTACAATGTACATCAATGACTTTGGAAGATCCCTGGTATGGAGGGACTGTCTTCTGTCCAAAGCTTAAACAGGTTGAGACTCCACTTGAGTTTAGATGGATGAAAGGTGATCACATTGAAACATATAGATTTCTTAAGTGGCAACTTCTGAGAGGATGTTTCCTCTGATGAGAGAGTTTAGAACCAGAGGGCATAGTCTCAGTATAAAAGGGTACCAATTTAAGACTGAAATGAGGAGCAATTTCTTTTCTCAGAGTCTTTGGAACTTCTTGTCACAGAGAGCTGTGGGGACAGAGTCCCTGTGTATATTTAAGGCCAAGATACATAGATTCTTGATTAGTCAGGGAATTGAGGGTTATGGGGAAGGGCAGGAAAGTGGATGTGAGGAATGACGGATCAGCCATTGCTCTATTGAATGGTGGAGCAGGCTCCAGAGGCCAAATGGCCTATTCCTGTTCCTATTTCTTATGGTTTTAAAGATGAAGAAAGAGAATGTATTTTGTGGATGACACAAAAATAAGTGGGAAAGCAAATTGTGAGCATGACACATGGCATTTAACAGAGGGAAATGGTCATGGTAAATGATCAGCAAAAGACTTGAACGATGGAATATAATGTGGGAAAATATATAGAGACACCAGTCTATGCCAGATTTAAGCCCAAACTAAACTAGTCCCACCTGCCTATACCTGTTCCAGATCCCTCCAAATCGTTCCTATTCATGTAACTATTCAAATGTCTTTTAAACATTGTAATTGTACTTTCTGAGGAAGTGCATTCCACACGTGAACCACCATCTGTGTAAAAAAAAATTGCCTCCTAGGTCTTTTGTAAATCTCTCTCCTCTCACCTTAAGAATAGCAAAGCTGAAAAAGATTGCAGAGAGATTTGGAGTTCTAGTCAATGAATCCCAAGGCTAGCATCTAAGTTCAGTAGGTAATAGGGAAGGAAAATGGAATGTTAGCCTTTATTACAAGGGAATGAAGTATAAATATAGGAAGGTCTTGCTTAAATTTTCCAAGACATGGGCCAGACCACAGCTGGCATACTCAAAACAGTTTTGGTTCCCTTATCTAAGGAAAGGTGTACTGGCATTACAGGCAGTCCAGAGAAGGTTCACTTGATTGATCTTGGGTATGGAAGGATTTTCTTTAGAGGAAAGATTGAGTAGGTTGGGCTTGTACTCATGCGGAATTTAGAATAAAGAGGAGTCCTTAATAAAACATAAGCTTCTTAGGAGACTTGACAGAGTTACACTAGAGGTTGTTTCTCCATGTGACTGAGTGGAAGACCAAAGGCAAAATCTTGGAGTGAGGGGTCACCCATTTAAGGTAGAGATAAAGAGGAATTTCTTCTCTTAGAAGATAGTCAATCTGCGGAATTCTTTACTGCTTCTTAGTTCAGTACATTCAAGACTGACAGGGAGACTTTCAATCAGTAAGGGAATCAAGTGTTATGAGATGAAGGCAGGAAAGTGAAGTTGAGGATTATCAGAATAGCCTTGATCTCTTTGAGCAGATTCAATAGCTTACTTCTGCATCTACACCTGATTGTCTTAATTATATTATACTAAAAGGGAAGAGACTGTTGATTGTTTTGCAAGTGGACTCTGATTGGTAGAGGCATTGTCATGGAGAATGCACCAGTTAGATGATGACTGACAGTTAACTATCAAGCTTTTGTTGAAATTTAAACCAGGCAGGTTGACTGTAATTGGTCAAGGCATTGCCCTGAGAAATTAACAAGAGAATTGCTGGCTGTGACCTGTTTTGTGAGTTGAAACAAGCTTATTGACATTACATGTTCTTCCTGTTTGCAAAGAACAAGGCTCTGTGTATTACTATACGTAACTTCCAACATAGGCAAATGTACCACACTCAGCCTGACTGACATTCTTATATTGGTAGGCAGCATAATTCTTATGGATTCAGGATTATTTAGTGCAGATTTCCCAATTACAGAACCAGCTTACTTTGTGAGTTTTGGTATCCTGGGCAGCATATTTCTGGTGATGGCCAATTGAGAGACCACTACTATAGTTGCTATACAGTTAAGAACAGTGGCCTCACTCACAAAGCTGCCAGCATGATCAGAGATCCAGCAGTTCAGCAGCACCAACACTAGTGCAATTGATATCATGTGCAATCATTCTCCCTGCTGATCTGGTATTCAGCCTTTTTGTCCATGTTTTGATCAAGGTAGTAATGAGACCTGAATCTGAGTCACACTGGTAGACTTAAAAGTTAAGACTGATGTGGTAAAATCCCAGAACTTTATTCTATTCCAGCCTTAGGATCACTAAGCTTTGTTTATCACAGGCTGCTTCCACTGTTTAACATGAATGTAATCCTAATTTAACTTCACTGGATTGATATTTTATTTTTATATATGGCTGGTGCAGCTCCTGGAATTTCTCCTGCATTATTCATTTAACCAAATTTGATTTTCTAGCTTAATGGTAATGGTAGAATGGTGGATAGGCTGGGCCAATAAATTGGAGATTGTGGCTCAAGTTTGTTTAGTGAAGCTGCCACATCATCCATCTGGGGTGAGCCTCATCTGCCACACCTTCCCCTGCAACCAGAAAAGATGCAAAACCTGCCGGTCACCACCTCCATCCAGGGCCCCAAACAGTCCTTCCAAGTGAGACAGAGGTTACCTGCCTCTCTTCCAACCTAGTTTACTGCATCAGGTGCTCCTGTGGTCTTCTCGACATCGGGGAGACCGAATGTAAACACAGGGAATGGCTCACCGAGCATCTCAACCCGGTCTGCAGGGGCCAACTGGACCTCCCAGTTACTGCCCATTTCAATTTCCCGAACCACTCCCTTTCCGACATGATCATCCTTGGCCTCTTCCACTGCCAAAACAAACCACAGCTCCTATTGGAGGAATAACACCTTATCTTCTGCCTGGGCACTCTACATCACGGAGGACTCAACATTGAGTTCTCCAATTTCAAATAACCTCCTTCCCCATTCCCCAACTCCCTTCCCAGCCCTCCCACTCCCTTCCACTGCTTCCTGCCACCAACCGGATTCATTCCTCCCATTGACCAACGAGGTCATACCCTCTACCTGTCTTCCCACTTCACCATCCTGCCCCGCCTCTCTCTTTATCTGTAGCTCACCCCACACCCACCCCCAATCCTGAAGAAGGGTTACACCCAAAATGTCGATTTCTCCACCTACTGTGTTCTTCCAGCCTCCTGCCTGCCTACTACAGGTAAAATATGGCAGAAGTGGGATGAAGTATTTAACTGTTCAATTAAGACAACGGCCACCTGATGTGCCACTGAGCCCATGTTAAGTGAAAGACAGGTCAGGGGCAGGACAAGCCACAACCTTTAAGCCCTTTCCTTCAAACCCATCAGTAAGGAACCGCAAAATTATACACAATGTATTGGGAATTGCCTAAGTATGCGTCTTGGATGTCTTCTGAGTGAAATATACGACTGGGAATCTTTGGTTAATAAACATTGAGACTTACCAAACACACAGACACGTGAAAGTACAGTGTTTTTTTTTGAATATTTGGAAAATAGGAGCAAAATAATGAGACAAATAACACAGAATGCAGAAATTGGGCACAGTCACAGCAGTGACAGGAACCCAGCATTATCATGGACTGAGCCATTCCAACATGCTTACTAAACGACTTAAAAAGCACAACGCATCAGGGAAAGAAATGTTTACTAACACAACGCTCCTTTGGGGAGCAAATGACCCAATTACTATGAATCAGTCAAGCAATTGCGAATGATTTTAATTTCAAAATCAGCTACTGCTGAAGTTATGGCAAGAGATTGGGGAAACTCTCGGTGGAATTTCAGAGAACTTGTGGTCTTCTTTGGGAACTGGGAATTAGAAAAATAATCCCATGGCTCTGAAATTTAAAACTCCTTTTCAGGCAGTCACAAAGCTCCCCAGTATGTACAGGAATTGTGTGACCATTCCAGGCATCTGTGCATCTTTGGAATGTCATAGCCTCTGTATAAATAGTTTTATAATCTGTTTCACAGATTGTTTGTGAATCATACTCCTCAAAGTTTGCTTATATACATACAAGTCTTCGAGATCTTTGACCCCTCCAATTCCAGCTTAGTGCTTCCCTGATTTTAACATCTCTACGATTGGCAGCTGTGCCTTCAACTGAGTTGACCCTAAACTTGGGAATTCCATTCCTAAACCTCTCTGCTTCTCTCTTCTCTTTTAAAATGCTTCTTAAAAACTATCTTGTTATCTCAGCTTTTGGTCATAGAGTCATACAGCATAGAAACAGATCTTTCAGTACAACCAGTTCATGCTGACCATAATCCGAAATTAAACTTGTCCAAGTTGCCTGTGCTTGGGACATATCCTTTCAAACATTTCTTATTCATGTACTCATTGATTGATTTTATTGTCGCGTGACTACAGTGAAAAGCTTTGTTGACAAGCAGTGCAGACAGATCATACTAGGCAAGGATATACAGAAGGAGAAAGTGAGGACTGCAGATGCTGGAGATCAGAGCTGAAAATGTGTTGCTGGAAAAGCGCAGGTCAGGAGCAGGAGAATCGACGTTTCGGGGCTGAGCCCTTCTTCAGGAATGAGGAGAGTGTGCCAAGCAGGCCAAGATAAAAGGTAGGGAGGAGGGACTTGGGGGAGGGGCATTGGAAATGCGATAGGTGAAAGGAGGTTAAGGTGAGGGTGATAGGCCGGAGTGGGGGGGGAACGGAGAGGTCAGGAAGAAGATTGCAGGTTAGGAAGGTGGTGCTGAGTTCGAGGGTTGGGACTGAGACAAGGTGGGGGGAGGGGAAATGAGGAAACTGGAGAAATCTGAGTTCATCCCTTGTGGTTGGAGGGTTCCTGGGCGGAAGATGAGGCGCTCTTCCTCCAGCCGTTTGTTGCAATAGTCTGGCGATGGAGGAGTCCAAGGAGGAGGAGTTGAAGTGTTGAGCACGGGGTGGTTGGGTTGGTTGGTCCGGGTGTCCCAGAGGTGTTCTCTGAAACGTTCCGCAAGTAGGCGGCCTGTCTCCCCAATATAGAGGAGGCCACATCGGGTGCAGCGGATGCAGTAAATGATGTGTGTGGAGGTGCAGGTGAATTTGTGGCGGATATGGAAGTATCCCTTGGGGCCTTGGAGGGAAGTAAAGGGGGAGGTGTGGGCGCAAGTTTTGCATTTCTTGCGGTTGCAGGGGAAGGTGCCGGGAGTGGAGGTTGGTGGGGGGTGTGGACCTGACAAGGGAGTCACGGAGGGAGTGGTCTTTTCGGAATGATGATAGGGGAGGGGAGGGAAATATATCCCTGGTGGTGGGGTCCGTTTGGAGGTGGCGGAAATGACGACGGATGATATGATGTATATGGAGATTGGTGGGGTAGTAGGTGAGGACCAGTGGGGTTCTGTCCTGGTGGCGATTGGAGGGGCGGGGCTCAAGGGCAGAGGAGCTGGAAGTGGAGGGGATACGGTGGAGAGCATGGTCGATCATGTCTGGGGGGAAATTGCGGTCTTTGAAGAAGGAGGCCATCTGGGTTGTTCGGTATTGGAACTGGTCCTCCTGGGAGCAGATGCGGCGGAGACAAAGGAATTGGGAATATGGGATGGCATTTTTACAGGGGGCAGGGTGGGAGGAGGTGTAGCCTAGGTAGCTGTGGGAGTCGGTCGGTTTATAGTAAATGTCCGTGTTGATTCGGTCGTCCAAGATAGAAATGGAGGGGTGTAGGAAAGGGAGGGAGGAGTCTGAGACGGTCCAGGTAAATTTGAGGTCGGGATGGAAGGTGTTGGTAAAGTGGATGAACTGTTCAACCTCCTCGTGGGAGCACTAGGCAGCGCCGATACAGTCATCGATGTAGCGGAGGAAAAGGTGGGGGGTGGTGCCAGTGTAGCTGCTAGAAGATGGACTGTTCCACATATCCAACGAAAAGGCAGGCATAGCTGGGGCCCATGCGGGTGCCCATGGCTACTCCTTTGGTTTGGAGGAAGTGGGAGGATTGGAAAGAGAAGTTGTTCAGAGTGAGGACCAGTTCAGTCAGTTGAAGGAGGGTGTCAGTGGAAGGGTACTGGTTGGTACGGCGGGAAAGGAAGAAGCAGAGGGCTTTGAGTCCTTCGTGATGGGGGATGGAGGTCTACAGGGACTGGATGTTCATGGTGAAGATAAGGCGTTGGGGACCGGGGAAGCGAAAATCACGGAGGAGGTGGAGGGCGAGGGTGGTGTCCCGAACGTAGGTGGGGAGTTCTTGGATTAAGGGGGACAGGACCGTGTCGAGGTATGCAGAGATGAGTTCGGTGGGGCAGGAGCAGGCTGAGACAATGGGTCGGCCGGGGCAGTCAGGTTTGTGGATTTTGGGCAGGAGGTAGAAATGGGCGGTGCGGGGTTGTGGGACTATGAGGTTGGAGGCGGTGGATGGGAGATCCCCTGAGGTGATGAGGTTATGGATGGTCTGGGAGATGATGGTTTGGTGGTGGGAGGTGGGGTCATGGTCAAGGGGGCAGTAGGAGGTGGTGTCCGCGAGCTGGCATTTAGCCTCAGTGGTGTAAAGGTTGGTGCGCCAAACTACTACCGCGCCTCCCTTGTCTGCCGGTTTGATAGTGAGGTTGGCGTTGGAACGGAGCGAGTGGAGGGCTGCACGTTCCGAGGGTGAGAGGTTGGAGTGGGTGAGAGGGGTGGAGAGGTTGAGGTGGTTAATGTCGCAGTTGGCTATGAAGAGATTGAGGGCAGGTAAGGGACCAGCACGGGATGTCCAGGTGGATGGGGTGTGTTGGAAGCGGGTGAAGGGGTCGTCAGAGGGTGGGCGAAAATCCTGGTTGAAGAAGTAGGCGCAGAGGCGAAGGCGGCAGAAGAATTGTTCGATGTCTCGCCACGTGTTGAACTGGTTAATCCGAGAGAGCAGGGGAATGAAGGTGAGGCCTCTGCCGAGAACTGATCTTTCATCCTCAGAGAGGGGTAGTTCTGGAGGGATGGTGAAAACACGGCAAGACTGGGAGCTAGGACCTGGTGTGGGGCTGGAGCTGGGAGTGGGGACGGGGTTAGGCGGGGGGGCGGGAATATCGTGGCAAGGTCGGTGGGGGCGGAAGTGACGTCATGGTTCACGGCGGCGGTTGCTGCCGTGGGCGCTGCAGGATATACAGAACACAGGGTAAAAAAACTTACGAGGCTCACAGGTTACATTGCACATGGTGTGTGCTAGATGAGATCAACGTTAGCAAGATCAGCATTATTTGAGGCTAGACAGTCTATTCAAAAGTCTAATAACAGCCAGGAAGAAGCGGTTCCTGAGCCTGCTGGTGTGTGCTCAAGCTTCAGTATCTTCTGCCTGACTGATTGGTCTTTGATGATGTTGGCAGCCTTTCCATGGACCCGTGGACGGAAAGCTGGCTTCCATGATGGCCTGGGCTGTGCACACAACCTTTTGTAGTTTCTTACGGTCCTGGGCAGAGTAGTTGCCATACCAGGCTAATATGCACCTGGACAGTATGATTTCAATGGTGCATCTGTAGACATTGGTGAGGGTCCTTATGGATATGCCAAATTTCTTCAGCTGCCTGAGAAAGAGGTGTTGTGCCTTCTTGACTGTCGCTTCTATTCAAATGCCTTTTCAATGTTGTCTTTGATATGTTCTCATGTGACTCAAAAATATTTTAAATAACCTCTTTGAAAATTTTGAAACATTTTGAATCATATGTTAATACTATATAAATACAAAATGTAATTTGAATGTGCGTGTGTGGTTGTGGTCCACGGGCACAACTGCTAATGCTTTTCTAAACACTCACCCGTTTTAGAAGAGACAGCCCAATACTCAGCTTGCATCTCAGTAGCTACCTTAATGGCATCAGCTTCTGTTCGTTCATATTCAGCCTGCGACTGGTACGTAAACACAAATAATGACACAGAGTTACATAAGGAATTATTGGTCAATGACATAATCTATCAGATAGGTTTTAAGGGATGTCTTAAAAGCAAGTGAGAAGGTGGGAGTGTTAGGAAGAGTGCAAGGCCAATGTAACTGAGGTTATGGCCGTCAGTAGTGGAGCAATTAAAATTGGGAATGCTCAAGAGGCCAGAATTAGATGAGTACTGATACCTTGGAGGGCTGTGGATTTGGAGGAGGGATTACAGTCACACTGAGGATAGAGGCCATGGAAGGATTTGAAAATATTTGGTCAGATGGTTCGGAAGAGAAAATAGTAGGTGAATCATGAGACTTGGTTAGGTCATAAACAGAAAGACCAGCTATCTAATATAAGAATCAAAGAAGCAGGAGCAATTGTCGGCTATTTTGCCCCCAGTGTCTATTTATCCATTAAATAAGATCATAGCTGATCTGACTGTGGTCTTAGTCAACTTTCCTCCCTCCCCATCAATGCAATCCCCACCATCTACCTCCGCGCCCACTCCTCTACACGCCAAAGAATAATCCATGAATCCACTGTCAATCTGTCCAAGCTACCAGTTCATTGACAATAAATTGTTAGTCCAATACAATCAAACATTCAAACACAAGCAGCTTCCCTTACAGGGTATCTGGGACATTTATCATAAAAACAAGCAATTGTTTATTTCCTTAATAAATCAGATTAAGGAATCCTTGACAAGCAGTGGCAAACCTGAACTGCAAAGTGCCAGTTATAATAATGACTTCCATGGGAAAACCGATAAATAAAAAAAACATAGGATTGAGAGGCAGAAAGAAAAAGAAGTTACACTTTAAAAAATGCCCAACCATAAAAGCTGAAGGAATGAGACTTCATATTCTTTGAGATGCCAGGGAGGTTGTAATTGAGCAGTAATTAAAACCTAGTACATTGTCAAGAGGGCACTTAGATTAGAATGGCCTTAACCTCATTTTACATGGTGAGCTCAATTTATATTCCTAATGTCAGCAATGTTCACCTGAAACTGCATAGATGTGAGGGAGCACAGCAATCTGGAATATACTACACAGTGTAACTAACAAACTGTATTTCACCACCCTTTTAAGTATATTCTCATGTGCAGAACAATCTTAGTGTGCTGATTAAGTAGGCTGCCTTGTCCTGAATGTTATTTATCATCTTGAGTGCTGCCGTTTATATTGAGTATTCAAATATATTGCTCAAAATGTGTTGCTAGAAAAGTGCAGCAGGTCAGGCAGCATCCAAGGAACAGGAAAATCGACGTTTCGGGTATAAGCCCTTCTTCCTTGGATGCTGCCTGACCTGCTGCGCTTTTCCAGCAACACATTTTGAGCTCTGATCTCCAGCATCTGCAGTCCTCACTTTCTCCTATTCAAATATATTGCTGACTTGTACTTGTAGATAGCAGAGAAGGTTTGAGGAGTCAGGAGATAAGGTACAATGATAAAACTGCAGAATTTTCATCCTTTCATCTGCTTTTGTCGTCACTGCATGTAATTGGTTGAGGTAATTTCAGCTGCAACATCAGGAAACACCTCATCCTCCTGTTTATGCTCATATTATTTTCATTGCTACATCTTGCAGTCAAGGATAGGTGCTCGTGAAAATGGACATGCAGGTCGTAATGTGATTATCTCACACTTGTTCAATGTAATACGGGCAATCTGTCCACTAAACAGATGCTGTGTGATTTAATGGTGACATGCATTGGCACATTTCTCACTGGCACCATTTAAATGAACCTACAGTGTTTAAAACTAATTAGCAACTTGTAGATGAAGGGTGGAATTAACATACGATGATGCATCAAGGCACAAGTGTACTGCAGACAAGTTCAAGGATAAGGATAGCAAGAAAGTGTGGTTGCACAAATCGGCCTGATGAAATGAGGTCAGATAAGAACTTCAATGTGCAAGGTTAAAGAAAAAGACAATGTAATACTTTGGCAGGATTTCTAGTGTACAAAGTGTTTGCTTGTGATATCAAGTGAATGGTCATGAGCCTGGCAGGGACTTGGCATACAATTTTGGGCAGAGATTAAGCCATCCTGTCCAGCATGAATGTGGTGGCCAACTCTGTTTGTATATTTGTAGACCCAACCGTAAAATGGCGGATGTTTCAGGTTACATTGCAGTGCATGGAGTTTTCACCAAATATCCAACACTCAGGAAGCCATGCAAGCTCAGTGTGTTGCCAATATAACTCTGGATATCAAAAGGGTCTTCCAGGCTCTTGCAGGTTAGTGATCTTCCCTCCAGCGAATTACTAGGAATGGCAGTGAATCTATAGAACACAAGACTGTTGTTTTCATTTAGGAGAACAATATTTGTAGTCCCACCCCTCCCACTCATCCAGGGCCTGTGTCACTATCTATCAATCCGTCAGCTCAGATACTGCACACTACTATGAGCTTTTGTAGTCTGAAGGCAGGCCTTCTAGGTCCAGAAATGCTCCAGACTTGACCTACTCTTGGGAAATAAGGCAGGGCAGGTGACTGAGGTGTCAGTGGGGGAGCACTTTGGGGCCAGCGACCATAATTCTATTCGTTTTAAAATAGTGATGGAAAAAGATAGACCAGATCTAAAAGTTGAAGTTCTGCATTGGAGAAAGGCCAATTTTGATGGTATTAGGCAAGAACTTTCGAAAGCTGATTGGAGGCAGATGTTCGCAGGTAAAGGGACGGAAAATGGGAAGCCGTCAGAAACGAGATAACAAGAATTCAGAGAAAGTATATTCCTGTCCGGGTGAAAGGAAAGGCTGGTAGGTGTAGTGAATGCTGGATGACTACAGAAATTGAGGGTTTGGTAAAGAAAAAAAAGGAAGCATTATGTCAGGTATAGACAAGGTAGATCGAGTGAATCCTTAGAAGAGTATAAAGGAAGTAGGAGTATACTTAAGAGGGAAATCAGGAGGGCAAAAAAGGGGACATGAGATAGAATTAAGGAGAATTCAAAGGGTTTTTACAAATATGTTAAGGACGAAAGGGTAACTAGGGAGAGAATAGGGCCCCTCAAAGATCAGCAAGGCGGCCTTTGTGTGGAGCCCCAGAAAACAGGGGAAATACTAAATGAATATTTTGCATCAGTACTTACTGTGGAAAAGGATATGGAAGATATAGACTGTAGGGAAATAGATGGTGACATCTTGCAAAATGTCCAGATTACAGAGGAGGAAGTGCTGGATGTCTTGAAACGGGTAAAGGTGGATAAATCCCCAGGACCTGATCAGGTGTACCTGAGAACTCTGTGGGAAGCTAGAGAAGTGATTGCTGGGCCTCTTGCTGAGATATTTGTATCATGGATAGTCACAGGTGAGGTGCCGGAAGACTTGAGGTTGGCTAATGTGGTGCCACTGTTTAAGAAGGGTGGTAAAGACAAGCCAGGGAACTATAGATCGGTGAGCCTGACCTCAGTGGTGGGCACGTTGTTGGAGGGAATCCTGAGGGACAGGATGCACATGTATTTGGAAAGGCAAGGACTGATTCAGGATAGTCAACATGGCTTTGAGCATGGGAAATCATGTCTCACAAACTTGATTGAGTTTTTTGAAGAAGTAACAAAGAGGATTGATGAGGGCAGAGCAGTAGATGTGATCTATAAGGACTTCAGTAAGGCGTTCGACAAGGTTCCCCACAGGAGACTGATTAGCAAGGTTAGAACTCATGGAATACTGGGGGAACTAGCCATTTGGATACAGGACTGGCTCAAAGGTAGAAGACAGAGGGTGGTGGTGGAGGGTTGTTTTTCAGACTCCTGTGACCAGTGGAGTGCCACAAGGATTGGTGCTGGGTCCTCTACTTTTTGTCATTTACATAAATGATTTGGATGCAAGCATAAGAGGTACAGTTAGTAAGTTTGCAGATGACACCAAAATTGGAGGTGTAGTGGACAGCGAAGAGGGTGACCTCAGATTACAACAGGATCTGGACCAGATGGGCTAATGGGCTTAGACGTGGCAGATGGAGTTTAATTCAGATAAATGCGAGGTGCTGCATTTTGGGAAAGCAAATCTTAGCAGGACTTATGCTCTTAATGGTAAGGTCCTAGGGAGTGTTGCTGAACAAAGAGACCTTGGAGTGCAGGTTCATAGCTCTTTGAAAGTGGAGTCGCAGGTAGATAGGATAGAGAAGGCGGCGTTTGGTATGCTTTCCTTTATTGGTCAGAGTATTGAGTACAGGAGTTGGGAGGTCATGTTGCGGCTGTACAGGACATTGGTTAGGCCACTGTTGGAATATTGCGTGCAATTCTGGTCTCCTTCCTATCGAAAAGATGTTGTGAAACTTGAAAGGGTTCAGAAAAGATTTACAAGGATGTTGCCAGGGTTGGAGGATTTGAGTTATAGGGAGAGGCTGAACAGGCTGGGGCTGTTTTCCCTGGAGTGTCGGAGGCTGAGGGGTGACCTTATAGAGGTTTACAAAATTATGAGGAGCATGGATAGGGTGAAGAGGCAAAGTCTTTTCCCTGGGGTCGGGGAGTCCAGAACTAGAGGTTATAGGTTTAGGGGGAGAGGGGAAAAATAAAAAAGAGACCTAAGGGGTAACTTTTTCATGCAGAGGGTGGTACGTGTATGGAATGAGCTGCCAGGATGTGGTGGAGGCTGGTACAATTGCAACATTTAAGAAGCGTTTGGATGGATATATGAATAGGAAGGGTTTGGAGGAATATGGGCCGGGTGCTGGCAGGTGGGACTAGATTGGGTTGGGATATCTGGTCGGCATGGACGGGTTGGACCGAAGGGTCTGTTTCCATGCTGTACATTTCTGTGACTCTATGAGATCCTTCAAGGAAAATTAGTAGTATTCCATTAGCCAAGCCATGAACACTGGGATAGTATCTTGTAAGTGCATTAAGACAAGTAAAGGCACACATAAGCAACAACTAAGAGAATGCCCAAGGGTGATAAGTTTAATTTTGAATTAAATATGGCATGGTTTATGTTTGGTTTCAGAATGTGTATTTTGTGATTTTTAACATTCTTAACGTTTTATCATTGTGACCAGCAAAAGAACAAAGAACAAAGGAAAAGTACAGCACAGGAACAGGCCCTTTAAGCCTGTGCCAATCATCATGCCCTAACTGAACTCAAAAACAAACCTTCTGTTCCCATTCGGTCTGTATCCCTCTATTCCCTCCCTATTCATGTAACCATTCAGATACCTCTTAAATGCTGCCAATGTGCCTGCTTCCACCACCTCTTCTGGCAGTGTGTTCCAGGCTCCCACTACTCTCTGGGTGAAACACTTCCCTCATAAGTCTCCTTTAAACTTTCCCCCTCACACCTTGAACCTGTGTCCCCTTGTGGGGGGCTTCAACGTTGGGAGAAAGTCTCTGACTATCCCCCCTATCTCTGTCTCCCATAATGTTGTTGATCTCTATCAGGTCTCTTCTCAGCCACCGTCTTTCCAGTGAAAACAACCCTTGTCTCTAACCTTTCTCCGTAGTCAATGCTCCCGAGACCAGGTAATATCCTGGTGAACCCTCACTGCACTCTCTCCAAAGCTTCCACGTCTTTCTGGTAGTGTGGTGACCAAAGCTGCACACAATACTCCAAATGCAGCCTTACAAAGGTTATATTTAGCTGCAATAGCGTTTGCCAACTCTTTACTCCATGCACCCGCCAATGAAGGCAAGCATGCCATATGCCTTCTTAATCACCTGGGCCAACTGTGTTGCCACTTTTAGGGAGCTGCATGCCCAGATCTGTTCCTTGGGGTTCTGCCATTTACAGAATAATTCACACCTAAATTTGATCTTCCAAAATGCATCACCTCGCAGTTGTATGGATTAAATTCCATCTGCAATTTCTGTGACCAAGTTGCCGATCTATCTCTAGCCTGCTGTATCCTTTCACAATCATCAGCACTATCAGCAACTCCACCAATCCTGGTATCATCTCCAAACTTACTAATCAGACCATCCACACCTTCCTTCAAATCACTTGTATATACTACAAACAACAGAGGCCCTAAGTCTGATTCCTGTGGAACATCATAGTTATCAGTCTCCATTCTGAAAAACTACACTTCCACCTCCTTCTTCTGTCTTTTATGACCAAGCTAGTTTTGTATCCATCTAGCCAGCCCACCTCAAATCCCATACAATTTTAGTTTTTGTACTAATCTGCCATGTGGGACTTTCTCAAATGCCTTACTAAAGTCCATGTAATCCACACCACTTATCTCATCAATTATCTTTGTCACCTCTTCAAAAAAATTCAATCAGGTTGGTGAGGCATGACCTTCCCCGTACAAAACCATGCTGCCTGTCACTAACTAGTCTATTTTCTTCCAAATGTTCATATGTCTAGTCCCTCAGTATCTTCTCCAAGAGCTTCCCCACCACAGACATCAGGCTCACCGGCCTATCATTTCCTGGATTACCCCTGCTTCCTTTCTTAAACAAGGGAACAACATTGGCTCGTCTCCAGTCCTCTGGAACCTTGCCTGTGGTCAAAGATGATGTGAAGATATCTGCTAATGCCCCAGCTATTTCTTCCCTTGCCTGAGGAGTGGAGAAGTTGCATTGCTGGTAAGGGAGAATACCACAGCTGTGCTGAAGGAAGGCACTGTGGAGAACTTGAGCAGTGAAGCAATATCGGCAGAGCTCAGAAATAGGAAGGGTGTGGTAACAATGTTGGGGGTGTACTACAGACCTCCCAACAGTGAGCATGAGATAGAGGTATAAAAATGTAAACAGATTATGGAAAGATGTAGGAGCAACAAGGTGGTTTTAATTATCCCAACATTGACTGAGATTCATTTAGTGTTAGAGGTCTAGATGGAGCAGAATTTGTAAGGAGCATCCAGGAGGGTTTTACAGGGCAGTATGTAAATAGTCCAACTCGGGAAGGGGCCATGCTAGTTAGTGTTGGGGAATGAGCCTGGCCAGGTGGTTGAAGTTTCAGTACTTTGGGAATAGTGATCACAGTTCTGTAATTTTTACAATACTCATGGACAAAGACAAGAGTGGTCCGAAAGGCAGAGTACTAAACTGGGGGAAGGTCAACTATAGCAAAATTCGGCAGGAGCTGGGGAATATGGATTGGGAGCAGCTGTTTGAGGGTAAATCCACATTTGATATGTGGGAGGCTTTTAAAGAGAGGTTGATTAGAATGCAGGACAGACATGACCCTGTGAAAATGAGGGATAGAAATGGCAAAATTAGAAAACCATAGATGACTGGTGAAATTGTGAGACTAGTTAAGAGGAAAAAGGAAGCATACATAAAGTCTAGATGACTGAAAACAGATGAAACTTTGGAAGAATATTGGGAAAGTAGGACCAAGCTGAAATGAGGAATTAAGAGGGCTAAAAAGTGTCATGAGATATCTTTAGCAAACTGGATTAAGAAAAATCCTACAGCTTTTTATTCGTACATAAGGAGCAAGAGGGTATCTTGAGGAAGGGTTGGCCCATTCAAGGATGCATGGAGTCAGAGAAAATGAGTGAGATTCTTAATGAGTACTTTGCATCAGTATTCACCGAGGAGAGGGACACGATGAATGTTGAGGTTAGGGATAGACGTTTGATTACTCTAGGTCAAGTTGACATAAGGAAGGAGGAAGTCTTGGGTATTCTAAAAAGCATTATGGTAGACAAGTCCCCAGGTTTGGATGGGATCTATCCCAGGTTACTGAGGGAAGCAAGACAGGAAATAGCTGGGGCCTTAACAGATATCTTTGCAGTATCCTTGAACATGGGTGAGGTCCTGGAGGACTGGAGAATTGCTAATGTTGTTCCCATATTTAAGAAATGTAGCAGGGATAAACCAGGTAATTATAGACAAGTGAGCCTGACATCAATGGTAGGGAAGCTGCTGGAGAAAATACTGAGGGATAGGACCTATTTACATTTTGAAGAAATTTGGCTTATCAGGGAAGATCATGTCTTACCAACTGAATAGAATTTTTTGTGGAAGTGACCAAGTTGATTGATGAGGGAAGGGCTGTAGATACATGGACTTCAGTAAGGCTTTTAAGGTTCCCCACAGTAGGCTGATGGAGAAAGTAAAGTCGCATGGGGTCAAGGTTGTAGTAGCTAGATGGACAGAGAATTGGCTGGGCAGCAGAAGACAGAGAGTAATAGTGCGAGGGAGTTTCTCAAAATGGAGGACTGACCAGTGGTGTTCCACAGGGATCCATGTTGTGACCACTGTTGTTTGTGATATACATTAATGATCAGGAGGAAGGTATAGGTGGTCTGATTAGCAAGTCTGCAGATGACACCAAGATTGGTGGAGTAGCAGATAGTGAAGGGCACTGTCAGAAAATGCAGCAGAATATATTAGATTGGAGAGTCGGGTGCAGAAATGGCAGTTGGAATTCAATCCAGGCAAGTGTGAGGTGATGCATTTTGGAAGATCCAATTCAAGAGTGAACTATTAAGGTAAATGGAAAAGCCACGAGGAAAATTGATGTACAGAGAGATCTGGGTGTTCAGGTCCATTGTACCCTGAAGGTGGCAACACAGGTCAATAAAATGGTCAAGGAAGCATATGGCATGCTTTCCTTCATTGGATGGGGTACTGAGTAGAAAAGTTGGCAAGTCATGTTACAGTTGTATAGGACTTTGGCTCAGGCCACATTTGGAATACTGCACACCATTCTGGTCGTCACATTACCAAAAGGATGTGAATGCTTTGGAGAGGGTGCAGAGAAGGTTCACTAAGATGTTGCCTGATATGGAGGGCATTAGCTATGAAGAGAGGTTGAGTAGATTAGGATTTTTTCATTAAAAAGACAGAGGTTGAGGGGTGACCTGATTGAGGTCTACAAAATCATGAGTGGTATAGACAGGGTGGATAGCAAGAAGCTTTTTCTCAGATTGGGAGACTCAATTACTCGGGGCCACGAGTTCAAGGTGCGAGGGGAAATGTTTAAGGGACACATGGGTGGAAAATTCTTTACCCATCGGGTGGTGTGTGCCTGGAATGCATTGTCAGCAGAGGAGGTAGAGGCAGGCATGATAGTGTCATTTAAGATGTATCTAGACAGATGCATGAACAGGCAGGGAGCAGAGGGATACAGATCCTTAGAAAATAAGCGACAGGTTTAGATAGAGGATCTGGATCAGTGCAGGCTTGGAGGGCCAAAGGGCCTATTCCTGTCATGTAATTTCTTTTGTTCTTTGTTCTCTCGCAGTAACCTAGGCTGGATCCCATCTGGCCCTGGGGACCTATCAATCTTAATACAATTTAGGATACCCAAAACTTCCTCCTTCAATATATTCTCTGGATTATTTGCACTCATCCCTGACTTCAACATCAGTCATGTCCTTGGTGAATACTGATAAAAATTATTCATTAAGGACCTCTCCCACTTCCAGTCCCTCCTTTGTCCTCGAGTGGATCTACTCTTTGCCTTGCTACCCTTTTTTTCTAATATATGCATAAAAAGCCTCGGGATTCTCCTTGACCCAGTTTGCTAAAGCATTTCATGGCGTTATTCAGTCTTCGTAATTCTGCATTTAAGTTCCTTCCTAATTTCCCTGCAGTCCTCCAGGGCTTCGTCAGTTTGTAGCTGCCTAGCCCGATGATATGTTTCTCTTTTCCTTTTGACTAAGCTTACAATTTTGCTTGTCATCAGTGACAAGTGGCTTCAGCGAACATCTCTGGTCTGCATGCACCAAACAACCCCACCACCCTGTGGCCAACTACTTCAACTCTTCCTACAACTCACCCAAGGACGTGCAAATCCTGGGCCTCCTCCACCACCAAATCAAAGCCACCTGCCAACTGGAGGAAGAACGCCTCATCTTCAGAGGGAATGGTCTATGCAGAATGCAGATAGGGGAAGTTAGGGAAATATATTTTTGGTGATGGGGGGTTCCTGAAGTTATGGTAACTAAGTCCAAAGGCTCTCCTACTGAAACATCAATCACCTGTCCTGGCTCATTTCCTAATAGTGAGTCTAGTATGGCCTCCTCTCTGGTTGGATTGTCAACATACTGTTTCAAAAAGCCCTCCTGGACACATCTAACAAATCACTCTCCATCCGAGCCTTTGGCTGTAAGGGAATTCCAGTCAATAAGAGGAAAGTTGAAGTCACCCACCACAACTACCCTGCTTTTCACACCTTTCCAGTATCTGACTACATGTCTGCTCCTCTGTCTCCTATGGGCAGTTGGGAGGACTATAGAAAAACTCCCAACATCGTGGTTTCACCCTTCATGTTCCTGAGCTCCACCCATAAGGTCTTACAGCAAGATCCCTCCGATTGCATACTCCCTCAACACAACTGTGATGTGATCCTTAATCAGCAATGCAACTCCCCCACCCCTTTTATTTCCATTTCTGTCCCATCCAGAACAGCGATACCCTGGAATGTTAAGCCAGGAGAAAATGAGGCTGCAGACGCTGGAGAATCAGAATCAAAAGGTGTGGTGCTAGAAAAGCACAGCAGGTTAAGCAGCATCCCAGGAGCAGGAGAGTCGATGTTTTAGGCATAAGCCCTTCATCAGGAATGTGTGGAGGGGGGCTGCCAGATAAATAGGGGGGGTGAGGGATGGGCAGGGAAAGGTAGGCAGAATGGTGATACGTGGTTGCAGGCAGGAGGTAATTGTGAAAGGTTGGTGGAGAGGATGGAGAAGATAGGTGGGAAGGAAGATGGACAGGTAGGACAGGTCAAGAGGGTATTGCCGAGTTGGAGCATTGGATCTGGGATGAGGTGGGGGGAGGAGAGATTTCGAAACTGGTGAAGTCAATGTTGATGCCATGTGGCTGTTGGGTCCTGAGGCAGAAGATGAGGTATTCTTCCTCCAGTTGGCGAGTGGCTTTGATTTGGTGGTGGAGGAGGCCCAGGATTTGCAGATCCTTGTGGGATTGTGATGGAGAGTTGAAGTGGTTGGCCATAGGGCAGTGGGGTTGTTTGGTGCGTGCAGAATAGAGATGTTCTTTGAAACCACTCCGCAAGTTGGCATCCTGTCGCCCCAATGTAGAGAAGGCCACATCGAGAGCAACATGTGCAGCAAATGAGGCGAGTGGATGTGCAGGAAAATATCTGCTGGATTTGAAATGATCCTTTGTCCAAGGCCAGAGGAGAAAGAGCTATGGGTGCAGGCTTTACACTGCATGCAGTGGCAGGGGAAGGTGCTGGGTTTAGAGGGTGGGTTAGTTGCAGGGGGTGTGGTCCTAACGAGGGAGTCGCAGAGGGAATGGTTTCTGCAGAATGCAGATCGGGGAGGGAAATATATTTTTGGTGGTGGGGTCTAACAATAGGTGACAAAAATGTTGGAGGATAATGCACTGTATCTGGAGATTAGTGGGGTGGAAAATGAGGACCAGCAGGGTTCTATTCTTGTTGCGGCTGGAAGGATGAGGTTCAAGGGCAGAGGTGTGGGAAGTGGAGGAGATGCGATTGAGGCCATTGTTGATCTTGTGGGAGGGGAAATTGCAGTCCTTGAAATAGGAGGACATCTGGGATTGCTATAGTGGAATTGCTCCTCTCAGAAGAAAATATGGCAAAGGCAGAGGAATTAGGAATAAGGGATCATGTTTTTAATAGGAGATGGGGTGGGTGGAGGTGTAGTCAAGGTAGCTGTTTGAAATAGATATCCGCATTGAGTTAGTCACCGGAGACAGAGATGGAGAGGTCCTGGAAGGGGAGGGGGGTGTTGGAGATGGCCCACGTGAACTTGAGGTCAGGGCGGAAGGTGTTGGTAAAGTTGATGAACTGCTCAACCTCCTTGAGGGAGCACAGGGTGGCACCAATATAGTCAATGTGGTGGAGAAAAAGGTGGGAATGGTGCCAGTGTAATTCCAGAACAGGGACTGTTCCATTGGCTGGGGCCAACGTGGTGTCCATGGCTACCTCTCTGGTCTGGAGGAAGAGGGAGGATTCAAAGGAGAAGTTGTTGAGGGTGAGGACTGGTTCCACCAATTGAATGAGGGCATCAGTGGAGGTGGACTGGTTGGGTCAGCCGGAGAGGAAGAAACTGAGGGCTTGTAAGCCTTCTTCATGAGAGATGTTGGTGTATAGGGACTGAATTTTCATGGTGAAGATGAGGTATTGGGGGCCGGGGAATTGGAAGCCTTGGAGGATGTGGAGGGTGTGAGTGGTGTCCCAGACATATATGGGGAGTTCATGGACCAAGGGGGACAGTACGGAGTCAAGATATGAGGAGATGAGTTCAGTGGGGCAGGAGCAGGCGGAGACAAACATTTGATTGTGGCAGTCAGGTTTGTGGATTTTTGTAAGCGGTAGAACTAGGCGGAGTTGGAAGCTATGAGGTTGGAGGCTGTGGATGGGAGATCCCTTGAGGTGATGAGGTTGTGGATAGTTTGGGAGATGATGGTTTGGTGGTGAAAGGTGGGGGTCATGGTCAAGGGGGCATTAGGAAGAGGTGTCAGCAAGTTGGCATCTGGCTTCAGCAAGATAGAAGTCGCTGTTCCATTCTACTACTGCACTCCACATTGTCAGCTGGTTTAATGGTGAGGTTGGGGTTGGAGTAGAGGGCTGCGCGTTGCAAGGGTAAGAGGTTGGAGTGGGTGAGGGGGGTGGACAGTTTGAGGCAGTCAATGTTGCGATGGCAGTTGGAGATAAAGAGGTCAAGGGAGTGTAAGAGGCCAGGATGGGGTGTCCAAAAGGATGGAGTATGTTGGATTCAGGGCAAGGGGGTCTTCGGAGGGTGAGTGTGAGTCACAATTGAAAAGTAAGGGCAGAGGTAGAGGCAGCAGAAGAACACTTCAATATTGCAGCGCATACAGAATTCGTTGACATGGGGGCAGAATGAGATGAAGGTAAGACCTTTACTGAGGACTGACCATTCATCCTCAGTGAGGGAGAGGTCTCAGGGGGATAGGAATGGTAAGCTGCCAGTCCTGTCCCTCCTTTAACCATGTCTACATAATGGCAATAACATCATAATTCCATGCAGTAATTCATGCTCTTAGTTAATCAGTCTTACTGCAAAGAACTGGCACTGAAACAACAGGTTGAATAACCTTTTTGTGCTGTAGCCATTTTGATTTGTGTTATATAAACTGGCTTAACTGTATGAAAAATCTAATTGTTGGAGTTTTTTTTGAGAAATTCTTGAATACACAGCTATTTCTGGATAGTATAGAGGCATGAATTCTCTTGGATGTTCACATTGAACATATTAATGACAGGGCAAAACAAGAAAATTTCAAGAATTAAAAGCTGAAGTTGCAAAAGAAAGGTCACTCTTGGGGAAATTGCAACATTGATCAGCAGCCAAAATAGCAGAGGCAGTGGGTACATTGA
Source organism: Chiloscyllium plagiosum (assembly GCF_037043375.1). Taxonomy (NCBI): domain Eukaryota; kingdom Metazoa; phylum Chordata; class Chondrichthyes; order Orectolobiformes; family Hemiscylliidae; genus Chiloscyllium; species Chiloscyllium plagiosum. Next base: position 54,542,761 of record NW_028270162.1, read on the forward strand.
AAATTTTAGGAACAGAACAATAGTTAATCAACTTATTTTAAAAATTTAGAAAATATAAAATGTAACTGCCATAAATGTTACTAATGGCTGTAAATTTATGATTTAAACACTTTATTTTACTATGTATATTACATTTAAGTCTGTAGGAAACTAGAGACCTGGCATGTGGCCTCTTGTGAACAGGTGGTAAACATAAGTTGAAGGAAAAGTTGTGAGAAAAAGTGTAAATTCTTAATTAAAGAATGGAAGGATAAAGCCAATAGTAAATGGAAAGATATCTTATGGGCCAGTTGGAGGAATAATGCATGTGATACAGGATAGAGGAATGGTCAGCAGATGGAACTCCCAAAAGCTGGGAGATGTTAAAAGCTGCGTGTGAATGGGTAGATGGGAGACGAAAAAGGGAACAGGGGAAACACTGTAAGGACACTAAGGCTGAGGAAGATAAAAAAAGGTTGAAAGCAACAGCACTGTAAGAAGAATCTAAGTTTGACTCGGGATCCCAAGCCTATGTCTGGTGTACCGACAGTATTTGAGGAAAGGGATGACACTGATAGGGATGAGGAACGGGGATTTTATCCCAGATACCCACTGAACTCCGAACATCCCCTGGTAGTCCCCGCATACCCCAGATTCTAAACTTCCCTTTTACTCTGAAGATGAAGGGTCTGGTATCGTCACTGGGTTCATGGGGGTGAGGTGTGGCCACAGGTTTTATACCTCTTGCAGTGGCAAGGGAAGTTGCTGGGAGTGGAAGGTGGGTTGATGGGAGGTGTAGATCGAATGGGGGAGTTGAGGAGGAAAGGGACTCTTTGGAATGCTGATAAGGGTGGGAATGGAAATATATCTCTGGTGGGGAGGTCTGGCTGTAGGTGGCAGAAATGGTGGAGGATGATGCATTGTATCCGGAGATTGGTGGGGTGGAAGGTGAGGACCAGGGGGTTTCTATCCTTGTTACGGTTGGAGGGTTGGCATTCAAGGGCAGAGATGCGGGAAGTGGAGGAGATGTGTTGGAGGGCATTGTTGACCACTTGGGAGGGAAAATTGAAGTAGGAGACCGTCTGTAATGTTCTGGAGTGGAATTGCTCCTCTTGGGAGCAGATACTGTAGAGGCAGAGGAATTTGGGAGTAAGGGATAGCATTTTTACCAGGAGGGGAAGGGGGGGTTGGTATGTAGTCCAGGTAGCTGTGGGAGTCTGTCTTGAAGTAGATGTCTGTGTTGAGTTGGTCGCCGGAAATGGAGATGGAGAGGTCGAGGAAGGGGAGGGAGGTGTTCGACATGGTCCAGGTGAACTTGAGCTCAGGGTGGAAGGTGTTTGTGAAGTTGAAGTTGATGAACTGTTCGACCTCCTCATGTGAGCACGAGGTGGCGCCGAGACAGTCATTAATGTAGCAGAGGAAAAGGTGGGAAATAGTGCTGGTGTAACTGCGGAAAATGGACTGTTTCATGTACCCAACTAAGAGGCATGCATAGCTGGGGCCCATGAGGGTGCCTCTGGCTACCTCTTTGGTCTGTAGGAAGTGGGAGGATTTGAAGGAGAAGTTGTTGAGGACCAGTTCAGCCAATTGAATGTGTGTTGGTGGAGGGGTACTGGTTGGGTTGGCAGGACAGGAAGAAACTGAGGGCTTGGAGACATTCGTCATGGCGGATGGACGTCCATCGTGAAGATGAGGCATTGGGGGCTGGGGGACCAAATGTCATGGAGGAGTTGGAGGGTGTGGGTGGTCTCCCAAATGTATATGGGGAGCTCCTGGACCAAAGTGGACAGGACGGTGTCAAGGCATGAGGAGATAAGTTTGGTGGCGCAGGAGCAGGCGGAAACGATGGGTTGACTGGGGTAGTCAGTTTTGTGAATTTTAGTGCAGAAGGAGAACCGGGTGGTGCGGGGTACTGGGACTATGAGGCTGTGGATGGGATATCCCCTGAGGTGATGAGGTTGTGGATGGTCTGGGAGATGGTGGTTTGGTGATGGGAGATTAGGTCATGCTTGAGGGGGCGGTAGGAGGAGGTGCCCATGAGTCGGCGAGGGCTTCAGTGGTGTACAGGTCCGTTTGCCAAACTACAATTTACAATGGAAATGATTATTACTCACCAATACGTCTTTCTTGCAGCCAACAAGAAATATGGTACTTAAACCCTGTTCATTTTCCATTCGTGCATCCTCTAGCCACTGTCTGCAGCGAAAAAGAATATTGTTGTCTTTTAGAAAATATTAAAGGGAGTAGCCAAAATTGCAGGTATCAGGAATTTAAGTTACCCTGTATATTGAAAATTCATGGGTTACATACTTATTCTCACTGCAAAATTAAAGACTGAGTGATTGTAATTGACAATCTTCAGGTAATGATGGCTGGGGGTGGGGCAAAATTATTCACTTCATAATGGAAGTTGAAGAAGTCAGAAGTAAGAAATCCAATGAAGACAATGTGCAGAGACTGATTGCAAATATTTCAGTTTATATTTAAATGGGTTCACACAGCACTACTGCATGTTTTTATAGAGTCATAGAGATGTTCAACATGGAAACAGACCCTTCGGTCCAACCCGTGCATGCCAACCAGATATCCCAACCCAATCTAGTCCCACCTGCCAGCACCCGGCCCATATCACTCCAAACCCTTCCTATTCATATACCCATCCAAATGCCTCTTAAATGTTGCAATTGTACCAGCCTCCAACACATCCTCTGGCAGCTCATTCCATACACGTACCACCCTCTACATGAAAAGGTTGCCCCTTAGGTCTCTTTTATATCTTTCCCCTCTCCCCCTAAACCTATGCCTTCTAGTTCTGGACTCCCCCCACCCCAGGGAAAAGACTTTGTCTATTTATCTTATCCATGCCCCTCATGATTTTGTAAACCTCTATAAGGTCACCCCTCAGCCTCCGACGCTCCAGGGAAAACAGCCCCAGCCTGTTTAGCCTCTCCCTGTAACTCAAATCCTCCAACCCTGGCAACACCCTTGAAAATCTTTTCTGAACCCTTTCAAGTTTCACAACATCTTTCTGATAGGAAGGAGACCAGAATTGCACGCAATATTCCAACAATGGCCTAACCAATGTCCTGTACACCCGCAACGTGATCTCCCAACTCCTGTACTCAATACTCTGACCAATAAAGGAAAGCATACCAAACGCCGCCTTCACTATCCTATCTACCTGCGACTCCACTTTCAAGGAGCTATGAACCTGCACTCCAAGGTCTCTTTGTTCAGCAACATTCTCTAGGACCTTACCATTAAGTGTATACGTTCTGCTAAGATTTGCTTTCCCAAAATGCAGCACCTCCCATTTATCTGAATTAAGTTCCACCTGCCATTTCTCAGCCCATTGGCCCATCTGGTCCAGATCCTGTTGTAATCTGAGGTAACCCTCTTCGCAGTCCACTACACCTCCAATTTTGGTGTAATCTGCAAACTTACTAACTGTACCTCTTATGCTCGCATCCAAATCATTTATATAAATGACAAAAAGTAGAGGACCCAGCACTGATCCTTGTGGCACTCCACTGGTCACAGGCCTCCAGTCTGAAAAACAACCCTCCACCACCACCCTCTGTCTTCTACCTTTGAGCTAGTCCTGTATCCAAATGGCTAGTTCCCCCAGTATTCCATGAGATCTAACCTTGCTAACCAGTCTCCTATGGGGAACCTTGTCGTACACCTTACTGAAGTCCACATAGATCACATCTACTGCTCTGCCCTCATCAATCTTCTTTGTTACTTCTTCAAAAAACTTATTCAAGTTTGTGAGACATGATTTCCCACGCTCAAAGCCATGTTGACTATCCCAAATCAGACCTTGCCTTTCCAAATTCATGTACATCCTGTCTCTCAGGATTCTCTCCAACAATTTGCCCACCACCCAGGTCAGGCTCACCGGTCTATAGTTCCCTGGCTTGTCGTTACCGCCCGTCTTAAACAGTGGCACCATGTTTGCCAACCTCCAGTCTTCCGGCACCTCACCTGTGACTATCCATGATACAAATATCTCAGCAAGACGCCCAGCAATCACTTCTCTAGCTTCCCACAGAGTTCTCGGGTACACCTGATCAGGTCCTGGGGATTTATCCACCTTTACCCGTTTCAAGACATCCAGCACTTCCTCCTCTGTAATCTGGACATTTTGCATGATGTCACCATCTATTTCCCTACAGTCTATATCTTCCATATCCTTTTCCACAATAAATACTGATGTAAAATATTCATTTAGTATCTCCCCCTTTTTCTGCAGCTCCACACAAAGGCCACCTTGCTGATCTTTGAGGGGCCCTATTCTCTCCCTAGTTACCCTTTTGTCCTTAACATATTTGTAAAAACCCTTTGGATTCTCCTTAATTTTATTTGCCATAGCTATCTCACGTCCTCTTTTTGCCCTCCTGATTTCCCTCTTAAGTATACTCCTACTTCCTTTATACTCGAAGTATTCACTCGATCTATCCTGTCTATACCTTACATATGCTTCCTTTTTTTTCTTAACCAAACCCTCAATTTCTTTAGTCATCCAGCATTCCCTACACCTACCAGCCTTTCCTTTCACCCTGACAGGAATATACTTTCTCTGGATTCTTGTTATCTCATTTCTGAAGGCTTCCCATTTTCCAGCCGTTCCTTTACCTGCGAACATCTGCCTCCAATCAGCTTTCGAAAGTTCTTGCCTAATACCATCAAAATTGGCCTTTCTTCAATTTAGAACTTCAACTTTTAGATCTGGTCTATCCTTTTCCATCATTATTTTAAAACGAATAGAATTATGGTCGCTGGCCCCAAAGTGTTCCCCCACTGACACCTCAGTCACCTGCCCTGCCTTATTTCCCAAGAGTAAGTCAAGTTTTGCACCTTCTTATAGTTACATCCACATTCCGAATCAGAAAACGCACTTAAGAAATTCCTCTCCATCTAAACCTTTAACACTATGGCAGTCCCAGTCATTTTTTGAAAAGTTAAAATCCTCTACCATAACTACGCTATTATTCTTACAGATAGCTGAGATCTCCTTACAAGTTTGTTTCTCAATTTTCCTCCGACTATTAGGGGGTCTATAATACAATCCCAATAAGGCGATCATTCTTTTCTTATTTCTCAGTTCCACCCAAATAACCTCCCTGGATGTATTTTCAGGAATATCCTCCCTCAGTATAACTGTAATGCTATCCCTTATCAAAAATGCCACTCCCCCTCCTCTCTTGCCTCCCTTTCTGTCCTTCCTGTAGCATTTGTATCCTAGAACATTAAGCTGCCAGTCCTGCCCATCCCTGAGCCATGTTTCTGTTCTTGCTATGATGGTTGATAAAATTTCCACATTAGCAGTTTTCATCCACATAAGTATCTTAAAATGAAAAATGACTGCTGTGGTTCTGTTCGCCGAGCTGGAAGTTTTTGTTGCAAACGTTTCGTCCTCTGTCTAGGTGACATCCTCAGTGCTTGGGAGCCTCCTGTGAAGCGCTTCTGTGGTGTTTCCTCCGGCATTTATAGTGGCCTGTCTCTGCCGCTTCCGGTTGTCAGTTTCCGGTTGTCAGTTTCAGCTGTCCGCTGTAACTGACAACCGGAAGCGGCAGAGACAGGCCACTATAAATGCCGGAGGAAACACCACAGAAGCGCTTCACAGGAGGCTCCCAAGCACTGAGGATGTCACCTAGACAGAGGACGAAACGTTTGCAACAAAAACTTCCAGCTCGGCGAACAGAACCACAGCAACGAGCACCCGAGCTACAAATCTTCTCACAAACTTTGAATGAAAAATGACAAATACCAAATCATATAAACAAAGAAAATAGGAGAAGTAGGTCATTCTGTCTATCGAGCCTACTCCACCATTCAACACGATCATGGCTGATCCACTACTTCACCACCAGACTCCCACTCCCCCCCCCATACTCTTGACTAATTTCTTAAATATACAGTGACATTTCCTCCACAGCCTTCTGTGGTAGAGAATTAGAAAGCTTCACCGTTTTTGGAGTAAAGACATCTCAGTCCTCATCTCAGTCCAAAATGGATAACCACATTTCCTGAAACTGTGACACACTGTTCTGAATTCCTGGCATTGTCCTTGCATCAGTTTGTCCCACCCTGTTAGAATTTTGTGTGTTTCAATGAGGCTCCCTCTCATTCTACTAAATGCCAGTGAATAAACACCCAGTCAACCCAAATCTCCCCTCATATGACAAACCTGCCATCCCTGGAATCAGCCTGGCATATCTTCACTATATCTCCGTTATGGCAAGTATATCTTTTCTAAGATAAGAAGCTGCACACAGATGTGGTCTCACTAAGGCCCTGTATAGCTGCGGTAAGACTAACTTGCTTCTGTACTCAAACCTCTGCTGTAAAGGCCAATATATCATTTGCCTTCCTCACTGGTTGCTATATCTGCATACTTGCTTTCAATTCGTGGTGCATAAGGACACCCAGGCCCCTTTGCACATAAAACATTCCAAATTGCATTGTTGGGTTTAAAATGTATTTCTAAACTAGATCGTTAAGGATATGTTGGACATGACAATGAGCAATTGAAGAAAGTGGAGAATTAAACGGAAAGCAAGCCTAGTGAAAAATCAGCCTGCTTTGGCTACAAGGTAACTGCAGAACCTTGGGTGGGTAAGAAACAGAATATTGTGCAACACCTGGAGTTGTTGTCTACACTATAGAATGCCTGGGAAAGTACTGAAAGTACGATGAAATGGTGATACAGGACTTAACATTAGATTCAGAACAGTATTAATAATAGGGACTTTGCCCCACACAAGGGAGTTTTTTCATTGGGCTGGGGTTCACAAGACTGGTGCCACAAATCTTCACTATCAGACTGGGATTTGTGGGAACAGTGCCATGGAATTTGAGATAGAGCTCCAATTACCACCGTTGCCAGAGAATCCAACATGAAGACAAGGAAGTGAGAGTCATTTGGAGAAACTATGCCATGTTCTTCACAGCCTGCAACACGTTATCGATGAGGATGAGCAGCTAGCCAGGACCTTCCCCACGCCTCCACTTCTCGCCTTTAAACAACTGCCAAACCTTAAACAGACCATTGTTCGCAGCAAACTGCCCAGCCTTCAGGACAACGTCTACCAAAACACCATACAACCCGTCATGGCAACCACTGCATTTGTATCAGAGTGTCAACATGGATACCATCATTACATGTGCGGACACCACCTGCCATGTACGCAGCAGGTACACGTGACTCGGCCTGTCTATTTCTTACGCTGCAGGCAAGTATGGCCCGAGACATGGTACATTGGCGAGACCAAGTAGACGCAAGGACAACAGATGAATGGACACTGCGCAACAATCGCCAGACAGGAATGTTCCCTCCCAGTTGGAAAACACTTCAGCGGTCAGGACATTTGGCCTCGGATCTTTGGGTGACCATTCTCCAAGGCGGACTTTGGGATATACAACAACGCAGAGTGGACGGGCAGAGGCTGATTGCCAAGTTCTGTATCCATGAGGATGGCCTCAACTGGGACTTTGGGTTCATGTCACTCAAGATAACCCTAGTATACTATACACACTCTCTCTCACACACACACACACAGACCCTCTCTCATACACAGATACAAAAACCCCCTCACTCACTCATGTGCAGACCCTCTCACAGGCTTATACTCCGTCACACTCACAAAAACACTCTACCAAGCCATGCACACACACAAACGCACACTCATGCTCATGTGCATACACACATACACACATGTCTATGGGGTGAATTTGCATTTGCAGAATTGTATTTGAAGATACATTCTACTCTGCTCAGAAAGCACACAATCTGCAGGCAGTCAATCCATGTAACATTTTATAAGTTCCTACTTTGGAAATAGAACCAGTCTATTGGGATACAGAGAGGCTCTAACCTCTCACCTTTAATGCATTGTCTGAGCTGAGATGTCACCTTTTTATAAAACCTTAAGTTATCTTGAGACTATGATTTAAAAGAAGTTCTGGGATTTACATATTAATGAACTGAAACCTGCAACCCATTCTCAAAGCTGAAAGTCTTAACAGCAATCTAGGTTTGTTCAATATATTGTTTCAGTTGCATGACAAGGTAATCTTTTGCTATAAATTCTGTGTCTTATGATCCTGCTCCACAGCTACCTGATGAAAGTGAAAGCTAGTGCGTACTTTTAAATAAACATGATGAACGACAGTCTGGTGTTGTGTGATTTTTAACTGTGTATAAAGTATAAGCTAATAAAGTCGCTTATTAGTTTGTACATGAATAAAGCAGATTAAGATAATAAATTAGCTATATATTTAAGTGTGTGTCTTCCTTAATCATTTTGATTGGACTTTAAAGCGCCTGTTAAATACTTTAAGTACTTTTAAACAAGACTTTGCTATTCTGTTTCTTCTTATGTGGACAACTGAATATTTATCCACATTATACTGCAAATGTAATGTATTTGCCACTCACTCAATTGGCTTAAATCACCCTGAAGCTTGTTTATGTTCTTCTCACTACTTTCAATCTGACCTTTGGGAATATTATACTTGAACCCCTATCATAATTGTTGATATATATTGAATGAATAATTGGGGGCCCAAACCTGACTGCCCCGGCCGACCCATTGTCTCCGCCTGCTCCTGCCCCACCGAACTCATCTCCGCATACCTTGACACCGTCCTGTCCCCCTTAGTCCAAGAACTCCCCACCTACGTTCGGGACACCACCCATGCCCTCCACCTGCTCCATGATTTTCGCTTCCCCGGTCCCCAACGCCTTATTTTCACCATGGACATCCAGTCCCTGTACACCTCCATCCCCCATCATGAAGGACTCAAAGCCCTCCGCTTCTTTCTTTCCCGCCGTACCGACCAGTATCCTTCCACAGACACCCTCCTTCGACTGACTGAACTGGTCCTCACCCTGAACAACTTCTCTTTCCAATCCTCCCACTTCCTCCAAACGAAAGGAGTAGCCATGGGCACCCGCATGGGCCCCAGCTATGCCTGCCTCTTCGTAGGATATGTGGAACAATCCATCTTCCGCAACTACACTGGCCCCACCCCCCACCTTTTCCTCCGCTACATCGATGACTGTATCGGCGCCGCCTCGTGCTCCCACGAGGAGGTTGAACAGTTCATCCACTTCACCAACACCTTCCACCCCGACCTCAAATTCACCTGGACAGTCTCAGATTCCTCCCTCCCCTTCCTCGACCTTTCTATTTCTATCTCAGGCGACCGAATCAACACAGACATCTACTACAAACCAACCGACTCCCACAGCTACCTGGACTACACCTCCTCCCATCCTGCCCCCTGTAAAAACGCCATCCCATTCTCCCAATTCCTTCGACTCCGCCGCATCTGCTCCCAGGAGGACCAGTTCCAAAAACGCACATCCCAGATGGCCTCCTTCTTCAAGGACCACAATTTCCCCCCCCGACGTGGTCGACGATGCCCTCCACCGCATCTCTTCCACTTCCCGCTCCTCCGCCCTTGAACCCCGCCCCTCCAACCGCCACCAGGACAGAACCCCACTGGTCCTCACCTACCACCCCACTAACCACCATGTACAGCGCATCATCCGCCGTCATTTCCGCTACCTCCAAACGGACCCCACCACCAAGGATATATTTCCCTCCCCTATCAGCATTCCGTAAAGACCACTCCCTCCGTGACTCCCTCGTCAGATCCACACCCCCCACCAACCCAACCTCCACTCCCGGCACCTTCCCCTGCAACCGCAGGAGGTGCAAGACTTGCGCCCACACCTCCCCCCTCACCTCCCTCCAAGGCCCCAAAGGAAACTTCCATATCTGCCACAGATTCACCTGTACCTCCACACATATCATCTATTGCATCCTTTGCACCCGATGTGGCCTCCTCTATATTGGGGAGACAGGCCGCCTACTTGCGGAGCATTTCAGAGAACATCTCTGGGACACCCGGACCAACCAACCCAACCACCCTGTAGCTCAACATTTCAATTCCCCCTCCCACTCCACCAAGGATATGCAGGTCTTTGGACTCCTCCATCGTCAGACCACAGCGAAACGACGGTTGGAGGAAGAACGCCTCATCTTCCGGCTAGGAACCCTCCAACCACAAGGGATGAACTCGGATTTCACCAGTTTCCTCATTTCCCCTCCCCCCAGCCTGTCTCAGTCAAATCCATCAAATTCAGCACCGCCTTCCTAACCTGCAATCTTCTTCCCGACCTCTCCGTCCCCACCCCAATCTGACCTATCACCCTCACCTTGACCTCTTTCCACCTATCACATTTCCGACGCCCCTCCCCCAAGTCCCTCCTCCCTATCTTTTATCTTAGCCCGCTGGACCAACTTTCCTCATTCCTGAAGAAGGGCTAATGCCCGAAACGTTGATTCTCCTGTTCCCTAGATGCTGTCTGACCTGCTGCGCTTTTCCAGCAACACATTTCCATCTCTGATCTCCAGCATCTGCAGACCTCACTTTCTCCTCAAGTAATGAGATGTGTGGTACCCTACCCGTCATCACTTTCCACTCGAAAAATAATCTATTTATTCTTACTCTGTTTCTGGTCAAATGATTTCTAAATGCATACCAGTATATTGCCATCAATTCATGTGCTTTGTTTTTGCACAATAACCTCTTACGTAGGACATCAAAAAACTTTCTGAAAATCCAAGTAGATCACAACATTTGGAGATTTCTCAACTTTCTGTTAGTTACTTCTTCAAGAAACTCCCATAGGTTTGTCAAACACAATTTCCTTTTCAAAAATCTACATTGACTTAGTGTAACACCATTAGTATTTTCCAAATCTCCTGTTTTCAAATTTGTTATGCAAGGCTTTAGCATTTTCCCTATAACTGATATTAGACTAATCGTTCTGTAATTCCCAATTATCTCCCTTCTTCCTTTTTTAAACAGCAGGGTTCCATTTGCCACCCTCCAATCTGATGAGGCTGTTCTAAACACTACAGAATTTTGGAAGATGACAAAGGCTGCATGCAGTATTTTCATGACCAGCACCTTAGCACCCTGGCATATAAATCATCAATGGGCCTAGAGATTTATCAGCTTTCAGTGCCATTAATTTTTCCAGTACTTTGAAGCACACATTAACTTCTCTCACACTGAAGACCTTTTCTCCCCTAGCGCTCTAGGAAAACAAAAGTAGCTGTGTAATTACTCTGCCAATTCCTTGTTCTCCATTATTCTCCTTTTTCACGGTGAGGGGGATAGGAGAGGAGATCAAAAGCTTGGCTTAAATGACATGTTAATTTAGAATTGTAAGTTAGCTGGTTCTGTTCTTATTGGAGCATGTACTGTGAATATCTGTCTTGTTTTGTTTTATTCATTGAAAGGATGTGGGCATCATTGGCTGGGCCAACATTTATTGATTAACCCGAATTGCCTTTGAGAAGATAATGGGGAGCTGCTTTCTTGAATTGCTGCATTCCATATGCTATGGTGAGACCCACAATGCCATTAGGGAGAGATTTACAGAATTTTGACACAGCAACACTGAAAGAACAATGATACTTATCCAAATCAGGATTGAGAATGGCTTGGAAGGGAACTTGCAGGTGGTGTTGCCATGTATTTGCTGCCCATATCCTTTGAGATGGAAGGGGTAGTGTGTTTGGAAGTGGTTGTTTAAAACAATGATAGAAACATTCAGTTCCTAATTTAAATTTTAACTTCAACAGATTCATCCATGGCTTTCCCTTCTTCATTTCTTGCCTCCCCCCCCCCACAAGAAATGCATCTTAACAGGTGCACTAAACCTATAGAGGTAGGAATCAAGTTATTAAGTCACCACAGATTATAAGTTCACAAGGAGCAGAATTAGGCCATTCAGCCCATCAAGTCTGCTCCACCATTCGATCATTGCTGATATGCTCCTCACCCCATTTTCCTGCCTTTTTTTCATATTCCTTCAACCCATTACCAATTAAAAATCTGTCTAACTCCTTAAATTTACTCACTGGCACAGCGTCCACCACACTTTGGGGTAGTTAATTCTAAAGATTCACAACTCTTTGGGAGTAGTAGTTCCTCCTCAACTCTGTTTTAAATTTGCTACCCCTTATCCTAAGTAGTAGCATCTGCTCCACGTTTATTTTATCCATACGTTTTATAATCTTGAATACCTTAGTTTGATCTCCCTTTATTCTTCTAAATTTCAGACAATATAGGCCTAAACTGTTCAATCTCTCTTTATATGACAAACCCCTCATCTCAGATCGATCTAGATAACCTCCTCTGAACTGCCTCCAATGTCACTACATCTTTCCTCAAGTAAGGGGACCAAAACTGTACACAATATCCAGGCGCTGTCTCATCAATACCTTGTACAGTTGCAACAATACTTCCTTACTTTATATTCTATTCCCCTAGCTGTTAAAGCCAACATTCCATTTGCTTTCTTTATCTCCAGTACCTGCATGCTAGTTTTCTGTGACTCATGAATGAGTACACCTATTTGTGGTTATTTGGGATTGATGGATACCTTGGTTTGCCCACTGTTGGGGAGTCCCGTGATGAATTTTTGTAGATGCAGTAGAACTTGAGCTTGTCTACTTGGCAGTAAAGAAGTGAAAAACATAAAATCATTCACAGAGGAAGAGACTGAAGGATGCTGCAATACAAGGGGATCCACATGTTCCTGTACATGAATCACAAAAAGTAGCATGCAGATACAGTATGTAGTTCGGAAGACAAAATAATTGTTCTGAAGATGAGTCATATTGGACTCAAAACATTAACTGTTTTTCTCTCCACAAATGTTGTCAGACCTGCTAAGTTTTTCCAGCATTTTCTATGTTTATTTTAGACAAATGTAATGTTGACATTTATTACAAAGAAACTAAAGGTTAATAATAAGGAAGTGCTGCTCACTGTACAGGAGAAACTGCACTCGGAGTACTGTGCAAAGTTCAGCTGCCTTACATAAAGAAGGATATCATTGCAGTTTGGAAAGGTTTCACTTGGATCATTCCAATGATGAAAGTGCTGTCTTACGAGAAAAAGTTGAACAGATTTGGCCGACACTCAATGAAGTGCAGAAGAATGAGAAGTGATCTTATTGAAACATTTAAAACTTTGAGAGATTTTACAGCATGGATGTTGAGAAAATGTCTCGTGGATCTAGAACTTGGGGTCACAGTTAAAAAAAGGGACATCTCATTTATGACACAGATGAAGAGAATTTTTTTCTCTTGGAGGGATGTTAGTATTTGGAATTCTTTACTCCTGAGAGGATTGGAAGCTGAGTCATTAAATAAATTTAATAAAGCTGACAGATTTATCATTTACAGGATAGTCAAGGGTTATAGGGGTCCGGAAAGAATTTGGGGTCAAATCCACAATCAGATCACCAATGGCAGCCTTTGCTTCATGGGATGAATAGCTTACTCTTACTTGCATTTCTTATAAAGCAAGATGGCAATGCTGGTGTTGAATTTGGAATGGTCCATACTCAGCCTTTTAATATTCTGTCCTGCATCCTGGTTGGACTTTGTGGATATGAATTCATGGATTATCTTATCTGTTTTTACGATGGCATTTCCTCCAGTGAGGATTTCGAATACACTTCCTCCAGGGAAACAATCCTTGAAGTGGCATTTAACATACACCTGGCACATGGCATTGGCCAATTATGGGTAGTGTCGCTTTGGTTATAGGTTTTACTATGCTGGCTATAAGTCTCCAATAAAAACAAACACAGAATGGCTGGAATATAATAACTACAATAAGGACATCATACATTGAAGTAAATGACTGAAGAACTGAAAATAAGATTCGATATCTCCATATACTGATTAAAAAAAAACAGGACTTACTTTGTGTGTTCCAGAGTTTGGATGTCAGCCAAGTCAAAGGCTATTATAATGACTGGAAACAAAATTTTAAAAGTATGATCAAAACGTTGATATTTTGGAAGTCCACAATGATAATTGTGTTTTGCTTGCACTAATCTGCTCTTACCTTCAGTACCTCGATAATACGCAGAGGCAATACATTTGAATTTCTCCTGCCCGGCTGTGTCCCAACTAAAGTCAATAGAAATATAATCAAATCAATCCTTTGAAAGAAACATACTCCAAACTGAAAAGATTCAGTTTTATTCTGGTTTAGCCACATTAAAATATCTGAATTTTCTTGCATTGCTCTGTTATTGCATTGAACCATTGGCCTCTTACTCATGGTATACAGAAAGGAAATACAAGACAGTAAATAGGTCTGAAAAGATTCACCTTGTTGGGGCCAAGGACTTAAATCAAGTATTTGGCTCCTTATTTGCTCAAGCATAGACATACGTAAAGGATACCCCTTATTTGTATTCAGAGTTTTCAAACCAGGGAGGGTAAAGGCCTCTGTTCACATTGCTCCAAAACAATCGAGGAAATCATTCTTGCTTATAAACCTAAAGAATTTTACTTGTGATGCGTGGAACTCTTTATGTGCTATTTCAGAAAATCAATGCTAACAGGAAATGATTTTCTTTTATGAAGTTATTTTCAGAATCAGAGTATACTATATAATCAGAATCAGAGACACTATATAACCAATTAAATATTTTTGAAACGTTGTAATGTTGGGAACACTTGTGTACGGTAATAATAGCAGTTAATATTCAGACTAGATTGGGTCCACATATTCTACTAAAGTCACACAGTTTGCGGATGGTAACAAATAGTTATACTCTAGTTTTCAGATGGCGCAGATATCTCTATACCAGCTCCCTAAAGTCATGATAATTATACCTGACCTATACAGATGCAGGTATTGCTGCCATGCAACAAACTGTCTTGATATCTAAGAAGTGTCTCTTAAAATAACTGTATGGTGGTGTGTCCTTTGATCGCCAGATAGGCACAAGAAAAGCAAAGACCAAGGAAGATTTGTTGCAACAAACTATCCCAAACAACCCATACTCAGTATCACTTAGTGGTCATATTTACTACCTTTACAAGGTATCAGGAGTGTTCATCTGGCAAAATACTAAAAGCACAGCAGTCAATTTGTTCACAGTAAGGTCTCTTAACACCAATGTGATAATGAACAGAGAATCTGTTTTTCATTTTTGATTGAGGGATAAACATTGTTCAGGACACCATGAGAACTCCACTACTTCATTAGAATTAATGGGATAGTGACAACATGGGTACAAAGTTAGTTGAGTAAAAAGAATAGTGGTGAACAGTTGTTCTCAGGGCAGGGGAAAGGCATACAAAAGGGTTCGTATATTAGGACCACTACTTTTCTTGATATACATTAATTATCTAAACTGAAGAACATAAAAAATATAATGAATAGGAGTGGGAGTAACCTGAATTACAATTGCTCCAATAGCTACAGACAAACCAATGTTGGGGCCAAAAGTATTAGGACTCCTGATTTGCTCAAGCATACTCATAGGTCAAGGATACCCTTTGTTTGTTCTTCTCAATCTGGTGGTCAGTGCTATTTGTGCCATAAGTGTGTACAAGATTTCTGCTCAGAAATTTGGGGACTGGTAAACAGGCAATACGCAGGACCATTTCTAGGATATACTGTCTGCCTTGGCACTAAATCTGACTGGACATAGTCACTGTGACTGCAGTGAACAGAGTGAAGAAACAGCAGACACATCTCATAGTTAAAAGAATATATCTATGTAAAAACATTTAGCATTCAATCTTGCACATTTTAAGACTAAACAGGTAACTTTATTTTAAAGTTCTAGTAATGAGTTTTTTTTTTACTATGTGCTCACATTTGTAGATTGTACGGAATTCCACCAACTTCAAACCGCTCAATTTCAAAATCAACTCCAATTGTAGCCTTGTAGTCTCGGTCAAACACATTTTTACAAAATCTGAAATTTAGGAGAATCATAATAAATATTACTTTAATAAAATGTAACAGCCTCACTAAAAGAACGTAGACAGTTTCAAGTATTAACATTATAAAGGACGAATGAGATTGCGTAGGTGTACCAAATTTGATATAAATTAATACATAAGTGAAAAGAAATAAAACTTCAATGGATTACTTGCTTACAGTCAAATAATTCATCACACACAGGAAGATATCCAGGAATGAAATCCCCTCTTTCAAGGCAGAAGGCCAGGATTGTGTTTGCTCAAAGGCTTCAGCCCTCACTGTGAGATCCTTCCTTTTGCTGGAATGTTCCTTCCATTGGGTGAATCCTCCTCTTCATGTATCTTCTCCTCTTCCCATTTCTTACTTCATCTAGCATGTGACAATCTCCTGTAATATGGCTCTTTCATACAGAGGTTAGACACCTCCTCTACCTGTGCTGACAAGGTCAGTGGGGAAGCATGTAGGTCTTTAGTGATATGTAACATAGTTTTGAGAGTTCCTCCCACAGTCAAACTTGGAAATGTCGCATGTGTTAAGGTGGGGTGGAAATTGGACATGAGTTGCCATAGGGGTGTGGTAATTAATGAGCTGAGTTTGGTAAGATAGAGTAATAAATCTATCTAGGTCTCAAAGCAAAAATCTCCTCAAAGAACCAGACACAACTTGGACATTTTCAAAACCAAACTTAACGTTCAGACCATTAGATTTTCCTCAGACTGAGTTTATCATAATTAATGAAGATTAATAAACACTCACCTATTAATAAGACATGTTTTCCCCACATAGAGGTCCCCAACCATCACCACCTTTGACATTTTGAGCCTGTTGGGGCAATTGACATAACAAAGTTTCACTATGTTAAGTGATTTTAGTTCATGCTTTTACCTTCCATTCTCTATCTTTGATCTCCCCCATTTCCACTTTCCTTACACCCATACAATAGGTCACTTTGCCTTTACACATCTCCCAACAGCAGAATGGTTTCCAGAAATTGTTCCTTTTAATTGTGTCTCTGGGCAAACCCCTTCAATTTCTTCTCAGCTCTGCCCTTACAAAGCACAATGCAAATTATTGTTTAACAATATTTTCAGTACTAGTATAAATATTTTAGCAAAACTATGATAGACATAAACCTTCCTAGATATTGATTAAAAAAAGGTACTCCCCAATTTTACTTAAGTAATGTCATTCACTTCAGTGTCAGACTCATGAAATGAAACAAACTTGAAAGAGTATAGCTATTCAAGTGAAGTGTGACTTTGGTGTTCAGTGGTCTATTTCAGCTTTTAACTGTTAATTTGAAATACTTTGATGATGTTAGTAACCCCACTGCTGGTATGATGGCCATAAGTAGTCCATTTTATGGCAAGGAACCATGTATAGCCATAAGAGATTACCAACATTAAACCATCTTTTATTTGAAATTGTAGGGGTATTCAAAGATAACAAACAGGAATCAGACAGAGATTGAAAGATAGTTTTTTGTCAGCCATGGAAGCTTGCCTACGTTGACTCCCAGTGTCGCAGTGTCTTTAAAATTTGCAAACTCGTTTTCAAATCCTTCTTTCCCTTTCCTGATTTCTATACTGTCTTCCAACCTTCTGATGTATCTAGGAACTTCTAATTCAGGCCTCTTGTGCACTTTCTAACTGCGCCATCATTTACTACCTAGGTGCCAAGCTCAGAATTTAACTCCCTAAACCTCTCTGTCACTCTACCTTACCTTTCTCCTTGAAGATGCTTCTTAAAACCTACCTCTTTGAACAAGCTTTTGGTCATCTGATCTAAGTTCTCCTTATGTGGCTCAGTGTCTTCTTGTGTTTTATAATGCTCTTGTGAAATGAGTTCAGATGTTTCATTACATTAGAAGTGCTATATAATAAGTTATTGTTAATTTAAGAATTAGGCCTGGTCAATGAGAAAAGAAAAAAACCAAAAACTTAAGTATTCTGCACAGTTAAATTTCATTGCATACAAATCAAAACAGAACTTTGGAAGGCGACATCAGTGTAAGGATCATCCACAAAGAAAGCTTCTGAATGGTCAGAGAGACAGTCAATTCCAGATCTCAGAAATGAAAGGAGAATTTGCTAAGCTTAAGGACCATCCAAACCTGTGTAGTGATTGTAATGAAGTCAGCAGGTGGACCTCACAGAGTACGAGTTCCTGATTGGGGCTGTCAATCTGGTCCAATAGAAACTCTGGCTAACAGATTTTTTAAAAAAGTGTCACTCTTTGAAAGTGAATTTCTCCCGCAATCTCTTGTGTGTTACAAGCTGCCTGTATCCTACGTAGTGTTGAAAGAAACTTATTCAGTGCTAAAACACCCTAGGAGGCACTCCAAGAAAAAGGACTGGCCTATGTCCTCAGACTCAGAGTAGAGGCATGTACTGATTGTAATGGGGTCAGCCAGGTGGACCTCACAGAATGAGCTCCCTGATAGGGGAACTGGTCCAATTTGAGACCCACGGCTGATTGATTAAAAAAAAAGGAATGTCAGACATTCTGACACTCTGAAAGCTGGTTCTGAGGGAACTGGATTGGTGTCAAGGACTTTCCATGTGAAAATAAGGGGCGATATGGTGAAGGAATACCGATTTCTGTGAAGTTACTGCAACCTCCATTAAATATTTTCTACAAAAAAAGAGACTTTTTGTTGTGGTTCTGTTCACCGAGCTGGAAGTTTTTGTTGCAAACGTTTCGTCCCCTGGCTAGGCGACATCATCAGTGTTTGGGAGCCTCCTGCGAAGCGCTTCTTTGATGTTTCCTCCGGTGTTTATAGTGGTCTGTCCCTGCCGCTTCCGGTTGTCAGTTTCAGCTGTCCGCTGTAGTGGTTGGTATATTGGGTCCAGGTCGATGTGTTTGTTGATGGAGTTTGTGGATGAATGCCATGCCTCTAGGAATTCCCTGGCTGTTCTCTGTCTGGCTTGCCCTATGATAGTAGTGTTGTCCCAGTCGAATTCATGTTGCTTGTTGTCTGCGTGTGTGGCTACTAAGGATAGCTGGTCGTGTCGTTTTGCGGCTAGTTGATGTTCATGTATGCGGATTGTTAGCTGTCTTCCTGTTTGTCCTATATAGTGTTTTGTGCAGTCCTTGCATGGTATTTTGTACACTACATTAGTTTTGCTCATGTTGGGTATCGGGTCCTTCGTTCTGGTGAGTTGTTGTCTGAGCGTGGCTGTTGGTTTGTGTGCCGTTATGAGTCCTAGGGGTCGCAGTAGTCTGGCCAAAGTACACAAACCAGACATCCCACTCAGACCCATAGTATCACTTCCAGGGACACCATCATACAAACTGGCCAAAGAACTACAACAGAAACTGAAACACCTGATCAGCGGATCCAAACACTCTATACAACCAACACAGGAATTCTTGGACATCATCAGAAATATACACATAGACAAAGAAGAAACCATGGGCTCATTCGATATAACGGCACTGTTCACTTCAATTGACAAAACCCTAGCCAGAGAAACAATAGCCAACCTACTGGACATACAGAACAGAAAACAGGACGCTGAACCTATCAACAAAGACGGCATACTTAAACTACTGGACTTGTGCCTCACAACACACTTCACATTCAACAACCAGATATACGAACAAATCAACGGAACACCCATGGGATCACCAATCTCGGGACTCATAGCAGAGGCAGTTATGCAAAGGTTAGAACAAACAGTCCTACCACAAATTCAACCCAAACTCTGGGTCAGATATGTCGATGACACGTTTGTAATCATTAAAAACACGGAAATAGAAAAAACACACCGGATCATCAATGCCACACTCACAGGAATCCGATTCACGAGAGAGGAAGAAAAGGATAGCCAACTCCCATTCCTAGACGTGATGGTACAGAGAACACCGAACAGAGAATTCACTACAAGGGTATACAGGAAAGCCACACACACAGACCAAGTCCTAAACTATGAAAGCAACCACCCCAACACACACAAACGAAGCTGCATCAGGACACTATTCAAAAGGGCCACAACACACTGCAGTACACCAGAACTGCAAAAAGAAGAAGAGGAACACCTATACAATGTATTCGCCAAAAACGGATACCCGCGCAACTTCATCAACAGATGCCTAAGAGAAAGACCACGGAACGAGGACATACCACAACCAAAAGGACTAGCCACACTACCATACATCAGGAGCATCTCGGAACTGACAGCCAGACTACTGCGACCCCTAGGACTCATAACGGCACACAAACCAACAGCCACGCTCAGACAACAACTCACCAGAACGAAGGACCCGATACCCAACATGAGCAAAACTAATGTAGTGTACAAAATACCATGCAAGGACTGCACAAAACACTATATAGGACAAACAGGAAGACAGCTAACAATCCGCATACATGAACATCAACTAGCCACGAAACGACACGACCAGCTATCCTTAGTAGCCACACATGCAGACAACAAGCAACATGAATTCGACTGGGACAACACTACTATTATAGGGCAAGCCAGACAGAGAACAGCCAGGGAATTCCTAGAGGCATGGCATTCATCCACAAACTCCATCAACAAACACATCGACCTGGACCCAATATACCAACCACTACAGCGGACAGCTGAAACTGACAACCGGAAGCGGCAGGGACAGACCACTATAAACACCGGAGGAAACATCAAAGAAGCGCTTCGCAGGAGGCTCCCAAACACTGATGATGTCGCCTAGCCAGGGGACGAAACGTTTGCAACAAAAACTTCTAGCTCGACGAACAGAACCACAATAACGAGCACTTGAGCTACAAATCTTCGCACAAACTTTAAAGAGAATTTTTGCTAGAGATACTCAAAAGGAGAAGTTGGTAAGCATTGAGTTTTACATTACAGAAAACTCTTCAGCACATCTTGTCTGTTCTGGCTCTTTCAAAGAGCTATTGAATAAGTTCAACTTCTTTGCTCTTCACAATAGTTCTGCAATTTTTGACCCTTCAAGATAGAGATACATATATATTTAACCGAGCATATAAAACTGCCGTTCTGGAATTCATAACCCAGTCACACTATCCTATCAGTATAATGTGAGCCTCTTATTCCTTAAAGATATTCATTACTCAAAGCTCCCATTTATTCAATAGAGTAATTGTTGAGCAGGTATTGCCTCCAGATGCTAAAAGAAAAGAAGGGATTCATCAGCTAATGCCTTTCGTTAAAATTTTGTGGTCTCTTTGAGACAACAGAAGGACACTGTATCCCTTGTTTAAATATGACCTCCAAAAAAAACCTAACTGAACCAAATTTCATTTCATATCTCAAATTACTTACCCAACATTTCTGGTTTGTCGCTCGTGGCAGGCATTTTTAACTTGAATGTGGAACTGATCTTTAAATTGGAGACAGGCTTCAGGTATGTAACACTGCAACAATATTAAAAACCGACTGTTGTCATTGACCGTTTAGCTAATTAAGGAATAGTTACATAGAGTCATTCACATAGTCAGGTAGCTATCAGCTAGTGTCCTAACTCAGATCATTCAGCAAGGTTATTTTTAACTTTAGCCACCCATGTTTAACTACTCCAATGGAACATGATGTTAGTAACAAAATCTGAAATTTCTATTCTTTTATGACAGTACAGCCAGTTACTTTGAGTGTCCTATGATGGCTCAGTTGATAACACTCTTGCTTCTGAAAAACAAAGTTCCAGTTTCAAGTCCAGGTTCAGAATTTGAGCAGAAAGCTCAAGACTGACACTCCAGTGTAGCACTGTTGGAGATACTTTCTTTCATATGTTATAACGTTGCTCCATCCATTTTCAGGTATAGTTAAAAATTGATTTTGAAGAAATGCTGGAGTTATCTCTAATGTTCCAATTAATATTTATCTTTCAACAACACCACGAATACAGATTAGCTGATCACTGTCACATTTCTGTTTATAGAAGTGAGCTGTGGAAACTGGCAGATAGATAGAGGATTAAACATCACAGTCCATAACTGCTTGATAAGCATGCATGTCAATGACATGCATCCTATATCTGTCCCAGTTAAATATTGCATACACGCACACTATCTTGCAACTGGTACAACTTGCAAAGCACGAAGTTGCTCTCATGTATTTGTTCACTTATTCCATCTGATACTGAGGCCTGCAATCTAAATTCCTCTCCACTCACACACTTAAATAATTGATGAGACCCAGCTAGCCCTGAAGACAAAGTATTACTTACCCCTGTAAAGTTTAGCAGATTATTCATCCATTTTCTGCACCGGACCTAGGTTCTGGTGTGGACCACATTTCTTTTAACCTGTGCTGCAACCTTCATCCAGGCCACCTTGCTCAGATGGGAGTGCCATCCCACTGTTGCTTCTAAGAACTGGACCTCCTGCCATCCCTTGCTAGCCTGGAGGAGAACCTACAGTGGTGCAGCACTGAACTGTGGAGCCTCTTTTTGTCTGCTCTGGGACACGACTGATGATGGTAGCACCAATGGCTTCCTGGATTTTGAACCTTGTGTGAGATAACAGCAGAGGCTTCAAATTTCTGCTAGTCCTTGCTGAATGATTTGCCACGCTCCTCAACTATGCATAGCTAATTTGTGTACTGCCAAGTAATCACTTGTGACGAGCTGTCTCATCTGTGAATGAAAGTGTGGGACATATCCAGTCCCATCACTAACAACCACATCCAATGGAAGGTTCTGCCCAGTAGGCCAGTAAACCTTACCTCTTCTGCCAGGCACAATCTTCATCCCTTTATCTTTACATTTACATTTATTAACAGGCAGTATTAAGAAAAAAAATCCAAGCTGACTACATGAGATTAGCTAGATTACAAGATACCCTCTCTGTGCAAAATCCAGTCTGGTTACTTTCACCATCATCAGCAATCACTCGCTAATGAGTATGATTGTCCACCTAGGAAATTTTCTGTCACTGGTCTTGAGCTCTGTGGGTCCTTGCATGGCTGATGGGCCTGATTCTAGAGCTGCATTTGTGACCACACCTGATCCAGCAAAATTGGTTTTGCGCTACCATGACTTCAATCTGGTGCTGTTGGCTGCTTAAAGGACATTAATGTTAGTACAACTGTTCTCCCAGGTGATGGTATTCCGAAAGGGTCTTGTAATGGCATCTATACGCAGTCCAAGTTTTGGAGCCATATAGCAGAGTCAGGAAAGATGACTGTCTTATACACAAGCATCTTGATATCAGCATGGATGTCACAATCAGAGAATCTCCTTCGCTGGCACTTGCAGATTGGACGTGATGTTGACTCTCCAAATTAATGTCAGTCTTAGGTGAGTGAAATCTTGCACAGAATTGTGGGAAAATGGTCATATGGAACTTAAAGAAACTGAGAAAAAGGGAAATGTTCCATATTTGGGGGCATTTCTCAGTTGATCCTAATGAAAGGATGAACCAGAACTTGACCAGGGATGGGTTGGTAAAGGATGTGAACAATCTTGAGGTTGAGACTCAGGACCATTCAGCCTCAAAGTGAGCATTGCAGCTACACTTGGTACACTTCTGACTTTTTTCTCATTTATTTCCCATAATGAGACAGAGACTAATGTTTTTTAGATTAGATTACTTTACAGTGTGGAAACAGGCCCTTCGACCCAACAAGTCCACACCGACCCGCCGAAGCGCAAACCACCCATACCCCTACATTTACCCCTTACCTAACACTACGGACAATTTAGCGTGGCCAATTCACCTGACCTGCACATCTTTGGACTGTGGGAGGAAACCAGAGGAAACCCACGCAGACACGGGGAGAATGTGCAAACTCCACACAGTCAGTCGCCTGAGGCGGGAATTGAACCCGGGTCTCTGGTGCTGTGAGGCAGCAGTGCTAACCACTGTGCCACCATGCCGTCCTTGGTATGCTTCTGCAAAGGCATTAAGCAAGGTTCAAAGAATAATTTCTAAGAGAACGGAGACAACATTGTCATCCACATACTAAAGTTCCACAAGCAAGTTCAGTGTTTCTTCCTTCTTGGATTTCAACCGGTTGAGGTTGCAAGGTTTTCTTTCCATCCTGTAAATAATGTCCACACCACTGGGAGGCCTGTTCTTGACAAAATGAAGACTTGATAAGATTAAGAACTCTGGTGATGAAGATGAGAAAAAAGTGGGGCCAATGTCACATCCTTGCTTGACTCCTGTCTTGACCTCAAACAATGATGTTATATTACAGCTGGTGAGGACCATCACCAATATCTTATCATGGAGGAGGAGAAGGAGGATGTTGATAAGTTTCACTGGACAAGATTTTGACAGGATCTTCCACAGTACATCCCCATTGACGGAGTCAAAAACCGTGATTGGGTAAACAAAAGCTATAGAGTGGTTGGTGTTGTTCCTGGCATTTCTTTTAGCGTAATCAAGCTGTGAAAATCATGACCATCTTTCCAAGGTGTTGTTGGATTTCACATTGACTAATGAAGGATTTCCTCAGAGACTGGGAGAAGGAGCCTTATGAGGATTTGGGTGATAATTTCCCAATAATCGAGAGTAGGGAAATTCTTTGGTAATTTCCACAGTCCACTTTGTTTCCTTTCTTGAAGTTAGTGGCGAATGTGGCAGCATCTCTGAGATCAGCATTGATTTCTTCTTTGTCCAAGATTTTCAGGAACAGTTGATGGAGATGACAGGTGAGCTCTACTCCTCAATGTTTGGAAATCCTCACTGGAATCCACTCTACTCTTGGAGCTTTTCCATTCTTCATGTGTCTAATGATGACTGCAACTTCTGCCACATTAACTGGGAGTCCAAGATCATCTTTGATAGGGGAATGCCTCAAACATGTCCTTGTTAACAACTGGAATTCTTTGAAGTATTCTCTCCATCAGCTGCTATTTGCTCTGGTCTCTCAAAAGAGTGCCATCCTTACTCCACACTGGTTTGAGGTGAAGGGTGTTGGGTCAGTATATTGCCTTGGTGATACTGAAGAAACCGCTGGCGTTCTGCTAGTCAGCAAGGAGTGGCAGTTTCTGAGCCTTCTCAATCCACCATTGTGTAACTGTTTTTGATTTCTTGATTTCCCTCCTTTTTATTTGTAACTTCATCTTTGTTTGAGGAATTCTACTTCTCATCTCACAAGTGATGTTATTTTGCCAGGCATGAAGAGCTCTCCTCTTCTTAATAATGAGGTCTTAGGTGATGATGTCATTCTCTGCAAACCAGTCTTGCTAATTTGTCTTATAGCCAACAGTTTCTTCACATGATGATTATCTTCAGCTCTTTCCATATTTCCTCCACTCCATTAAAATGAACTTTTTTGGAGATTTTGGTGAAGACATTGTTGGAAGTACGCCAGCCTTCTTGGCTCTTGAAGCTGCTCAACTTTAAGCTTTTTATGATTTATTTCTTCATCTTCAGCTGTTTCTAGTGGCCCTTCATGAATATTGAAGAACCAATGAGCCAGTGGTCTGTCCAGTAGTTATCTGTACCAGTCATTGCTTTGATAACGAAGACATACTTTTGGTCTCAGGATTGAACAATGATGCAGTTAATCATATGGTGCTGCTTTGATCATGGAGACCTCCAAGAAGGCTTGAACTTGTCTTTTTGGCAGTGATGGCTGGCTAGTGTTCTGCACTGTCAGTGAGCAAGAAAGATCCACCTGGAGTTGCAGCTCTCGACTCCTTCTTTTCTGACGGTTCCTTCCCAGAGTTGGGCACCCTTTCCAATCCTGGTGTTCAAGTTCCCAAAGAAGATAATTTTATCTTCCTTAGAGAGATGGCAAGTGTGCAGTCCACATTCCCCTCACACCTATACTTTGAAACCAGGAGACAATGGCTCAGTGGCATTATCACTGGACATTTTATTCAGGTATTGTTCTGGGAACCAATGTTTGAATTCTGTCATGCCAGGTGGTGAAATTGAATTCAGTTTTTGAAAAAAATACTGGAATTAAGAATCTAATGATTATCAATTTCTGTTGATTGGTGGAAAAACAATCTGGTTTACTAATGTTCTTTTAGGAAGAAATCGGTCGTCCTCATCTGATCTAGCCTAATGTGACCCACACCAACAGCAATGTGGTTAACTGTTAACTGCCCCTGGGCAATTAGAGATGAGCAATAAATGCTGAGCTAGCCTACGACGCCCACATCCCGTGAATGAATATGCAAAAAAAAAATCGAGTTCCTCACCTTAACTCCCTAAAGATAAATCAGCAATGCCATTAGTATCAGTAAACCACAATTTCTCTATTAGCTGATATTGATTCAGTTACCTTCAAAAATGTTAATTTGATTCATAACTTTTACCTAGAACAGGTACCAAATTAGGACTATCTATAGAATTAAAATGTAGAATGCTTTTTTTTAAAAAACCAGATGTTTGGAGCTCAATATTTAATTTTCAAAATAATTAAGCTAAACAATGAAAAAACATGTTTGGTTGATTTAAAATTGCATCTGTAGTTGTTCATGACATTTTGGAAGGATAGGAATGCTGGAGGTGACTTGTGGTGGGAAGCAGAATAAGCGACTCCTAACTACTCATTCTAGGCTTAACGAGTCTCCAATCGAACTAATGTCAGTTCCTCACTTCCAGAAATAAACACAGCTGCAGCATTCTCATTCAGCTTTCAGTTCTCAGAGACTACCCGAGTCTTCAGTTACTCCTGATGCTACCAGCATTAACAAGATAAATCCAGCTGTCACTGTACAACATTTATATCGCAGGCCATATCAATCTTATCTCAACCAGAAACACGTCACCTCCCGCACCAGATACACTGCAACATTTGAGAGACAGCGACAACGTTAAAACTCTCAAAGATAAATCGTGACCTTGGGAAATTTGGAAATGATTCGGTCCCTGCTAACTGGTGGGGCATGTAAGATCTCGTTGCTCATCCTTTTTCCACTCGATGTAAAATGCTTCCGATTATTTTTCTGCCTTAAATAGAGAGAGAGAGAGAGAGAGAGAGATTAGTAAGAGCAAGCAGCAATTCTTATCCATGCAGTTCGCGCACAGAGGAAGCAGGGCATTTTCAGTAGGAGGATGCACCAACTCCGGTCTCAGCATGGGGGGGGTGCGCAAAGGCAACGACACCAGCTAACCTCTTACTAATCTGAAAGCATTAAAGAAAGGTTATCGGATTCAACATCAGCGCTAACTTACCAGCTCCCAACACAGCCACCTGTTGCAGTTTCTACGGCAACAGGCGTCTCGATCGCTTCCAACGTTGACGTCAGGAGAGGAGGAGCTTTTCTTAACTCTTGTATGATTTCTTCTTACTGGATTCGAAATGCTGAGTTTTTTCAGCATTTCAGGTTTCTAGCATCCACAGTATTTTGATTTTAGAAACATAGAAAGTTAGTGCTCCAATGTCCCATTCGCTTTCTCTCTACAGTATACCCCTGGATTTCTTCAACAGCCAAGTGCCACATTCAGCTCCCTCTTGTACATGGTAAAAACAATGACTGCAGATGCAGGAAACCAGTCTAATGAACTGGTCGCGACGGCTTCCTGTGGGAAAGAATTCCATAGGTTCACAACTCTCTGAATGAAGTTAAAAATCACACAACACCAGGTTATAGTCCAACAGGTTTAATTGGAAGCACACTAGCTTTCGAAGCGTCGCTCCTTCATCAGGTGAGCGTGATTTTTAACTTTGTACACCCCAGTCCAACACCAGCATCTCCAAACTCTGAGTGAAGAAATTCTTCCTCACCCTCTTCCTGAATGGCTTACCCAGACTTCAGGAACATTCTTCCTGCATCTAGCCTGTCCAGTCCCATTAGGATTGTATATGTTTCTATGAGATCTCCCCTCATTTTTCGAAATTCCAGCAAGTACAAGCTCAGTCGAGCCACTCTTTCTACATATGCCAGTCCTGCCATCCCAGGAGTCAGTCTGGTGAACCTTCTCAAAAGTGAGAATGTCCTTCCTCAGACTAGGAGACCAAAACTGCACAATCCTCAAGGCGTGGCCTCACCAAGGCTCTGTATAACTGCAGCAAGATATCCTTATTCCTATACTCAAATCCTCTTGCTATTGTTACAAAGTCAAAAGAATGTATGGTCACTTTAAGAGAGAATGGGCTTTTTTCTGAGCTGAGAGATTGTGACACAACATCTGTGACCAGCTGACAGGTGCAGAAAATTGTTGGTATGTAACAATCAGCTTGAGGTTGTGTTCTGATGTTAAGGCAACTGGATTTGTATTTAACCAATTAATTTAAATTATACTCAGGATACCAAAATTCAATTGAATTTGAATTTGATTGTATTGACAACATTGGAACAATGACAGGATATGAGCCTTGGATGTAAAAAAAGGAAGGGCATTTTGAAATTTAGTCAGAGCTAACTGTCCATCAAATGTGAAAGCACATATCACCTGAAAGGATTCTCAAAAGAAATCTCTCAAACGGCACCATCTATTAAAGGACAAAGGAATTTTATACAAAGACACTTGCAGTTAAAAAAAATTCATAGAAGACAGCCCAGGGAGAAGACTGCAGAATTGGAAGGACAGAAGGAAACTGCAGAATTGGAAGGACAGAAGGAAACTGCAGAATTGGAAGGACAGAAGGAAACTGCAGAATTGGAAGGACAGAAGGAAACAGCAGATTTGGAAGACTGGAAGGAAGAAAGACAGCATAAAAGACTGAATGGACTTTGAGAGATTAAGTTAATTTTTAATGATTGTGTTACTAGAGCTGCATTTTATAAAGTTGGGGTTAGATAGTGATTAGTGTTGAAACTTTATTGCTGGAACAGCACAGCAGGTCAGGCAGCATCCAGGGAACAGGAGATTCGACGTTTCGGGCACAGGCCGAAATTAAGTTAATTTTTAATGATTGTGTTACTAGAGCTGCATTTTATAAAGTTGGGGTTAGATAGTGATTAGTGTTGAAACTTTATTGCTGGAACAGCACAGCAGGTCAGGCAGCATCCAGGGAACAGGAGATTCGACGTTTCGGGCACAGGCCCTTAGATAGTGATTAGTTTAGAAGAAGGGGGCTCAGCTTTGTTAATAGTTTTTGTTTAGTATTCACTGTTAAGAGTTAGGAAAATAAATTGTTATTTTTTCTTTAAACACTGGCAATCAGGAGTTTTCTTTCACTCACAATACATTTTTAATAAATTATGATGTCAGGTTATCTGGGTGTTTTAGTTTTAATTAGCAGAGAGGTTCGACCTCCTCGTCGCAACATTATGAAGGCCAACATGCCACTAGGTTTCCTCACTGCTTGCTGAGCCTGCATGCCAACCTTTGTTGCATCTCACCTTTTCCTAAACTGCCACCATTCAGATAATAACCTGCCTTCCTGTTTTTGCAATCAAACTGGATAAATGTGCATTTATCCACATTATATTGTGCTTAGAGGCAGTGAATGTGAGATTGTAAGATCCTAAATGAGCATTTTGCATTGGATTTCATCCAGGAAAAGGATATGGAGGATAGTGAAATTTGTGGGGAGCATGCTAATATGCTAGGGCATTTTGAGATCAAGAAAGAAGTGATGTTGGATCACTTGAAGACCATTAACATGGATAAGTTCCCAGGGCTCAATGGCATCTACCCCAGGTTACTGAGAGAGACAAAAGAGGAGATTGCTGGTGCTTTGACCAAGATCTTTGTAGCCTCGCTGGCCACTGGAGAGGTCCTGGAGGAGTGGCAAGTAGCTAATGTTGTTCCTCTGTTCAAGAAGGGAAATAGGGAGACTTCAGTAAACTACAGAGAAGTGAGTCTCACATAAGTGGTTGGAGAGAATCCTTAGGGATAGAATTAATGCACATTTGGAAAAACATGACCTAATTAGAGATAGTCAGCATGGCTTTGTGCAGGGCAGATGCCTGCCTTGAAGAAGTTTTCCTCCTCTCTCTACAAGAATCTCAGGGAGTCCCTGTCCCACTGCAACTCCCAGGTCATTTCCTCTGCCCTGAAGTTCTTCAACCATGTCCTGAAACAGACTCGCTACCACAGCCACATTTGCTTCCTCAGTGCCTGCCTCCGTAACCAACTCATCCCACACGGACTCCGGACCACCTTTAAACCAGCAGAGTTCGGATCCGAACAGGACAAACAGTACAGACTGCAGATTCAAAAACACCAGCAATGGTTCTCCTTCAAGATCCTCCGCTCCACGCTCGCAGCAATGCACCGGCATCTAACCTCTCTACAGTCAACCCTGCCTCAGCTGAGGGTCACACTCTCTCAGAACTGCAAAGGACCCCTTCTGTCCTACATCCCCAGGAGAATTCATCCTCTCAACAAACAGTATTTCAACTCCGTCTCAAACATCAAAATCTGTAAGTACATCAAACTTTTTTCTATCCACCTCCATAACCACCACTCCTCAAACATTCAAGAAGATGCCCCCGGCCTCTGGAACTGCTCGGACACCATTAGCCATGAGGCTGGTGCAGCCACCATCCCCACGCAGATTGATGACGTCACTTCCACCCCCATTATGGCCGCTTTCACAGCCACTTCCGCCCCCTCACAATTCCTCATGCACCACACGCGACATCACTTCCGCCCCTCACACCATCGCTGATGTCACACACTCAGTGACTTCCGCCCCCAATACTGCCGTGTTTGCCACCACTTCAGCCCCCACCAACGCCACTCACCTGCATTCTGCTGACATGCCCCCCACAGATCCCACTGTCACCATCCCCGCCCCCCAGAACCCTGAGGGGAATACCACCCCTGCTCTTGACTCTACCCCCATTTCCCCCACCACCACACCCACTCAGTTATAGGTTCTGTCCCCACTCCAAGCTCCACACCCACACCAGATCCCAGCTCCCAGCCCTGCCGGGTTTTCACCATCCCTCCAGACCTCCCCCTCACTGAGGACGAACAATCAGTCCTCAGCAAAAGACTCACCTTCATCCCCCTCTGCCCACGCATCAATAAATTTAATACACGCCGTGACGTCGAACACTTCTTCTGCCGCCTCCGCCTCCGAGCTTATTTTCACAATCAGGACTCCTGCACACCTTCCGAGGACCCCTTCGCCCGCCTCCAACACACTCCATCCACCTGGACACCCCATGCTGGCCTATTACCCGCCCTCGACCTCTTCATTTCCAACTGCCGCTGGGACATTAACTGCCTCAACCTGTCTACCCCTCTCCCCCACTCCAACCTCTCACCCTCACAACGCGCTGCCCTCCACGCCCTCTGCTCCAATCCCGACCTCACCATCAAGCCAGCAGATAAAGGGGGCGCAGTGGTAGTCTGGCGCACCGACCTCTACCCCACTGAAGCCAGATGCCAACTCGAGGACACCTTCTCCTAACACCCCCTCGACCATGACCCCACCCCCCCCATCTCCAAACCATCATCTCCTAGACTATACAGAACCTCATCACCTCAGGAGATCTCCCATCCACAGCTTCCAACCTCATAGTCCGGGAACCGTGCACTGCCCGGTTCTACCTCCTTCCCAAGATCCACAAGCCTGACCATCCTGGCCGACCCATTGTCTCAGCATGCTCCTGCCCCACTGAACTCATTTCTACTTACCTCGACACTGTCCTATCCCCCCTAGTCCAGGAGCTCCCCACATACATTCGAGACAACATCCATGCCCTCCACCTCCTCCAAGACTTCAGTTTTCCTGGCCCCCAACGCCTCATCTTCACCATGGATATCCAGTCCCTCTACACCTCCATCCGCCATGACCAGGGCCTCCAAGCCCTCCGTTTTTTTCCTCTCCCGACGTCCCCAACAGTACCCTTCCACTGACACTCTCATTCGTTTGGCCGAACTGGTCCTCACTCTTAACAATTTCTCCTTCGAATCCTCCCACTTCCTCCAGACCAATGGGCACCCGTATGGGCCCCAGCTATGCCTGTCTCTTTGTTGGCTATGTAGAACAGTCCATCTTCCGTAATTACACCGGCACCACTCCCCACCTCTTCCCCCGCTACATCGATGACTACGTTGGCGCCACCTCATGTTCCCGCGAGGAGGTTGAGCAATTAATCAACTTCACCAACACATTCCACCCTGACTTTAAATTTACCTGGATCTCTGACACCTCCCTCCCTCCCTGGACCTCTCCATCTCCATTAATGACGACCGACTTGACACCGACATTTTTTACAAACCCGACTCCCACAGCTACCTGGATTATACCTCTTCTCACCCTACCTCCTGCAAAAATGCCATCCCATATTCCCAATTCCTCCACCTCCGCTGTATCTGCTCCCAGGAGGACCAGTTCCACCACAGAACACACCAGATGGCCTCCTTCTTGAGAGACCGCAATTTCCCTTCCCATGTGGTTAAAGATGCCCCCCCAATGCATCTCGTCCACATCCTGCACCTTCGCCCTCAGACCCCACCCCTCCAACCGTAACAAGGACAGAAACCCCCGGTGCTCACCTTCCACCCCACCGACCTTTGCATAAACCAAATCATCTGCCAACATTTCCGCCACCTCCAAATGGACCCCACCACCAGGGATATATTTCCCTCCCCACCCCTTTCCACCTTCCACAAAGACCGTTCCCTCCGTGACTACCTGGTCAGGTCCACGCCCCCTTACAACCCACCCTTCCGTCCTGGCACCTTCCCCTGCCACCGCAGGAATTGCAAAACCTGCGCCCACACCTCCTCCATCACCTCCATCCAAGGTCCTAAAGGAGCCTTCCACATCCATCAAAGTTTTATCTGCACATCCACCAATATCATTTATTGTATCCGTTGCTCCCGACGCGGTCTCCTCTCCATTGGGGAGACTGGACACCTCCCAGCAGAGCGTTTTAGGGAACATCTCCGGGACACCCGT
Organism: Chiloscyllium plagiosum; assembly: GCF_037043375.1. Taxonomy (NCBI): domain Eukaryota; kingdom Metazoa; phylum Chordata; class Chondrichthyes; order Orectolobiformes; family Hemiscylliidae; genus Chiloscyllium; species Chiloscyllium plagiosum. The sequence goes on from NW_028270162.1 coordinate 54,575,313, forward strand.
ACCAATCAACCCCACCGCCCTGTGGCCCAACATTTCAACTCCCCCTCCCACTCTGCCGAGGACATGGAGGTCCTGGGCCTCCTTCACCGCCGCTCCCTCACCACCAGACGCCTGGAGGAAGAATGCCTCATCTTCCACCTCGGAACGCTTCAACCCCAGAGTATCAACGTGGACTTCAACAGTTTCCTCATTTCCACTTCCCCCAGCTCACCCCAGTTCCAAACTTCCAGCTCAGCACTGTCCCCATGACTTGTCCTACCTGCCTATCTTCTTTTCCACCTATCCACTCCACCCTCCTCTCCCCACCTATCACCTTCATCCCCACCCCCACTCACCTATTGTACTCTATGCTACTTTCTTCCCACCCCCACCCTCCTCTCATTTATCTCTGTACCCTTCAGGCACTCTGCCTGTATTCCTGATGAAAGGCTTTTGCCCGAAACGTCCATTCTACTGCTCCTCGGATGCTGCCTGAACTGCTGTGCTTTTCCAGCACCACTAATCCAGAAGCAGGGCAGATCATGTCTTACTAACTTGATAGAATTTTTCGAGGAGGTGACAAAGGTGATTGATGAGAGTAAAACAATGGATGTTGTTTTATGTGGATTTTAGTAAGGTTTTCATCAAGGTCCCTCATGGTAAAATCATCCAGAAGATTAAGATGTATCAGAGCCAAGGGGATTTAACCATGTGGATTCAGACTTGGCTTGTCATAGAAGACAGAGGCTAGTGGTGGAAGAATGTTTTTTAGGCTAGAGGTCTACAACCATGGCATTCTGCAGGGATTCATACTGTGACCCCTGCTGTTTGTGATATAAACGACATAGATGAAAATGCAAACGTGTGGGTTAGTAAGTTTGCAGATCAAACAAAGATTGGTGGAGATGTGGATAATGTAGAAGGTTGTTAAATGATACAGTGGGATATAGATCAGTTGCAGATGTGGGTGGAGAAATTGCAGATGGAGTGTAATCTGGGTAAGTGTGAAGTGCTGCACTTTGGGAGATCAAATGTCAAGGAAAACTATACAGTTACTGGCAGGGCTCAGAACAGCATTGATGTATAGAAGGATCTCGGGTTTCAAGTCCATAGCTCCCTGAAAGTAGCCAAGCAAGTAGATAGGTTGGTAAAGAAGGCATATGGCATGCTCGCCTTTATTGGTCAGGGAGTTAAGTACAAGAGTCAGAACATCATCTTGCAGCTTTATAAGACTTTGGTTAGCCCACACTTAGAGTACTGTGTTCATTTCTGGTCGCCACATTATACGAGGGACATGGAGGCTTTGGAGAGGGTGCAGAAAAGGTTTAGCAGGATGCTGCCTGGATTAGAGAGTATGAGCTATAAAGCGAGTCTAGAAAAACTTGGGTTGTTTTCACTTGAGCAGCGGAGGCTGAGGGGGGACTTGATAGAAGTCTATAAAATTAAAAGATGCATAAATAGGGTTGATGATCAGATTTTTTTCCCAGAGTTGAAATGTCAAATACAAGGGGACATGCATTTAAGGTGGGGGGGGGGGGGGGGGGGGGGAGTTCAAAGAAGACGTAAGGAACAAGATTTTTACACAGAGAGTGGTAGGAGTCTGGAACGCACTGCCAGGGATAGTGGTGGAGGCAAATACAATAGTAGCATTCAAGAGACTTTTAGATAAGCATATAAATGTGCAAGGAATGAAGGGACATGGGCAAATAGCAGGCAGAAGGGATTAGTTTGATTTGGTGTCATGTTTGGCACAACACTGCGGGCCAATGGGCACATTCTGTGCTGTACAGTTCTATGTGTTATATTGCATTTGCCAAGTATTTGCCTACTCAGTCAGACTGTCCAAGTCACCCTGCAGCCTCTTAACATCCTCCTCACAGAACACACTACCACCCAGCTTAGTGTCATCTGCAAATTTGGAGATATGGCTTTCAATTTCATTGTCCAAATCATTGATGTATATTGTGAACAGTTGGGGTCCCAACATTGAACCCTGCAGCCACCCCAATCATCCTTGCCTGCCACTCTGAAAATGACCTGTTTATTCCAACTCTCTGCTTACTGTCTGCCCACCAGTTCTCTAATATGTCAATACTTTACTTCAGATATCATGAGCTTTAATTTTTCTTTGAGAATCTGTGGACAAGCACCCCAAGATCCCTCTGTTCCTCTGAGCTTGATAGTGCCTTGCTGTTCATTCCAGTACTCCTTTAATTTGTTCTTTCTTCCAAAGCGTTACTTCACATTCATCAGGAGGAAATTCCATATGCCACTGATCTGCCCTTCCTCCTATAACTTAACATGCTCATCCTCACTGTAAACCACCCAACCATTCTCTGTGTTATCCACAAACTTACTTATCCTACACCCCACATTTTAACTGCATAATTTACAAATATCACAAACCTTAAGGGACCCAGCACACGGTATTCCGATCACACAGTCTTCTATCACTCTGTCTCCTATCACCAAGCCAGTTTGCCAACTCCCCCTTGATACCATGAGCTTTTACCTTCTTTAACAGTTTCCCCTGTGGGACCTTGTCAATGACCTTGCTAAAATCCATATAAACTATATCAACTGCTCTACTCTCATCCAAATATTTGGTCAATTCCTCAAATAATTCCACTAGATTTGTTAGGCATGACTTTCCGCTGGCTGACTATCCCTGATCAAACTTTACCTCTCTAAATGGAAATAAATTTTCACCTTCACAATTTTCACCAATAGTTTCCTTATCACTGATGTTAGACTCACTGGTATACAGTGCTCTGGCTGATCTCCAGTACCTTTCTTGTAAAATGGAACCACATTAGGTGTCCTCCAGTTTTCTGGCACCTCCACTGTGGCCAGAGATGATTTGAAAAGTTGGATTAGGGTCCCTGTAATTTCCTCACTTGTCTCTCACAGTAGCCTGGGAAAAAAAAAGTCATCTGAACAGGGGAATTATCCATCTTTAAATCTGCCAAGAACTTCAATACCACCTCGCTTCTTATATCAATTGCATAAGAACTTCACAGTCCATCTTCTCGAGTTCCGTACTTGCATCCTCCTTTTCTCAAAAAAAGACAGATATGGAATACTTATTTAACACTCTACTAATGTCCACTGATTTGCCTCCTAGGTCCCTAATAGGCTCTATTCTTTCACTGGTTATTTTCTTCCCTTTGATATAATTTGAAAATAGATATCCCCCAATCTTATTTTTCAGCAAGATACCCTTTCTTTTTCTCCTAATTGCCTTCTTGCAGTCCCCATGCACTTTCCATACTCCTCTAGGGTCTCTGTTGTTTTGCTCCCTTTGTACACATTGGATAACTCTCTTTTCCTTTTTGTGCAGTCCTGAATATCCCTAGACATTTACGGCTTTCTGGGCTTGTTGCTCCTACATTTCACCTTAAAGAGGACAAGTGGATCTGTAGAATCACAGCCGCAATTTTCGAATAGAGTTACCTCTTCTGTCTGTTTACGTTATTAGTAAAGGTGTGCTATGTTCTACCTTCATTTTCTTTCATTACTTATGGCCTTCTGGAACATAAGGAGTACTTGGGCTCAGAGGGACCATAGTGCAAATCATTGCTTGCTACAACAACATGATGGTATCATCAGGTCCCTGATTGAAGGGCTTTTGCCGGAAACATCAACTTTCCTGCTTCTCGGATGCTGCCTGACCTGCTGTGCTTTTCCAGCACCACATTCGACTCTGAAGGTATCATCAAACAGGGCTGCTTGGGCCAAGGGTCTTTAAATAAAGGAAATGGTAACAGTGTAGCAGGAGATTGTGACACGAGAATCTTGGACAACAAAGTATGCCTGTAAGGGTCATGAACAGTACAGAGTACAAATCTACAATAGGCATGGTGGGGGCCACAAATTACCTTTCCTTAAACAATCTTTTCATGATTTATTAGGTTTCTTTTACATTAGCCACCATTCTGAGCTCATACTCCCTCTGCCCCTCTTATTCCTTTTTTAGATCTCTTATGTACCTTCTGTCTTATAGTTATGTTCATATTAGTGAACTTCTTTCTAGGTGTTGATGAAAATGTTATTCATTCGGCACAGACAGACTTAACTGGTGGCTGATTCAACTTCACTCTGCGATGCAATACATAACTGATTAACTTCAGGGTACACAAATTACTAACTCCAGGAAAAATGGAAAGCATAAATGAATTGTTCAGAATGATTGAGGTCAAATATGCTGCAAATAAAGTACAGAAACCAGGCAAACATGTAGCACAGTAGCAAGTTATTCGTTACTACCTTCAATAGAATTTATTATGTTTAAAAAATTGTATGCTGCGACTTGCGGATGTTTTAAATTCTGTCAAATGTGGCTCAACAAAAGAGATGTTATTTCTTAAAAGTAGGTTAGAATTATAGATTGCTTGAAATATCAGAATGAGTTGTATACTTTCACCATAAGGTCTTTTAGTTTGCTTTGGAGTAGAGATACAGTTGTCTGTAGGTGAACTGCTTCCTGTGCCATCCATTTAAGACTGTTTACTATATTGTTGCAACCATATTGATAATTGCAAAATCAAACTGAGAACATAAAACACTCATATTCCTTATTTTACTCACTTTTCTATATTTAAGGATGGGTTTATTTGTATTAGAGGCAGTGCAATTAAGGTTAATTAGATTAGTGAATAACTTCAGACTTCCCCACAGGTTACCTTTATCTACCCTAACAGTTACCATTGGCAAGAGGAGGAAAATGTAGCCATGCAAATCAAAAGCATCTGGCAAGGCAACTATTCTGACAATCATAACCACAGTGGAACAGAGTATACAAGCATTGATAAAAAACAACAAATAGAGACAAAGGGAGAATAACAGGTAATATGGCAAAATTTATGGGTCTTTACTTGAAAGTGAGTAGTATTCGAAACAAAATAAATGAATTAAAGGCACAAATAGATTATCTTGAGTATGATCTTGCAGCCATTAAGGAGACATGTTGCAAGGAGGTCAAAGCTGGGAACTGAACATTCAGGAGTACTGTATACGACCTTTTGAAAGGACAGGCTAGAAGAGAAAAGTGGTAAAGTAACTTTATTAATGATATAGAATCCATATGGATGAAGGTAGGAAGTAGCATGTAGAATAATTTAAAGGTAATCAGATAGGAAAAGTCTATAGCATCCCCCCTCTTAGAAACTGTTCTGTAGGACAGAGAATGAGTAAACGTCATTTATCTTGAGTGACTTTAATCTTCATGCATAGGTTTCATAGATGTACATTGGGAAAAATCAAATTGGCAGAGGTAGCAAGGATGTTTCCAATATGTTGTGTATTCCAACCACGAGCAGGCTATTTTGGATCTGATAATGTGGAATGAGGCAGGTTTAATGACTGATCTCAGAATAACTACCTGGACTGTGAAGTTCTCTGTTTCTTTCTCAATTTTCAATTAGCTGTTCCAGAATTTACTGACTCATTGTAGGCCCATCCACTATCACTGCTTTCATCTCTTAGAACCCTTGGATATGGAGCATTAAGTCCTGGGAATTTTCTTGATATAGTCCCTTGAGTTTCTCCAATACTTTTTCTCTGCTGATATTAATAACCTAATTTCCTCATTCTTATTATCCCCAAGGTTACACTCTGGGAATACTGAGGAGGAACTGAGTCCAGGGCACAAAGATTTTAAAGTTTGTTTTGGTTAGGTTTGGCAAGATGTGCCCAGAGATCGACCCAGATGTCATAGCTCCTGCTCACCAGTCCCTGAGAGCTCATAGCGATTTCCTGACTGTAAGAGAGCAGTATACATAGCATCATTGATAACTTATAAGCATAGTTCATCATCTGACCACAACTATACAGTGGGCGAGTGGGAGTCTGCAACATCTCATGCAAATGAGGGAGACAGCATTCTCCTAATGGCATATTTTTTGCACTCCACAGGTCAAACTGGCAAGCAACACAATGACAGTGATTGAGCATGCTTGGACTCTAGGGAAACCCGCACCCTGTTCACTTTATTGTTACATTTTGAAGAGCTGGCTCTTGATTTGGCCAGAGTTGCAAGACACTGTCATATTGGAGATTTAGAAATGAGAGTCTGACATGAAGTGACAATATCTCAAAATCCCAAGATCAGAAGATGCATGACAACTTAACCCAACACCCCAACACGCAACAAACTGTCAGTGTATAAACTGTCATCTCCATAATTCATGTCGCTGAAGCATCTGTTGACAGTAGTCAAAATAACTCCACAGAGGCCAGTATCCCATAACCAAGTCACCCTTAATTTACATATGGGGCGGCCCTGACATTGATCCAGCTCCTTCAGAGTGAATATAATGTTTGACACTCCTGTTCTTATCTATCAGCCAGGGCCACTGATTTGACCAGATGAATAACCTCTAATCAGGGAACTCATACTGATGACCACCTGGCTGACCTCATTACAATCATTTCAGTGATGAATTATCATAATTACTTTCTCAGATGTCTCCACTAGGGCCAGCCATTCTAGAAGTGTCAAATGTGGAAGAAACCTCAGAGCCTGTCCATCTATCCATGCAATACTCAAATCTCCACAGGTCCTTGAGTGTGTTACAGATAATGACATGGTGTGAAATGCACATCATTTCAAGGCAGGAATATATGGGATAGGCAGAGTCAGCTGTGACAAACCCCTTGGAGAATGGTGGACAGTCGCAGCCTTGCACATTAGACACTCTACTTGGAGAATCAATGCGAGATTGGCCACACGTTGAAGTTACCTGAGTCATGAGATGAGAATGGAAGAGTCCACTTATCTTATGTGTTCCACTGTGTCTTATTCATAGGATCATAGAATCCTTACCGTGTGGAAACAGGCCATTTGGCCCAACAAGTCCACACCAACCCTTCGAAGAATATCCCACCCAGACCTATCCCTTACCCTAATACTCTACATCTCCCCTGACTAATGCACCTAATCTACACATCCCTGAACATTATGAGCAATTTAGCATAGCCAATTCACCTAACCTGCACATCTTTGGACGGTGGGAGGAAACCGGAATACCACGAGGAAACCCATGCAGACAGGGGAGAATGTGCAAACTGTACATAGACAGTCACCTGAGGCTGGAATTGAACCCAGATCCCTGGTGCTGTGATGCAGCAGTGCTAACCACTGAGCCACGGTGCTGTCCCTCAGCATATGAATTCCACTATTGATGGATGGGTCACTTTCTTGGAGAAACATATGCATCATCACTCTGAGTGACTGCAGGAACAATGTTTTGAACTTTGGAATGCAGCCGAAAATCTGTAATATTGATCAGTCAGTGGCACATGTGGTGCACAAAGCATGGACTGATCCAGCTGTCCACTCTGATAGTTCCCTCCAAAGTTTCCTGAAAGGGCTGATGTGGCAACATTCAGAGATAAGGGAACCAGCTCTCGCGAGACTTTGTCATCATCCATCCACCTTTGTGGTCCCTCTGATGAACAAAGTATCTGTACAGTTACTTCCATTGATAGAGGCTGCTCCTGCAGTGATGCTGGTGCAACACCCTTTGGAAATGTCCCTTAGTAGCTCTATGAGGAGATTGACCACAGTGGTATCTCAGTCTCAGACAGGGACTCAAAACCTGCAGCCTCTACCTTACCTTCAGCCACAGTGTTAGGAGCGGTAGTGGGCCTGGACCACTGAATTTGGGGGCTTCAGTTAGCATTTGCCATATTTTGGATGGAGTACGACATAAAAAAAACAAGGTTTTCAACCGCTTATGCCATTTCTGCAGATGTTTTCCCAAACCTTTTTCAAAGGTGTGGGAGAAATAAATAGAGGTCTGAGTGATGTGGGTGATGGTGAGATCTGTGACAGAATCACACAAAATGTCTAGCAAAGCCTATGTCAATATCAGGAACAACTTGCTGCATTGTTTGTGCATTCGTCAAGCAGTAAGATTAATTTTCTTACCAGGCAGGGAGGATAGCCGATTATGGGTGTCTATAGTTTGTTAAATGCATTATTAATGCTGCAACTTGTATTCTTTTCCATCTTACCAAACAAGTGATATGTCAAGAATTCTTAACATGGAAGTCAGAGTGGGTAACTGGTGATGTCAGCTCTCTACTGGCTGCAACTACCCTCCATGCTGCTCAGCACTAAACTACATTGCAGGGCATGATCAATGGTCACAAGCTACACACACCCCTCATGCACTGACAATGGTGAGTGGCATCAGCCAACCCCACTCAACCATCATGGTATTTCTCCAATTCACTTTTAGACTGCTTAGGAAGCACAGACTTGCATTGTATGCACACTTGCAACTAGAATTGAAAGGCTGCTGTAAGGATGTGTAAAGCAAAGGCACAGACACTACATCATGGATTGAACCAGGCTGCATCTCACTTCTACTCACATCTGTCCGGGGATGGATGCGAGCGGGATAGGGTTGTCTTGCTGTGCAGCACACCTGGATGTTGCATCTAACACCTACAGCATGTGCCAACTGCTTGCATGGCAAAATGTGCTGCATATTTATTCACCAAAATGGTCATGTCAGAAACTGGGCAGAAGGGTCCCTTCAGTCTAGGTAAGGACCTTGTCTATCAGGAGATCATGGGCACAGTCTGTACACAGTCCAGGCATTAGGCCATGATCAGTCATCCACTAGAGTCACTCATGATCAGGGAATCTGATGACTGTAGTCAGTCAAGGGAATGGGCAATGGTCCATTCTGTATGTCCAGCACATACATGTCAGCCAATTGCACTTTGTCATTCGAGGATCTGTGAAGACATTGGACAGGGATCTGGTCAGTCATGTCCAGCAGATCCTTGTCATGGTGAGTTAGAGTTCCAGGTTAAATAAAGTCTGGGGTCCTGTCACAATGATCAGTAAGGAGAGAGCAAAGATGGAGGGCAGTAGTAGCTGTAGGTTCATTGACAAAATGGGTGGTGGAATCAAGGCCAGGGATGGGGTAAACACAAGGTATATGGAAAGTAGGCTGGACAGCACTGGATTTGGAAGGGGGGGTTATTGGCAGTGACCACCACCTTGGCCTTCATAGAGGAGCACAGAAGACCAGGGTGGGCATCAATAAGTTGTACTGTTGGTGCTCGGATTAGGGAAGTCAGCTGAAGGTAAAGTTCAATGTGGTAAGTTACCATTCGTGAGGAGGTGGGAAATTGGATGGGAATGGGATCAAGTCCAACTTGTTATAAAGGTGTGTAATAATATCTCTGAACAGGTTTCGAAAATTTAAAGAAAATATCTACTTCAAGGAAAATATCCAGTGGCAACCTCAAGTTGGGATGACTGACCTCCAAAAACCACAAAAACTTTCTTTATGCTAAGAATGACTTCAAGCAGTGGAGAGTTTTGACTCTAGTTTTGCACAGGTTCTTTGATGCCACACTTAGTCAAATGTAGGCTTGATATCAAATTTGACCTGATCTCATTGCTAAACCTGGAAACTCAAGTGGATTCAGCATTCATTAGCCCTGAGGATGAACTACAGAAGTGAGTCATGCTTGCTGTTGCTGCAAAATAAAACATAACTCTAAATTTTCTTGCCTTATGTCCATTTTTCCGCAAAGGATATCACTGCCAGTCCACCTGATCAAACTTACTATGAAATTCAGCTGCTTGCTCAAGGATCGATCCTATTTTACGCACGGCCTTACTCCTTGGCCTTCATCATCATCATGCCCACCCTCACCTGCAGGACGCTGTACATCCTGGAGTCTGGGCAGCCTTTAAAACATAGATGGGCCTTGCTAAGGTCCTGAAGAAGGGCTTATGCCCGAAACGTCGATTCTCCTGCTCCTTGATGCTGCCTGACCTGCTGCGATTTTCCAGCAACACATTTTTCAACTCTTGCTAAGGTCCCACCCATCTCCATTCTGATCAAACCTAATTCTGTCCTCCCCTCTATACCCCCAAAACCAGAAGGTGAAGCTGGCATTCAACTTGTCTTTGATTAGTTTCTACAGCAAGCCATTCTTCCATTAATACACCCATCTTTCTGGTCCCTAAACCAGGATGTCCTAAATGATGGGTGCCCTGTTGCCTATTATTCTACTAATGTTGCTCAGGGATGCCTTCCTGCACCCAGATTCTCCCTGCCATCCATACTATGGTGTTGGCTGCCTCTAATATAACTTTACATCAAAATGTAGAAGTCTGTACCTCGCATTCTGCAGTATCCTTGCTTACCTCTAAATGTACTCAACACATCACTGTGGCTCATCTAAGTCGCTATGAGATTTTATTACTTCAGAATCAGCTTCTCTCCTTTAAATACTGCTCCAACATTACGTGCTTCTGATGTCACTAAAGGCAACAATACTGCTGATGCAGCTGCTAAGAAAGCAGCTTTGGATATAGGTTTGCTCACTGAGCTGAAAGGTTCATTTCCAGACGTTTCGTTACCTTACTAGGTAACATCTTCAGTGGACCTCATGCAAAGCAATGCTGAAAATTCCTGCTTTCGATTTATATGTTTAGGTTTCTTTGGGTTGGTGATGTCATTTCCTGTGGTGAAGTCACTTCTGGTTCCTTTTCTCAGGGGGTGGTAGATGGAGTCTAACTCGATGTGTTTGTTGATAGTGTTCCGGTTGGAATGCCATGCTTCTAGGAATTCTCGTGAGTGTCTTTGTTTGGCTTGTCCTACATCCAAACCTACATCCAAAGCCTCAACTTGAGCTACAAATCTTCTCAAAACTCACTAAGAAAGCAGCTTTTGAGCAAAAAGACATGGTTACTCAAATGACGAATAGGAAACCAAAGAGAGATCGTATTTCCTCTTTTGTCACCCCAATCATGCCTGACCTAGAGCAGATATGGACTCATTGGGGGATGCCTCTGATGAGGAAAAACAAAGATGGATGAACCATGGTTGTTACGTAAGTAGTTACAATAAGCTTTGGGTTACGCCAGTAGGACAGACATGTCAGCCCGACTCACTTCTGCCTATTCTAGTTGATTATGTTCATACACACATGCATGTAGGTAAGAGGGAATGGTGGTCAGAATTCTCCAAGCTTGGTGGAATCCCCACCTGTCAGAAAAAGCAAAACAAGCAGCTCCAAATTGCTGAATTTGTCAAAAGTACAATCCTAATGAAACTCCCTTGCTGAGTGCACTTTTTGATACTATCCAGTTAGATTTTATAGAGTTACCTAGATGTCATTGTTATAAATATTGCTTAGTGATAATCGATGTATTTAGTAAATGGATTCAAGTTTATCCCTGTACTGACTACACAGCAACAACTACTTGTAAAATTCTGTTAACGGAAGTCATACCCAGATTTGGAGTACAAATAACCGTCTCTTCTGATAACGGCTCTCACTTCTGTGTGGAGCTAAACAAGGAGCTAAGTAAGAGTTTGAATATGATTCAAAAATTCCGTTGTGCCAAGCATCCCCAAGAAATTGTTGAAAGTGCCAATGGTACCTTAAAAGGTCAGCTAAGCAAGTTGGTCGAAGGAACAGGCTTTAATTGGCTGCAAGTGCTCCCAATTTCCCTTTTTAATATGAGAACCATGACACAGAAAAAGACGGGACTCTCAGCAGCAGAACTGATATATGTAAAGCTCCTGAGGACTCCCTGGTCTGCACCATTAACTGTCCAACACCCTGTTGATGTGCATGTCATGGCAGAAGAAATGCACAGGTACCTGATTAAGCTAACCAAAGCATTGCAGTCCTATCATCAACAGGTCAAAGAAGCATATCAAATATCAGGGAAGGAAGAAGAAAGAGCTCCAATGTTTAAAAACATTAACCCTGGTGACTACGTACTATTGAAAGACTTCAATCATGAAAAATTGGGCTCCTGCTGGAAAGATCCTTATCAAGTTCTTTTGACAACTGAAACTGCAGCAAACGTAGAAGGACATTCAACATGGGTCTACAAAGGACATTGCAAACTTGCATCCCCCTCACAGTCTTAGTGTTAGTACAGATACAGGCATCCAATGGAAACCTAACCCAAGTACATGCACCTAAATGTAACCAAGCCATCTGTGACATCTCAGACCGGCTAAAACTCCAATGTGACTGTATAACTGAAACCTGTACTAATACCATTGGAAGTCATGAATGCAGTTGCCCAGCTGAAACTCATTTAAACTATTCACATTGTGTACCCAAACATCACTCTTCAAATGATTGTCATCCTCGCAATACTTCTATGCCAGTCATCATGAGGTGGCACAATTCCACAACCTCATCTGCTCTATCAACCAAAAACTGTTACTTTGAAATGTTTGTCTGTTCCCCTCTCAAAATGAACTGTACAGATTGCAGTATTGAGCACATAAACCAAAATCACCAAATTCTAAGGCACTTATTGCCATGAGACTGACCACCTATACTTTCTTGACAGAATGCTCTCCTATCCGATCTACCGCCACTGACAGAAATACCATTACACGGTTCCTGTATTCAGTAGCTACTGTAATTAACAAGACAAGCTGGAAAGATGAAGAAAGACCAAAAATACTATGCACTCCCAATCTTCTTTCTGTTACTAATGGTTTCTTCATTCGAGCTAAACCCCCTGATCTAGGTTTAATCTGATCACTCTTCCATCATTCTGATGTACAGTGTATAAATAGGACTCACCCACTTATGCAATCCCTCATTTGTGATGGAAAAACCCATTCGGTAGAAGATGCGTGTCGCTGTGTGAAGTGCACTAACAAACCTGAAGGATTCAACATTAACATTGTTCCGCTGTTAGAATGGTGCATTAAAAGACTTTCCAGTACCCATGAAATGAGGCAAGTGAAACAAAAACTATGTAAAATTATTATCAAAGACACTAGTCGTACTCCTGCTCTCCATCCGTTTATACACTTGGACAACCGAATGTTTGATAGCACCCACTGTTTACAAGATTCAGCTCTCGCTCTGAGTGGACTCGTCATTCACTCACTGAAGTGCACCCTTGGAACTCCTTTTAGCTTTCATTAGCTATGTGGAAACAAAACCTTCCCATATTTACCCAATGACTGGTACGGACGTTGTGCCCTAGCATACACCCAATCACTTTTTACCCTCCACCATGAAGTACTTCAAGTAGATGATGAATGGAACGCCCACCAACATGTGAATCAGTATGGAACAAAAAGTCGAGGAAAAACAAAACAGGACTTACATAACTTTTTCCATCAACAAACCTGGTGGTCTGATGAGAGGTCTTATTCTTGGCTGGGGTGTTGAGATGGCCCTCGATCAGATGAGTGACCTTGCGTATGACATTGAAAAACCCGCCAAGTCAACTGCCCACACTTTGAAGCTGGTGAACAGGAAACGCAGATGATGACGCTTCAGAATCGGCTAGTGCTAGATTTCCTCCTTGTTCAGTCATTGGCCTGCAATGTTGCACCTTTAGATTAGATTGCTTACTTACAGTGTGGAAACAGGTTCTTCGGCCCAACAGGTCCACACCGACCCGCCGAAGCACAACCCACCCAGACCCATTCCCCTACATTTACCCCTTCACCTAACACTACGGGCAGTTTAGCATGGATAATTCACCTAACCTGCACATTTTTGGACTTGTGGGAGGAAATCGGAGCACCTAGAGGAAACCCACGCAGACACGGGGAGAATGTGAAAACTCCACACAGTCAGTCGCCTGAGGCTGGAATTGAACCCGGGTCTCTGGCGCTGTGAGGCAGCAGTGCTAACCACTGTGCCACCGTGCCGCCCACCTACATCGATGATTTCTCAAAATGCAGGGAAAATACCTGCCCCACCATTGTCCAATTTATGTGGATGGAGTGTTACTTGCTGGTTATGGTCGCTGTGTAGATGGATCGTGTAGAACATACTGATAGCTCTTGGTCTCATCCAATGAGTTTATATTGTCATCGGTTATGCATGAAATGGACCGTACATTGCTTTTTGCCTAAGCCAAAGAGGAATCTGGTTAATTGACCCTTGTATACCCCTGTACCTCCATCCCCGAACTTCCAAGCTGAAATCCAGCATCTTTCAGACTTTGCTCCTTCAGGTGATGACTTGCCAAAGGAGGCACTTCACTTATTAAGAATACAAATCAATTAAATGGACTAATTAATAAACTTGTATAAACTGCAAGTATAATGACAAAACGAGGAGTTGAGAAAGTCCAATGCTTTAAAACTTGTCCTTAAACATTTAGACTAAAATGTAATTTTGAATAATAGAACACATTTGCTGCACACTAGGAAATAGACAGGCAAGGAGGGTAAGACAATTAAGGACATTTGCCTTAACATCAGTGAACCTGTATAGGACACCGAGTGATAACATTCACAGCTGTTGCTTTGTGAAATTAATAACAATGTTTGAATCCTTCACTATTATCAGTCTAATTCAGAACATGCAGTGCTTTTGTTAACTTTTTGTGTTTGTGATAGTACAGCCTTTGTAAACCTGTGTATAAATGTAGTCTGTTTGTGATAGTACAACACAGTAGCCTGCCAGGGCTCTTGAAGGAAAGAGTGATGTCCTACTCGCCTGAGTTATTACAATTCAGTTAGCCTGGCTTATAGGTATCGTGATATGTTGTAACAGTGGTGCTATTAGTAAATGAAGGGGATGATTAAAATTAAACTAAACTGTCTGTAAGAGTTTTTTTTAATTCCAGACTACCAAAGGCATGATCTCCGGGACGAACCAAAAGAGGCTTACAGGTTGAGTTCATAAGGAGTTCCCTGGGCCGTCTCAAATCTGTACTTAGTCACACCTAACACAAATTACAATTCTTCTTGTGCTCATCAACAGTTATTTGCTCAGAGGAATGTCACTTACTTCTGATAATTTAATCTAAATTTCGGTTGTGATAAATATTTACTTCTTTAGTTGGGTCATTTGTTACGATGCCCACAAAACTTCCTGGTGATTTTACACATTTTATTATCACACTTGTTGAACATTATTCAAAGGCCAAATCAGTTTCTAGTTTATTTACAATTAAAAATAATTCAGTGCAACAAAATATCAAAGGCAGGACAGTATATAGCAATCCAATTCGATTGACTGTTTGAAGAACGTCAATAATTCTTCATGTTACTTTTCGCAAGCTCTTAAAATGAAAATCTCGGATGAGAACTGCTTACAGATCCCTGAGTTATAAGAACCAGATAACTGAATAATTAATAGTGTTTACACTTCTGAAGATAACAAGATAATCAATGATAACTGCTGTATTTCTCATTTAAATAGTCTGACAAACAATTCGCAATTACTATTTTGTCTAACACTGCATTCAATAATATTTTAATTACGCATTTCCAAAAAAAGTTTTTTTTTGAAAAACTCATCCAATTTGAAGATATCCCTTGCATAAAATTGTGCTCTTAGTGAAGAGAATGACTTCCTTTTAAAACTTTGATTATTTAACTATATTAACTAGGAAAATCGGTTAACTCTCAAAAATGAGTGTGGAGATCACTGCATGTATTTACCTGCACTCATTCAATGTGTTGCAGGATGCAATAGAAAACAGTGGTAATTGAGGCTTAACATGTTTATTCTGTGCAGTAGTATCTCAGTTTTACTTAGTGCTCCTGAAAAACAGTCAGTACTTGTGGAAAGGGAGATGAATTTTGGCTGCAAGCCATGGTGGATATCATTTGAAAACTGAATTGGACCTGCATTGCTTTGAACACTATCTGAACAGAGAAAACTAATGTTTTCAAACATAATACTGAAGGTCTTGTGAAAGAAGTAGAGAAATGTCCGTACCACAGACAGGGAAAGTATTGGCGCAGGATAGCCACCAAACAGATTGCTAGCAGTATTTGCTAAGATTGGATACAACATAATTTCTGTCAGAAGGGCATTGCACTGTAAGATTCCATTTTTGATTTGGAGATAGCCGGTGTTGGACTGGTGTGTACAAAGTTAAAAAATCACACAACACCAGGTTATAATCGAACATGTTTAATTGGAAGCACTAGCTTTCGGAGTGCTGCTCCTTCATCCGGTGGTTGACCTGATGAAAGAGCAGTGCTCCGAAACCTAGTGCTTCCAATTAAACCTGTCCAACTATAACCTGGTGTTGTGTGATTTTTAACTTTGATGCCATTTTTGGTTAATAGAGTTGGGTTGCATCTAAATATGTGTGCCACAGACTGGATTGACTTGTCCTAAAATTTCATTTTTGACATGCATTTCTTTGAATACCATTTTGAATATTTCAGTAATGCTATATATGGTCAAATCATCTGCCTTGTCCTTCTAGGTGGCAGAGGTCACTGGTTTGAAGGTGCTGTTGGAGGCTTGCTGAATCCTGTATTGCACTGGAAATGCTAGACATTGTTGTCATTACCAGTGATGCAGGGAATGAATGTTCAAAAAGGTGGATGGTGTGTTAATCAAGGTTGTTGTTCTGTCTTGGATGGTGCTAAGCTTCTCGAGTGGGATTGGAACTATATTCATCTGTGCATTCCATCCCTTGTGCCTTGTGGATGGTGGATGGGCTTTGAGGAGTCACAAGGTGAGTTGTTCATCACAGAATTTCCAGCCTTTAGACCTGCTCTTGTAGCCAGTGTGTATATGACTAGTTCAGTTGAGTTTCTGGTCAGTAGTGATGCTCAGGAGGTTTTATGTTAGGGGATTCAAAAATGGCAATGTTTTTAAACATCAATGGAAAATGGTTTCATTCTCTCTTGTTGGAGACTGTTACGGAAGATTACATGTTTTAAAAAAAAGGTCTTTGAAAGAGTATTGCTAAAATGTAATTTTTGCTTTTCTATTTTGATGAAAGAAGATTGATCACTTTTGGAAAACACAATTACTAGTTAGTTGGCTGCGTTTTATAGACCAAAGGCTTTTCCTTCGTAGCCCAGTGCTATGGATTTTGATTTTGTCAGTCAACGTTACATGGAGCAGTGCTGACCCCAAACTGACTGCAATGGATAAAATGCAGTCAGGTTCAGTACTGTGGAAACATGTGACCGAACGTTTCTGCTAGGGGTTGAGGGGACAAGTTACCATTGAGACAGATTATCTCTTTGTACATAAACTGTCTGTGGCTCATCTCAGAGATTAAAGGAAACATCATTTACACTTTTTACAGAATGGGGTAACTTACAATTCTAGTGTCAAGGTTTTTTCCTCTGGCAGACATTTTGTGACAATTCATGACACAGTAGCTAGTGTTCCACTCTCATCAAGAGGTACAAAGGGCACTGATTGGTTGATTTTGAGAAGTTTCTGGAATATTACCACTAATTCTGGTCATGTGATTATAGCAGCCAACTTTATTGGGCTGTTCAATGTGCTTTTTTTCAAATATTCACTAAATATAGATATAGCTATGTACTAAAGTTGGTTTCTAATCAGATGACAGATGATCAATACCTGACACAAGTCTGGTGGGAATGATACTTGCTATTTACCATGCCTGAATATTGTCAAGATCTTGCTGTGCACTTAGCTACAGAATTCTTCAGCATTTGAAGTGTTACAAATCATACTGCAAACAGTGCAATTATCAGAGAATATCCACACTTCTGACCTTATGATATAGGAAAGGTCTTTGAGATCCATTAGCTTTTCATCCTCTATATTTCTCCAACACCACTTCTCTGCTGGTCACTCTGCTGTGTTATTTATCTCATGTTTCTTATTCTTGTTTTCCCCTTGGTTACCCTCAATTGCTGGTACATAATTTGTAGTTATTCTGTGAAGACAGACACAAAGGACACGAGGGAGCTAGGAAGCAGGCAGATGGCTTTGTAAAATAGAGTCCTGAAGAAGGGTTACACCCAAAATGTCAACTTTTCTACCTCCTGATGCTAACTGGCTTGCTGTGTTCTTCCATCCTCCTGCCTGTCTACCATTTTACATATAGCAGAGAAAGTGTCATGAGGATCATCTCTGCTCAATTTGCAGCCTGGCAGGGTAAGATCCTGCAGACTGTTAGTTGGTGAAAAGTGGGAAGTGCTTTATGCCCTCCAATGCCAATTGGAATCTCATGTCCTTTTTTGAAAACTTATGGCCGTTGAGCCAATTTAAAAGCTGTGGTGTCCAGGAAATCTAAGCTGATCGTCTCTATTGTAGCTTTAAGTTTAATCATGAGTCGGTATTTACTGATGAATTCTTCTGAGTCTGTGAGTTTAAATATCCAAAATATCAACACAAATACAGAAGGAAATATTAATGTCTGCCCCCACTCATGTTGTGAGATTGAAAATGTCATCACTGAAATTGAAAAAGTAGCCCTCAGACCTTTGAATATCGGAGTTGGGACGTTATGTTGAGGATATACAGGATGTTGGTGAGGCCTCTTCTGGAATACTGTGTCCAGTTCTGGTTACTCTGTTATAGGAAGGACATTATTAAGCTGGTGAGAGTTCAGAAGAGATTTACCAGGATGTTGCTGGGAATGGAGGGTTTGAGTTATAAAGGAAGGATGGATGGACTAGGACTTTTTTTTAACTGGAGCATAGAAGGTTGAGAGGTGACCTTATTTTAAAAATAATAAGGGGTACATATAAGATGAATAGTAGGTGTCTTTTCCCTAGGGTGGGGAATTTCAAGACTAAGGGACATATTTTTAACGAGAGAAGAGAAAGATTAAAAAAAGATATGAGAGGCAATTGTTTTACACAGAGAGTGGTTTGTGTGTGGAAGAACAACATTTAAAAGACATTTAGATAAGTACAAGTAAGAAATGTTTGGAGGAATATGGGCCAAACGCAGGCAGGTCGGACCAGTTTAGTTTGGGATTATGTTCGGCATGGACTGGTTCGACTGAAGGGTCTGTTTCTGTGCTTTATGACTCTATGACTATAATCTTCAAGAAGAATTCTCAAAACAAAATATTTTGACCATTTTCTGTAAGGACTCAAAAATTAATGCTTACTATCATTTTCACTCTATGTCAATATCCATTATACTGTCATTATTATACTGTCATGGTGGAAAGTTAAGCATTTATGAGAAGTAATGGATGTCACATATGTTTTAAAAATAAGTAAATGCTCAACGACATTTGTGACAAGTTCAAAGAGGATTTTAATTGCAAGAAGTGTCATATTCCTAATAATATATGTGTAATACTCAGATTAGATTAGACAGGCTATCACTAGGGACCATCACATTATTGAGCTGTGCCTGTTTCTAACAATATAGATGACACCTGGAAGATTTGTTCCCAGAGTCACCAATTTTCTATGTGGAGAATCTGCAGAAAGATCTGACGTGCACTCAGATAACTGTTGCATGACATTTTCAAAGAATGTCAGGTAGCTATATAATGGTACCATTAAAAGAAATATTTTCTATGCATAAACAGACATGTTAAATATCTGTAGTTAGTCCATTAGTACCAAAAGTACAGGAAGATATTAAATGAAATATTCTGAAACATTTTACTTGAAGTTCTGATCTTATCTGCCAAAATTTATCAGTATTCCTGGGTCATCCTCAAATACAAGGTGTCTTCCTAAACTGCATTGCCTTTAAAGTTGCCAAACCTGTCTAGGTGAAGGTCTGTCAGGTGATGGATAGACTCGATGTTCTGGACTGGAATCATTGGTAATGCAACTGATGGCTTTGACACCTTGTGATAATATTCAGATCCATGTAAATGGATCAAAGGTCCATCGTTTTCAATGATGTCAAGGTTTCAGGTGTTCATCTATATCATTTTTACATGTAGGTATTGGTACTTAAAATGGAAAATGGAATATTCCAACATGGAATGTTGGACCTGTTCTAAGCAATTAGTTTGTCTTGTGTGGACTGCATAGCATTGCACCAATTCAGCGACTGCACCAAGTGTCAGAATTGTAAAGGAATGATATTTGTAATAGCGTAAGTGTCAATTTTGGCACTGGTAATATATTGTCCATTCCTTTTGTGGTATATCAGTTGGGTGGAGGTATTGGCTTCAACTTTTCTGGTAGCCTCCAATGTACTATTTGATTGTGGTCAGCAGGCTGTAAGGTTGTGGTTACCTGTTTGACTTTGTTGGCATGCTCATGTGCACGTGTCGTACTTTTTATACTTTGGCATTGTACCTTGTTTGGTTGGTCCTTCACATGCTGTTGTGGAACATTGTACTGTACTTGGGGTTTATCTGTACAATTGGATTTCTACACACCGATGTACTCTTATGGATGAAAGCTTGCAAATGCCACAAAATGCTGTAGTGTTTTGATGCATGGGATAAGCCACATCTCATGCAAGATTTGGATGTTCTCCTGACCCCGTTGATGATTGTGATAGATGTTCTAGAGACAAACACTTGCAGTTGATGCTGGCCTGCAAGTATGTATCCTTCTCCTACAAGTGTCAATTGTCTACTCTTTGGGTTTGTCCAAAATGATTTTCTGAAGAATTCGATGGGTATAAAGGTAATAACCAGTTTCACAAGTCTTTCAGCTAAGTTAGCTTTTGTGAAATTATATGCTGTAGCTTTGTGACAACAATTGCCTATGAATTGGTCAATCATTTCAATTGACTGTGGGCAATACATTATCTCAAACTTGTATATCCTGAAACAGACTTGAATTTTAAATTAATCTTATAAAAAAATCTGAAAATGCTTTTCAGAATATCTAGTCAGTGTCAAACATACCAGAAGATTTTTATTCTTCTTAACTCTTCAGTGCCCAAAGAGAGGATGTTTGACAGCTTGATTTTGTCAGTTACCTGCTGATCCAAAAAGATTTAAAAAACTTAAATTCTGATAGAATGAAAATGGATTACCAGTCCATAATTATGTGTTTTCTTTCTACATTCTGCTCTTTAAAATGCCAGTGTAAGAATCTGCAATGCAGGATGGGGCTTTTCTGTGTTTTTGTTACCTTCTGTAATTTTTTTTTAATGCAGCTTTAAATATTGCTGTTTTCAAGTCTTTTCAGCACTTTTTAATTGGATCAGCAGCCTTTCAGATTTGTTTATTTTTAAAGATAGAGAGATCAAGAGTATTCACTGTGCTTCCGAGTGCAGCGATAATAATTGGAGACTGGTGAGGAGTTAAAGCTACAAGCAGAAAAGTCTCTGATGGTGACTTGAGACCTGTGCAGATGAACAGCTGTCAGAACTCTACAGGTCGACTATCTAGGCAGCACTCATAATTTAAGAGTGAAAGATTCCATCTGGATTAACCATGGGAAGTTAGCACTCAACCTCCACCAGCTGAAATCTGTTGTTTGGAGGTCAGGAACATAGTAATGTTATCATGCTGGAGTTGGAGCTAAGGTAAATAATTTAAAAGTTTAATAAGTTTTTAACATTTGATTAAGATTTAATGAGGAATAAAACAACCCTGTTTTACAACCTTTGTGCGATCAGAGTGTTTGAATTATGCACAAATTGATTTTAGGTAAGTATAATCATCTGTCCAGGGATGCTCCACATCCCTGGAGCAAGTGGGTCCTGAACAGGAGTTTCCTAACTCAGAGATAGGGACACTACCATTGCACCATTAAAAAACTCTCAGTATTGGATTTTGTACTATGTTGTTCCATCTAGTTTCCTTGATGTTAATCTTTTTCAAGGTTAGCCCTCCCTACCCCCACAATTTGTAACCTCTTTCACTCCCATAAATGTCCTCCCTTTCTGACCATGACAATTGCCCATCATTCGGCACTAAAAGAATGGATGCCCTCAACCCTCCTTATTTTTGGATTAGTGGTGCTGGAAGAGCACAGCAGTTCAGGCAGCATCCAAGGAGCTTCGAAATCGACGTTTCGGGCAAAAGCCCTTCATCAGGAATAAAGGCAGTGAGCCTGGAGCCTGGAGAGATAAGCTAGAGGAGTGTGGGGGTGGGGAGAAAGTAGCATAGAGTACAATGAGTGAGTGGGGGAGGGGATGAAGGTGATAGGTCAGGGAGGAGAGGGTGGAGTGGATAGGTGGAAAAGGAGATAGGCAGGTAGGACAAGTCCGGACAACTCATGGGGACAGTGCTGAGCTGCAAGTTTAGAACTAGGGTGAGGTGGGGGAAATGAGGAAACTGTTGAAGTCCACATTGATGCCCTGGGGTTGAAGTGTTCCAAGGCGGAAGATGAGGCGTTCTTCCTCCAGGCATCTGGTGGTGAGGGAGCGGCGGTGAAGGAGGCCCAGCACCTCCATATCCTCGGCAGAGTGGGAGGGGGAGTTGAAATGTTGGGCCACGGGGCGGTGTGGTTGATTGGTGCGGGTGTCTCGGAGATGTTACCTAAAGCGCTCTGCTAGGAGGTGCCCAGTCTCCCCAATGTAGAGGAGACCGCATCGGGAGCTACGGATACAATAAATGATATTAGTGGATGTGCAAGTAAAACGTTGATGGATGTGGAAGGCTCCTTTAGGGCCTTGGATAGAGGTGAGTGAGGAGGTGTGGGCGCAGGTTTTACAGTTCCTGCGGTGGCAGGGGAAAGTGCCAGGATGGGAGGGTGGGTCGTAGGGGGGCGTGGACCTGACCAGGTAGTCACGGAGGGAACGGTCTTTGCAGAAGGCGGAAAGGGGTGGGGAGGGAAATATATCCCTGGTGGTGGGGTCTATTTGGAGGTGGCGGAAATGTCGGCGGATGATTTGGTTTATGCGAAGGTTGGTAGGGTGGAAGGTGAGCACCAGGGGCGTTCTGTCCTTGTTACGGTTGGAGGGGTGGGGTCTGAGGGCGGAGGTGCGGGATATAGACGAGATGCTTGGAGGGCATCTTTAACCACATGGGAAGGGAAATTGCGGTCTCTAAAGAAGGAGGCCATCTGGTGTGTCCTGTGGTGGAACTGGTCCTCCTGGGAGCAGATCCGGCGGAGGCGGAGGAATTGGGAATATGGGATGGCATTTTTGCAAGAGGTAGGGTGGGAAGAGGTGTAATCCAGGTAGCTGTGGGAGTCGGTGGGTTTGTAAAAAATGTCAGTGTCAAGTCGGTCATCATTAATGGAGATGGAGAGGTCCAGGAAGGGGTGGGAGGTGTCAGAGATGGTCCAGGTAAATTTAAGGTCAGGGTGGAATGTGTTGTTGAAGTTGATGAATTGCTCAACCTCCTCGCGGGGCACGAGGTGGCGCCAATGCAGTCATCAATGTAGTGGAGGAAGAGGTGGGGAATGGTGCCGCTGTAATTACAGAAGATCAACTGCTCTACGTAGCCAACAAAGAGACAGGCATAGCTGGGGCCCATACGTGTGCCCATGGCTACCCCTTTGGTCTGGAGGAAGTGGGAAGATTCAAAGGAGAAATTGTTAAGGGTGAGGACCAGTTCGGCCAAACGAATTAGAGTGTCGGATGGAGGTGTACCAAAATCTTCACCATGGATATACACCCACAGCTTCCAACCTCATAGTCCGGGAACCCCGCACTATCTCCTTCCCAAGATCCACAAGCCTGACCACCCTGGCCGACCCATTGTCTCAGCATGCTCCTGCCCCACTGAACTCATCTCTACCTACCTCATCACTGACCTATCTCCCCTAGTCCAGGAACTCCCCACATACGTTCGAAACACCACCCACGCCCTCCACCTCCTCCAAGACTTCCGTTTCCCCAGCCCCCAACGCCTCATCTTCACCATGGATATCCAATTCTCCTCTACATTGTGGAGACTGGGCGCCTCCTAGCAGAGCGCTTTAGGGAACATCTCCGAGACACCCGCACCAATCAACCACACTGCCCCGTGGCCCAACATTTCAACTCCCCCTACCAATCTGCCGAGGACATGGAGGTCCTGGGCCTCCTTCACCGCCGCTCCCTCACCACCAGACGCCTGGAGGAAGAACGCCTCATCTTCTGCCTCGGAACACTTCAACCCCAGGGAATCAATGTGGACTTCAACAGTTTCCTCATTTCTCCTTCCCCCACCCCACCCTAGTTCTAAACTTGCAGCTCAGCAGTGTCCCCATGACTTGTCCGGACTTGTCCTACCTGCCTATCTCCTTTTCCACCTATCCACTCCACCCTCTCCTCCCTGACCTATCACCTTCATCCCCTCCCCCACTCACCCATTGTACTCTATGCTACTTTCTCCCCACCCCCACCCTCCTCTAGCTTATCTCTCCAGGCTCCAGGCTCCAGGCTCACTGCCTTTATTCCTGATGAAGGGCTTTTGCCCGAAACGTCGATTTCGAAGCTCCTTGGATGCTCCCTGAACTGCTGTGCTCTTCCAGATCCAGAATCTGGTTTCCAGCATCTGCAGTCATTGTTTTAACCTCCTTATTTTTTATCACAGTCTTTTATATTACGACATTGTGTTGCACTTGGGACGTTTTCCTGTGTTAAATGAGACTGTCCAAAGTAGATTTTGTGACTGATGTTGGCGACCCACTTACCTGTGAGGTGCAGTGTTGATTGCAGGTGCCTGGGGGAGGAGAAGGCCTCGGGCGTTGCTATGGCAACTGAGCCAAGCCGCGAGCCGAGCTTTCAAACTTTCGCCTGTGAAACGGCGGAGCGCGAGCTCGACTTCTCTGCGCCCTCGGAACTTCCCTTTTTTTTTAACAAAAAACATCTGTTGTTAAAATATGGCTCACACCAGAATTTCTGCCAAGTATCCTCCTCACATCGACCCGACCAAAGCGCCCATTGCCTTCGGGGACCGCGCTTTGCCCAAACTGAAGCGGGAGCTGGCGGATCCCGAGCTCCTGGTCCGGCAACGGGCCGTCATGGCTCTGTGTGACCTGCTGCACGACCCCGAGTTAGCTTACTCGGCGGTCGAGGTCGGTAAGTGAAGACCCTCTTCACTTGTTGCACAACACACACTTAAAACAGAAGGTACCGGACAAGTTTAGAGGAGTTACAAGGCGCTCGGGAAGTTGGATGTGTCAACATGGCCTTGTTGGCTTTATCCCTTAGGTGCTCAGTGAACGTGACTTACGTAAATACATTTTAACACTATCTATCTATTATGATAATAGGTATCTATCATAAACTGAAAATAATTCTGTTTTCCTGGACATAGATTAACCAAAGAAAGGTTTGGCAATCAAGGTATGTAAGCACTAATAAATAAGAACTAATACTTGGAAATTAACTATTGGATCAACTCCATTTTGAAGTAGAAGACATGTCAAACCAATGTGCCACATTCGCCATGTTGTTTTCCTTCTGGAACAAAACTTGAGGCCAACTCTCAGGCTGTTGCTTCAGGTTCCCTGACTTTCCATTCAATACTAAGCCCTCGGTCTCACTGGAGACAATTTTTCTTCTGTGACAAAATATATGCTACTGTGATGCCAACCTTTTCAGTTTCAATTCTATACCTTCAACCCAAATCCATCAGCATCCCTGTTACCCTCTCAGGTTGACATCCTATATACACATTCTGATGGAACCTCTGCTGAATGTTTTATTGAGCATACAGTTATCATCCGTAATACCTCCAGCTAATTAGGGTCTCATTACTTTTAGGATTGGACTTTCCAAAACTGCTGCTTCAATCCCTTACAAATAACAGTTGCCCTAGAATTTTGTAACTTGAGTATTCTCCTGCATTGAATGACATCCACTAAGCACTCTTGCCCTTCCATAATTTCCTGTGCTGAATCCAGTTTTCAAATCCTTAGGATATCCTATTAGAAGAATATTCAGAACGTAAGAGGACTCCTAGCAATGCAAATTAAATGCAAACAGAGGCTTTTTGGAATCCTCTTGGATGCAGCTCACAATATCCGAATGAAAAACTGGCACTAACTACTTTCCAAGTTGGTGGTGTTAAAATGCACTGTCAAGGAAAACAGGCTGCACAAATGGAAGAAAGATTACAGGGAATATTGCCAGTCAGAAGTTATATATGCAATGGAAATTGGCAAGCAATATATTGATAAAACTATAATCAGTTATTTGCTGTTGCATCTCTTTAATCCTATAATTTTGAATGACAGAGACCTTTAAGCACGAGACCTTTCAGTATAAAAGAGAAATAAAACTCTATGGTGGTTGGGTGGAAGCACAACATTTAATAAAAATTTTAAAGTGTGATTTATAGTAATAAACTACACAAAAACAGAACTATACTTTTAAAATTCACTCGTGAGATGTTTGCTGTGCTGGCTGGGCCAGCATTTATTACTCAACCATTGGGTTGCCCTCGAGAAGGTGGGAGTGAGCTCTTTCCTGTGGTCTTTTGTTCATTGATTACCTTCCATTGAACCTGCAATATTTAAGACCATAACGAAGAACAGAAATCGAACATTTGCCCTATTAAATCTGCCCACCATTCAATGAGACCACAACTATAATCCTCAACTCTACTTTCCTGCCTTTTCCCACTTCCTTACTGATTAAGAGTCCCTCTGTTTCAGTCTTGAATATTCTTAATGACCAAATCTCAACAGCCCTCTGTGGTTAAAAAATCTATATGTTCACTACCCTCTGAGAGAAGTAACCCTCTTCATCTCTGTCTTGAATGAGTGACCCTTTACTCAGAGATCATATCCTCTGGTCCTAGACTGTCATACAAGGGGAAACAATCTTTGTGTAATTGTACTGTCAAGTCCTCAAAGAATCTTCAATGTTTCTAAAAGGTCACCTCTCATTCCCCTAAACTCCAATAGTATAGGGCCAACCTACTGAACCTTTCCTCATAAAACAATCCCTCCATATCCAGAATTAATCTAGAGAACTTTCTCTGGACTGCCTCCAGTGCCACTATATATTTCCTTAGATAAACGGATCAAATCTGTTTGCAGTATTGTAGGTGTGGTCTGATTTTTGCTTGTATAGCTTTATTTAGCAAGACTTCCCAAATTTTATACTCTATACCCTTTGAAATAAAGATCAAGATTTAATTTGCCTTCCCAGTTACCTTTTCATGATTCATGCATGAGGACCTCCAAATCACTGTGTTGCAGCTTTCTGCAGTCTTTCTCCATTTAAACAATATTCAGCTCCTCCAGCCTTCCTGTCAAAGTGCATAATGTCACATTTTTCCACATGATATTAATATTGCTAAGTTTTTGACCACTATTATTAACTGTCACTATATCTTTGTAGACTCAGTGTTATCCTCACCACTTGTCTTCCCACTTTATTTTGTGTTATCTGCAAACGTGGCAATAGTACATTCATTTCCATCGTCCAAGTCATTAATTGGAAATAATTGACACCTTAACTGATATTCTAAGTTCTGATGCTAAGCTTCAAGTTCACACTCCCAAATTTTACCTGCAGACACCAGGACAGAAAAAAATGCATGTTTCAGCATTTTTCATTTTCTATTTCAAACTTACCAAAACCGATATAGTGTCAAAAACTGCTGAAATAACTCAGCAGATCTGGTAGCATCTTTGGTGAGAAAGCTGAGGTAACATTTTGGGTCCAGAGACCCTGAGTTCTGAAGAAGGGTCACTGGACCTGAAATGTTAACTGTGCTTTCTCTCTGCAAATGCTGTCAGACTTGCTGATATTTTCCAGCACTTCCTGTTTTTGTTTCTGATTTCCAGAATCTGCAGTTATTGTTTTTGTGTTTAAATCTGATATCGTGTTTGTATGAAGACTCATCATTTTTAAAAACACTTATATTGAAGCGCTATTACTGATTTCCTCATTCAAATGTGACTGATTTTCCAGACATTTGCTTTGGAGAGTTCCTGTTTCTATTGGTAATATTGTCTCTCTTAATTCTCTAGTTTTCATTGCTTAAAATAATTGACCTCCTTTGGTGCTACTGATGCACCAAAAAGTTAAATGTACAATGTTATATGCAGTTAACTGTATATATTTTATGCTCATTATTCCACTGCTCATTTACCTTTGCTATGTATTTCTAATTTTACAATAACCGGGAAGAAAATGTTGAAGACCCCATTCTATCTTCCTAACACTGGTAATACTGTATTTGCTGACCACAAATGAAAGAACTCCAAAGAGGCTCCATTCTATCACCAAATCATCCTTTATTTGCACCTGCATAGTTCTTGACATTCTCACCATTAGCAACTCTGCTGGAGCAATCCCTGTAGTTGCATGAAGGGTGGCCCTGTAATCAAATAGGAACCCGGACAATTTGGTATCTAGTGAAGCTGTAAGCTGTTTCGTTAAGCCTGCCTTCAAAGTTTGGACTGCTCCTTCTGCCAGACCATAGGATGGTGGATGGCATGAAGCTGTTCTTCTATGATGAATACTATTCAACTTCAGGAAATTCTGAAATTCCCTGCTAGAATACCATGGCCCATTATCTGTGAACAATACTTACAGGAGTGTGCGCTGAAAATGTGTTGCTGGAAAAGCGCAGCAGGTCAGGCAGCATCCAAGGAGCAGGAGAATCGACGTTTTGGGCATGAGCCTTTCTTCAGGAATGAGGAAAGTGTGTCCAGCAGGCTAAGATAAAAGGTAGAGAGGAGGGACTTGGGGGAGGGACGTTGGAAATGCGATAGGTGGAAGGAGGCCAGGTGAGGGTGATAGGCCGGAGTGGGGGTGGGCGCGGAGAAGTCAGGAAGAAGATTGCAGGTTAGGAAGGCGGTGCTAAGTTCGAGGGATTTGACTGAGACAAGGTGGGGTGAGGGGAAATGAGGAAACTGGAAAAATCTGAGTTCATCCCTTGTGGTTGGAGGGTTCTGAGGCGGAAGATGAGGCGCTCTTCCTCCAACCGTCGTGTTGCTATGGTCTGGCGATGGAGGAGTCCAAGGTCCTGCATGTCCTTGGCGGAGCGGGAGGGGGAGTTGAAGTGTTGAGCCACGGGGTGGTTGGGTTGGTTGGTCCGGGTGTCCCAGAGGTGTTCTCTGAAACGTTCCGCAAGTAGGCGCCTGTCTCCCCAATATAGAGGAGGCCACATCGGGTGCAGCGGATGCAATAAATGATGTGTGTGGAGGTGCAGGTGAATTTTTGGCGGATGTGGAATGATCCCTTGGGGCCTTGGAGGGAGGTAAGGGGGGAGGTGTGGGTGCAAGTTTTGCATTTCTTGCGGATGTAGGGGAAGGTGCCGGGAGTGGAGGTTGGGTTGGTGGGGGGTGTGGACCTGACGAGGGAGTCACGGAGGGAGTGGTCTTTTCGGAACGCTGATAGGGGAAAGGAGGGAAATATATCCCTGGTGGTGGGGTCCGTTTGGAGGTGGCGGAAATGACGACGGATGATACGATGTATATGGAGGTTGGTGGGGTGGTAGGTGAGGACCAGTGGGGTTCTGTCCTGGTGGCGATTGGAGGGGCGGGGCTCAAGGATGGAGGAGCAAGAAGTGGAGGAGGTGTGGTCAAGGGCATCGTCGATCACGTCTGGGGGGAAATTGCAGTCTTTGAAGAAGGAGGCCATCTGGGTTGTACGGTTTTGGAACTAGTCCTCCTGGAAGCAGATGCGGCGGAGACGAAGGAATTGGGAATATGGGATGGGGTTTTTACAAGGGGCAGGGTGGGAGGAGGTGTAGTCTAGGTAGCTGTGGGAGTTGGTCGGTTTATAGTAAATGTCCGTGTTGATTCGGTCGTCCGAGATAGAAATGGAAAGGTCTAGGAAGGGGAGGGCGGAGTCTGAGACGGTCCAGGTGAATTTGAGGTCGGGGTAGAAGGTGTAGGTAAAGTGGATGAACTGTTCAACCTCCTCGTGGGAGCATCAGGCAGCGCCGATACAGTCATCGATGTAGCGGAGGAAAAGCTGGCGTGTGGTGCCAGTGTAGCTGCGGAAGATGGACTGTTCCACATATCCTACGAAGGGGCAGGCATAGCTGGGGCCCATGCGGGTGCCCATGGCTACAGGAGTGTGTGTATTGCAATAAATGCATGCAGTTTTTCTATCATCGTTCCCGTGTTTGAACTTTATGCACATCCAACCATGAATGCCCCTGGTGGAGTTCAGCCATTATCGGACAGCAACCTTTGCTCAGAACAATCAATCTTGGCCCCATAATAATATGCCATCATCTACTGTGATCTGGCCTCTCTGGGTCAAGAGATTTAAAAGGTTTCAATTCTGGTTGTGATGACCCTTAAGTGTCTCCCATCGCCACCAGTTGTTTCAGTTTTGCTAGGAATGGATTTTTCTGTGTCCAAATCTGAAATTGTCGTCTGTGACTAGAAATGTGTCCAAAAAATTTAAAACCATTACAGACTTTTCCAGTCACAGTACCACTGGCAGTATATTTGCCAGTGGGAGATGGCTGAGTGCATCCACATTTGCTACCTGGCCTCCCGGACAGTGTTCCAATTTGTAATTAAGCACATTTAGAATTAGAACCCACTACTGAATTTGGCCTGAAGCTATGGGCAGCGCTGACTTGTCCTCTTTAAGTAGACCCAGCTGAAATTATTACAAAGTTATGTCGAAATTGGTGGAACACCCTGACTCCTAATTTGACGGCCAAACATTCTTCTTTATATGGGCATATTTATGCTCATATAAATGCTCTTCATTAGTTGAAGTCCTGGATGCATACACTTTTGAGCCTTACTCTCCATATGGCCACCAAGTTGTACCCCAGTGCCATACAGGGAAACATTGCATGTCACTACCAGATCTTGCTTGAGATCAAAGTGTGCCAACACCTTAGAGGATATATCTTCACTTTCCTGAAAGATAAGGCTTGGCCATTTCCAAGGCTGACCCATTTTTAACAGTTGAAGCAAAAGTGCAAGTTTAGAGGCCAGGTTATGCATGAACTTTGTGTAATAATTCCCTAACTGAAGGAAAGACCTAAGCTCTGGTGGAAAATTGAAGCTGGGCACCTTTGATCCCCCTCACTTTGTCTTCCAATGGGTGTAATCAGTTTTGTCAACTTTGTAGCCCAAGTGGATCACTTGAGATGCCTGGCGCACACATTATTTTTCCTGCTAAGCTTTATACCTGCTTGGGAGAAACGTCTAATGACTATGTCCAAGTTCTCTAACTACTCATTACTGTCTTGCCTGTTGTTAGCACATCATCTGGATAAATGGCAACCTGGGGTAGATCTTATAAACTGTTCTCGTATATTAGTACCAACTCTTATAGGTATTATTGTGTAGTTCTGGGAATCCTGATCTAACTGCAATTACAAGTATGCATGGCTCATATCTAGCTTTGTGAAGGACAACCTCCTGCCAGCTTTGCATATAAATTCAGTATGTGAGGGATTGGAGATTTATCCAGTTGTGAAAAGCAGTTTACCATTTGCTTAAAATCTCCACAAAGGGGAACTGACCCATTGGACTTCACAATCAGTATTACCTGTGCTGTCCTGTCTGCAAACTGGATTGGTTTGATGCTTCCTTTGCTTTCCAGCTTTTGATTTCTTCCTCTATTTTAGCCTGTTCGGTAAATTATACTTGGTGGGCCGTGCAGAAATGTGGATTGCTTCCCAGTCAACCTGCAAGCTGGCCTTGGTTCCTTTGATAGTCCCTAGACCTTCCTGAAAAGCTTCTCGGTATTTAATTAGCACTTCACTCAGGCAGACATTTTCAAATCGAAAAATGTGGAGCCAATCTTTTGTGAATCTGTCTCAACTAATTTCACTGCATCAATCCTGGGCCCGAGCCTTTTGCTCCAATCAGTGGTAACTCAACTGGCTGCTTCTCCTAAGAGACCGGAGCCAAAAATGTTCCCCCTAATCTGTACAGGTTCCCTTGTATTGTATATTTTCTCAGTCTCGCCAAGATCTTGCACAAACATAAGGGTTGAAGTCCTGAGTGAATTTTGTTCAAGACTGGTTCTGTGATCACTGAAATGGCTGCGCTAGTATCGACGTCCATTAGAAGCAGGTGACCATTTAACCCGATGTTTATTTTGAGTGGTTCTGATTTGGATGTTGCAAAGTAATTTAATTCTTCCAAACCAGATATAGGCGGCCTTTCCACGGTGTGCTGTCTCCTGAATACTGGCGTATTAGTTCTCTTACTCTATTTAAGTCTATTGGGACTCTTTTGCTGTTTCAAGTCCGCATACCAGCAGCAACTACATCTGCTTGCTGGTCCAGATCCTGAAGAAGATTTTTAATCGTTTGTCCAAGGCTTGGCTTTATTTTGGGGCTTTGCCATGGGCTGACCTAGAGTCCCTTTGTTCAGGATGTGTCCTGAGTGAGGCTATGCAATTGCCTGCAATCAGGTGGTGTTCCCTAAGCTCAGTCAGCCTGGTAAGGGTGTTCCATTAGAATAGCCTGCAACACATATGCTCCACTTGCCGCATTTTCAAATGATAATACACGTTGTAGCACCTGTTTGCAGTCAAGTTGGGCTGCAGCAATAAATGCTTTTGCATAGTTACACCATTGAACCCACATACCAAATAGTGTCTCAGCATCTCATTAAGGTTTAAGTTAGAGTCACATGCTTATGCCAGTTGCCTTAACCTAGTCAAAAATCCTGACACAGATTCCCCTGTAGCATCTCAGAATTAGAGGAAACGTAGGATCATAATATTCCTTAACTAAACCCATCAACTCTTGAAAGGTTTTAGTACCTGGTGCCTCAGGGGAAGTTAGGTTCTAATAAGCAAAATTGCTGGGGGTCCACGAGCTGTCAGGAGAGTTACTTGTTGCTTTTCATCTGCCTGAATGTCATTTGCCCAGAAAAGATAATGCGTTCTTTCTACATATTGGGCCCAGTCTTCGATGGCAGGATCGACTGAGTCAAACTTCCCAAATTATGACAAGATGCCAGAAATGCTTATCCTAACTCAAAGATGTCTGTTGTATTTCTTCAGGTGTGTGTTTTTCTCTTGTCGCTACTGAAATAACTGCGCAGAGGCAGGTATTCCATCAACCAGTCGCCCTTTATTTCCACATGGAAAGACCTTGACACTGATCCATCTTCCTCAGTGTCAGTTCTCAGAATGAACAGAAACTTTGACACTCCTATCTATATCTGTCATCCAGAGCTCCCTGATTGGACCAGATTAACAGCCCCAGTCAGGGAACTCATATTCTACAAGATCCACCTGACTGACCTCATTATAATCATGACAACAAGATGTATCTTTTTCTGGAAAATGGCCTTCTAAAATTGCTATCCATCTTATTATCCTGTGGTCACCCCAATGTACAGATCATTAAATGTACTTTGGAATTGCAGTTTTTTTGGTGGATTTTCTGTAAAGTCTCATACAAACCCAATGGGCACAAAAAACAAAAAGTTTCTTTATATGTTAAGAATCAAACTGGATGAAAGATATTTTGGTCCTCTTGTGACAAAAATTACTTGGGAAAAGAAGAAGCAAGAAGAAGAAGAAATGAAAATTGAGAAGAGCAAGCATATATTTTTATAGTTGTGCTTCAAAATGTCAACAGCTCAAAAAAATTGTCTTTCTGTACTGACCAACATGATTATATGTGAAGTAAGAAGAGAGAGAAAGTGGTATTATTGATTTTTACAGGATAACACCTTGGTACTGCTTATTTGTTAAGCTGGAACTGACAAAGCATGTGTACTAGGATAGGACAGATGACATAGGCTGAATGTGACACAGATATTTGAATTTCATAAGATCATGATAAATACAAGGTAAAGAAAAAAATCTTTGGAATGTTGGCAGACAAGTGATATGGTAGAAATTTCTCTAACATGATCTCCCATCAAACAGGACAATGGACAGCAAAAGTGTAACAAATATCTGGTCACAAGAAGATCCACTCTACTTCTGTTTTGGTGTGTTCTGACAGCGAAATTAATTTTTAGATAAAACAACACCAATTTTGAAATTGCACATAGAATTTTTTGGCCATGCTTATCTGACTGGTGAAAGTGTGGTAGGTGAATCCAAGTGGCCTCGCTTAAAGAAAACATCCCTATCAGGTGATATGTTGTTCCTGCATGATGTAGGAGCTGGTGGACCCCTTTATGCTTCCCAGTGACCATGTCTGTAATAAATGTTGGTGGCTGGAAGAACTCCAGCACAGAGTGAATGAGCTGGAGTCTGACCTTGAAACATTGTGACACATCAGGGAGGGGGAGAGTTACCTGGGTGTTGTGTTTTATGAGACAGTCACACCCCTTAGACTAACTAACTTGAATTCGGCCAGTGGTAAGGGACAGGAGGGTATGGTTGTGAGTGAGGTAGGTAAAGGGATCCAGGAGGTAGAGTTGCAGGAGCCTCAGCTTCTATCCTTGTCTAACAGGTTCAAGAGTTTTGCTCCCTGTGTGGACGGGGCTGCAGGGAGGATGAGCCGACTGACAGCAGTACAATGATGCAGGGAGCCATTCAAATCGGGGGAGAGAAAAAAAATGTTGTTGTAATTGGGGATAGTAAACTTAGAGGCACAGACACTGTTCTCTGTGACCAGGATTGAGAGTCCCAAAGGTTGTGTTGCCTGCCTGGTGCTTGGGTCCAGGATGTCTCCTCTCGGCTGCAGAGGAACTTGCAGGCAGAGGGTAATAATCCAGTGGTTGTGGTCCATGAGGGTACCAACGACATGGATAAAGCTGGGACAGAGGTTCTGCTAAAGGAGTATGAACAGCTAGGAGCTAAATTAGAAAGTAGAACCAAAAAGATAATAATCTCTGGATTACTACCTGAGCCACGAGCTGATTGGCACAAGGTCAATAAGATTAAGCAGGTAAATACATGGCTCAAAGATTGGTGTGAGAGAAATGGACATTGGCACCAGTGCAGGAGCAGAAGGGACCTGTTCCAATTGGACAGTCTTTATCTGAACTGTGCTGGGACCAGAGTCCTAATGAATAGCTTAACTAGGGCTGTAGACAGGGCTTTAAACTAAAAAAAAGTCAGGGGTGGGGCTGCTCAGTTAAAGGGGAAATTAGAAAACTTGAATTAAAGGAGGAGGTAAGCGTGCAGAACTCAGGACAGATCATTAAAATCTCCAGCACAGACACAAATAGGACAGAGTGTATGGAAAGGGTTAGCAATCAAACTTCAAGCACACTGGAGAAACGAATAACAATGAGAAGAGGGATGGTTAACACAGCACTGAAGGTGTGATATCTGAATGCACGCAGTATAAGAAAATTGTGGTGCAGATCAAAATTGACAGGTATGATGTGATGAGCACATGGAGATGTGGCTATTGGGGATCATGATTGAGGGCTGAATATTGAAGGATATGCATCTTATTGAAAAGATATGCAGGTGAGCAGAGAGGTTGCCTTATTAATCAGAAATGAAATTAAATCAATAGTAAGAAGCGAAGTGGGGTCAGATGGTCTAGAATCTGTGTGGATAGAATTGAGGAGTTGCAAAGGTAAAAAAAAAACCATAGTTGGAGTTATGTACAGGCCTCCAAATAGTAGTCAGGAGCTGGGGCGCAAATTTAATCAGGAGATAGAAAAGATGTGCAGGAAAGGCAAAGTTACAGTGATCAAGGGGGATTTCAATATACAGATGGACTGGGAAAATCAAATTAGTAGTGGATTGCAAGAAAAAGAATTTGTGGAGTGTCTACGAGATGGAGTTTTGGAGCAGCTTATGGTGGAGCCCACTAGGGACAGGCAATACTAGATTTAGTCTTGTGCAGTGAGGCAGACTTGATGAGGGAGCTTAAGGTGAAGGAACCCTGAGGAGGCAGTTATTGTAATGATTGAATTTACTCTGCAATTTGAGAGGGAGAGGATAGAAACAAAGGTAACGGTATTATAGTTGAATAAAGACAATCACAGAGGCATGAGGGAGGAGCTGGGTGGAATTGACTGGGAGAGGAGCCGAGCAGGAAAGACAGTGGAACAGTAATGGCGGGTGTTTCTGAGAGTAATTCAGGAGACACAGCAGAGATTCATCCTGAGGAAAAAGAAGCATGGTACAGGGAGGATGAGGCAACCATAGCTGACGAGGGAAGTCAGGGATAGCATAAAAATGATAAAGGAAACCAGAGGATTGGGAAGCTTGCAAAGACCAACAGAGGGCCTTAAAAAAGAAATAAGGAGGAAGAAGATTAAATATGAGGATAAGCTTGTCACTAATATAAAAGAAGACTGTAAGAGTTTCTTTAGACATATAAAGGGCAAAAGAGAGGCAAAAGTGGACATTGAACCACTGAAAAATGATGCTGGAGAGATAGTAGTGGGGAATAAAGAAATGGCTGAGGAACTGAATAATTACTTTGCATCAGTCTTCCTGGTGGAGGACTCGAGTAAAATCTCAAAAATTCAAGAGCGAAAGGGGGCAGAGCTAAGTATGGTGGCCATCACCAAGGAGAAGGTGCTAGAAAAACTTAATGGCCTGAAGGTGGATAAATCACCTGGACCAGCTGGACTAGAGTTCGAAGGGAGATAACTGAAAAGATAGTGGTGATTTTTCAGGAATTGCTAGAATCAGGTAGAGTACCAGAGGACTGGAAAACTGCTAATGTGACACCACTGTTTAAAAAAGGAATAAGGCAAAGGAAGAAAAATTAAAGACTGGTTAGCCTAGCCTCGGTGGTGGGTAAGATTCTGGAATCTATTGTGAAGGATGAGACTTCTGAATACTTGGAAGTGTATGGTAAAATAGGGAAAATTAAGCATGGTTTCATCAAGGGGAGTTCATGCCGGAGAAATCTGCTAGAATTCTTTGAGTAAGTAACGAGCAAGTTAGACCAAGTAAAGCCAATGGATATTATCTACCTGGACTTTAAGGTCTTTGACAAGGTGCCACACAGGAGGCTACTAAGTAAGATAAGGGCCCATGGTGTTAGAGGCAAGGTGCTAGCATGGATAGAAGCTTGGCTGTTTGGCAGAAAGCAGAGGGTGGGGATAAAAGGGTCCTTCTCAAGATGGCAGCCGGTGACAACTGTGTTCCACAACTGTTGGGACCACAACGTTTCACTTTATACATTAACAATCAAGATGAAAGAACTGAGGGCGTTCTGGCTAAGTTTGCAGAAGATACAAAAATAAAAGTCACACAACACCAGGTTCTAGTCCAACAGATTTATTTGGAAGTAGTAGCTTTCAAAGTGCTGCTTCTTCATCAGGTAGAGGGACTGATAGCATTGAGGAGGTGGGGAGGCTGCAGAAGGATTTGGACAGGTTAAGAGAGTGGGCAAAGAAGTGGCAGATAGAGTACAATGTGTGAAAGTGTGAGGTCATGCACTTTGGTAGGAAGAATAGAAGTATGAACTATTTTCTAAATAGGGAGAAAATCAGAAGTCTGATGTGCAAAGAGATTTAGGAGTTCTAGTCCAGGATTCTCTCAAGGTAAACTTGCAGGTTGAATCAGTAGTTATGAAGACAAATATTTTGAGAATACTTGGAAAAAAAAACGCAGGCGTGTACTTCCGAGGCTCTATAAGGCTCTGGTCAGACCACATTTGGAGTATTGTGCGCAGTTTTGGGTCCCATATCTCAGGAAGGACATATTGGCCCTGGAGTGTGTTCAGAGGAGGTTCATGAAACTGATCCCATGAATGGAAAGCATAACATATAAGGCATGTTTGAGGTCTCTGGGTTTGTACTTGATGGAGTTTCGGAGGATAAGGGGGATCTAATTGAAACATACAGAATACTGAATGGGCTGGACAGAGTAGATGTTGGAACGATGTTTCCATTGGTAGGAGAGACTAGGACTTGAGGGCATAGCCTTCGAGTAAATGGAAGACCTTTTAGAATGGAGATAAGGAGAAACTTCTTCAGCCAGAGAGTGGTGAATCTATGGAATTCATTGCCGCAGGAGGCTTTGGAGGCCAGGTCATTGAATATATTTAAGACTGCGATAGATAGGTTCTTGAGTATCAAGGATTGCAGGGAGAAAGCAAGAGAATGGGGCTGAGAAACTCACCAGCCATGATTGAATGGCAGAGCAGACTTGATGGGCTGAATGGCCTAATTTCTGCTCCTGTGTCTTATGGTGTATCAGTTTGTGACCATGACTAGATACACATAGTAGGCCCCATAAAAGTGAGGTTGTGAATTTGAAGATGTGCCTTGCTGTGCTTTCAGGGAGCCTGAGATTCCACATATCTTGGAGTTTTCAGTAAACAACTATGTAAAGCATTCATTTTTGATGAGTGAAGTGAATGGGTCCAAGTCATGATCAATGTTGTCAGGGTGAATGAAGCTGCTCAACATTTTTCATGTGTAGTTACAGGGTGAAAGATTCATGACAATGACTAAAACACAACACAGTTATACAGTTATTCAGAAATTTGTTCTCAGCAATGTCTTTGATTACAGTGAAGCAGATGAAGTAAGTGAGATTTCATATAATAGAAGTGATAATGAGTGTACCAGTAGCAGTGGGGACATTTCGGGATTCTGTGATAGTTAAGGCTTTTTGCTGTATTGATGTTTTTTTTTTATCCAGAATGGTAAATATGAATTAGAAATGCCTATATGTCGAGAAATTTTTTTTCTGAGTATTTTCACAATTGTGATATGCCTTCTGGCCCAATATGGTCTGGCAAATATTTTTTAAGGATTCTTTTTTTCTTTCATGTAACGTGCATAGATCTGGCTTGTGGTGTCCATTTATCATTGTGATTATATTTTCTATGTTTATTTTGTTATCAAGGGTCAATTAGATCCATTAGTCGAAACTGCCAATTCCTTGCCACTGTATGGGTGCCTTTAATGACTTTGATCTGTCAATTAAATGTGGTGTGCTCCTGTGAGTTACATGATTAGTTACAATTTATGACATTGCTCGAAAGTGACACAACCAGAATAATTAAATGATTATTATTCAGTAATGAATGTGCTTAAAATTTCTGTTACTTAAATAGTGATGATAATTTGATCATCTTATAACTCAATACAGATTGTATGACTTTTAGCTTCATTGAACATATAAATTTGGAGAAAATTTCTATATGATGCTTGAAAGGAATAATCATTTAAATTAATTTTGCATATTATTTTCGACATTCAGTGTGAAAGTAATTTCCAGCTGCTCTTCCTCATTCCTGGAATGATGGCCTTGTAGAGTTATAAAGTTATACCTATCTTTCCACCTATCACATTTCCAACGCCCCTCCCCCAAGTCCCTCCTCCCTATCTTTTATCTTAGCCTGCTGGACCAACTTTCCTCATTCCTGAAGAAGGGCTAATGCCCGAAACGTCGATTCTCCTGTTCCCTAGATGCTGCCTGACCTGCTGCGCTTTTCCAGCAACACATTTCCATCTCTGATCTCCAGCATCTGCAGACCTCACTTTCTCCTATAAAGTTATACAGCAGGGAAACAAACTGTTTGGTCCAACACATCCATGTTGACCAAGTTTCCCAAATTAAACGAGTCCCACTCGTCTGCGTTTGGTCCATATCCCTTTAAACCTTTCCTATTCATATACCTGTCCAAATGTCTTTCAAATGTAATTATCCCTACATTTACCACTTCCTCTGGCAGTTCATTCCACATACGAACTACCCTTGGTATGAAAAGGTTGCCCCTCAAAGGGACCAAAACAAGGGACATAGTTTAAGAATATAAAAGGCCTCCTTTTTAAGGCAGAGTTGAGAAAAGGCTTATTTCCTCAAAGTGTGGAATTCTGTTCCCAGAAAATAGTGGAGGATTTATTTATTAATAAATTTATTCAAGACTAAGTTAGACAGATTTTTGATAGACAAAGGATTCAAGAGTTATGAAGTGCTGAAAGAAAACTGGAGCCAAGATCACAAAGATGATCTTATTGAATGATGGAGCAGACTTCAAGGGCTGAATGACCTACTCCTGCTCCTGAATCTTAAATTCCTACACACACTTGGTATATTTTTCTGAATATATAGTCTCAGCGAGGACCCTCAATGAGCGTTCATTCATTATTTTCCAATGGGCATTGTTAATGAGTGAGGCTTCCCACCTAGCATGGGGTGGCATGCTGGCTCAATAGTTAGCACTGCTGCCCCCATAACTCCAGGAACCCGTGTTCGATTCCAACCTTGGGCGACTGCGTGGAGTTTGTACATTCTCCCCTTGTCTGTGTGGGTTTCCTCCGGGTGCTTTGGTTTCCTCCTACAATCCAAAGATGTGCAGGTTAGGTGAATTGGCCATGCTAAATTGCCCATAGCGTTCAAGGATGTGTAGGTTTGGTGCATTAGTCAGGGGTAAATATAGGATAATAGGGTAGGGAAATGGGTGTGGGTGGGGTACTCTTTGGATGGTCGGTGTGGACTTGTTGGGCTGAAGTTTCCACACTGTAGGAATTCTATAATTCTATATTAACATTTGTTCAGTAAATTAAGTTCCCATATTGTGCATTGAGAATTGGTACTTCAAACCTGGATAGGTTTGAGAAAACTTTTTAATAATCCTTGTAGAGCAAAAAAGAAAGCTATTTAAGGAAACCAAGTTCGCACAATATTTCTCCCTCTTTATTCTTGGAAATGACATAAAATAGAACGGTGTTTAGAGAATTCAAATTATGTGGATGATAAATAATCAGGAACAAGAGCCATCATTTTCAGGATCAATTTTAGTTCATTAAACTACTAGGATGGATTGTTGTGGTTCTGTTCGCCGAGCTGGGAATTTGTGTTGCAGACGTTTCGTCCCCTGTCTAGGTGACATCCTCAGTGCTTGGGGGACCTCCTGTGAAGTGCTTCTGTGATGTTTGCTCCGGCATTTATAGTGGTTTGAATCTGCCGCTTCCGGTTGTCAGTTCCAGCTGTCAGTTGCAGTGTTCAGTATATTGGGTCCAGGTCGATCTGCTTATTGATTGAATCTGTGGATGAGTGCCATGCCTCTCGGAATGCCCTGGCTGTTCTCTGTTTGGCTTGTCCTATAATAGTAGTGTCCCAGTCGAATTCATGTTGCTTGTCATCTGCGTGTGTGGCTATTAAGGATAGCTGGTCGTGTCGTTTCATGGCTAGTTGGTGTTCATGGATGCGGATCGTTAGCTGTCTTCCTGTTTGTCCTATGTAGTGTTTTGTGCAGTCCTTGCATGGGATTTTGTACACTACATTGGTTTTGCTCATGCTGGGTATCGGGTCCTTCGTTCTGGTGAGTTGTTGTCTGAGAGTGGCTGTTGGTTTGTGTGCTGTTATGAGTCCTAGTGGTCGCAGTAATCTGGCTGTCAGTTCGGAAATGCTCTTGATGTATGGTAGTGTGGCTAGTCCTTTGGGTTGCGGCATGTCCTCATTCCGTTGTCTTTCCCTTAGGCATCTGTTGATGAAATTGCGCGGGTATCTGTTTTGGCGAATACATTGTATAGGTGTTCTTCTTCCTCTTTTTGCAGTTCTGGCGTACTGCAGTGCATTGTGGCCCTTTTGAAGAGTGTCTTGATGCAACTTCTTTTGTGTGTGTTGGGGTGGTTGCTTTCGTATTTTAGGACTTGGTCTGTGTGTGTGGCTTTCCTGTATACCTTTGTGGTGAATTCTCCATTCGGTGTTCTCTGTACCATCACGTCTAGGAATGGGAGTTGGTTGTCTTTTTCTTCCTCTCTAGTGAATCAGATTCCTGTGAGTGTGGCGTTGATGATCCGGTGTGTGTTCTCTATTTCTGTGTTTTTAATGATTACAAAGGTGTCATCCACATATCTGACCCAGAGTTTGGGTTGAATTTGCGGTAAGACTGTTTGTTCTAACCTTTGCATTACTGCTTCTGCTATGAGTCCAGAGATGGGTTAGCCATGGGTGTGCCGTTGATTTGTTCATATATTTGGTTGTTGAATGTGAAGTGTGTTGTGAGGCACAGGTCCAGTAGTTTGAGTATGCTGTCTTTGTTGATAGGTTCAACGTCCTGTTGTCTGTTCTGTCTGTCCAGCAAGTTGGTTATTGTTTCTCTAGCTAGGGTTTTGTCGATTGAGGTGAACAGTGCCGTTATATCGAATGAGACCATGGTTTCTTCCTTGTCTATGTGTATATTTCTGACGATGTCCAAGAATTCCTGTGTTGATTGTATAGAGTGTCTGGATCCGTTGATCAGGTGTTTCAGTTTCTGCTGTAGTTCTATAGCCAGTTTGTGTGCTGGTGTCCCTGGTAGTGATACTATGGGTCTGAGTGGGATGTCTGGTTTGTGCACTTTAGGTAGTCCATAGAATCTGGGGGTGTTGTTGCTGGGCCACAACACACTGCAATACACCAGAACTGCAAAAAGAGGAAGAAGAACACCTATACAATGTATTCGCCAAAAACGGACACCAACGCAATTTCATCAACAGATGCCTAAGGGAAAGACAACGGAATGAGGGCATGCCACAACCCAAAGGACTAGCCACACTTCCATACATCAAGAGCATTTCCGAACTGACAGCCAGACTACTGCGACCACTAGGACTCATAACAGCACACAAACCAACAGCCACTCTCAGACAACAACTCACCAGAACGAAGGACCCGATACCCAGCATGAGCAAAACCAATGTAGTGTACAAAATCCCATGCAAGGACTGCACAAAACACTACATAGGGCAAACAGGAAGACAGCTAACGATCCTTAGTAGCCACACACGCAGATGACAAGCAACATGAATTCGACTGGGACATCACTACTATTATAGGACAAGCCAAACAGAGAACATCCAGGGAATTCCTAGAGGCATGGCATTCATCCACAGATTCACACATCCACAATAAGCATATCGACCTGGACCCAATATACCGACCACTGCAACTGACAGCTGGAACTGACAACCGGAAGCGGCAGATTCAAACCACTATAAATGCCGGAGCAAACATCACAGAAGCACTTCACAGGAGGTTCCCAAGCACTGAGGATGTCACCTAGACAGGGGATGAAACGTTTGCAACACAAATTCCCAGTTCGGCGAACAGAACCACAACAACGAGCACCCGAGCTACAAATCTTCTCACAAACTTTGAACCAGGATGGATTATTAATGTATATTTAAAGTCATGTTACATTCTGTTAATTTAACACAGGCTTAATATTCCTTTTTGTACTTAATTTTCTGCTAATGATTGAAGTTAGAATAAAGAAAATATACTGTAAGTATTCATACCACCAGAAAAATCATGCAAGAAATCATTAAACAAATTATCATACAATGAAGGTATTTTGTAGTAAGTCTCTTAAGGATAAATTTCCACTATGGCTTTGATGCGAAGTATGACATAAAGAAAGAGTCTCAGACAAATTTGAGTTGCAGTCAGATTGGACGATAAGATTTGATTTATGCTAGATGTTCTTTAAATTCAGGAGATCAGCTGAGCACTTTGAAATAAATGGTGTAACGGTTTGGAAATGTAAGATTGACATTTCTCTGGGGGAATACAGCCTCTGTTGATGGAAAAAAAAGAGGAATTAAGATTGACAAGATGAGAATCTATCCCAGGAGGAGGCTTTGACCTTTTTTTCTTAATTAAAGGAATATGTTGACCCTACTTCCATTTTATGAACCAGCAGCTGCGCCTCAGCTCTGTGAAGAAAGCTCTTTAAGTAATGTACTAAGCTGACTTCCATTCTGTCTTCAGCTCTCGGGCAACATTTTCAGTTCCTTCAACCTCTTCACCACTGACTTTTGACAAGGTGCAGTGGAGAATTTGACTAACGGTTTTCTGTCCTCACTACCCTAACTACATTTTATCAGATTTCCAAATGCACAGTTTAGCAATCCCTCACAGTTCATAAACTTTTCCATACCCCCTCCCCCTCGAGCAGAATAGAGTTGCAATTTTCTGAAGTGCCTGACTTTCCAAAAGATAGTTTAAAGCTGGTACTTGTAACCATATTTGCTAATTTCCTACATTATGTAATTGGAAAGTTGGACCTGCTGGAAAAGCTCAGCAGGTCAGGCAGCATCGGAAGAGCAGGACTGTCAATGTTTCAGGCATAAGCCCTTCATCAGGATCCCTTCTTGGTGAAGGGCTTATGCCCGAAGCGTGACTCCCTTGCTCCTTGGATGCTGCCTGACCAGTTGTGCATTTCCAGCGCCACACTTTTCAACTTTGACTCTCCTGCATCTGCAGTCCTGCTTTCTCCGAATCGGAAAGATGTGCCATTCATGAATTTTCAATTTGATCGCAATTAATACAATTAAAATTCACCACTCACCATGGGCAGCATAGAGGCTGTGGGTGGCATGGAGGCTCAGTGCTGCCTCACAGCGCTAGGGATCCAGATTCAATTCCACCCTCATGTGACTCTGTGTGGAGTTTGCACATTCTCCCTGTGCCTGCATAGATCTCCTTCGATTTCCACCCACAGCCCAAAGATTCAAGGAGCTATGAACCTGCACTCCAAGGTCTCTTTGTTCAGCTATACTCCCTCGGACCTTACGTTTAAGTGTATAAGTCCTGCGAAGATTTGCTTTCCCAAAATGTAGCACCTTGCGTTTATCTGAATTAAACTCCATCTGCCACTTCTCAGCCCATTGGCCCATCTTGTCCAGATCCTTTTGTAATCTGAGGTAACCCTCTTCTCTGTCCACTACACCTCCAATTTTGGTGTCATCTGCAAACTTACTAACTGTACCTCTTATGCTCGCATCCAAATCATTTATGTAAATGACAAAAAGTAGAGGACCAAGCACCGATCCTTGTGGCACTCCACTGGTCACAAGCCTCCTGTCTGAAAAACAACCCTCCACCACCACCCTCTGTCTTCTACTTTGAGCCAGTTCTTTATCCAAATGGCTAGTTCTCCCTGTATTCCATGAGACCTAACCTTGCTAATCAGTCTCCCATGGGGAACCTTGTTGAATGCCTTACTGAAGTCCATATAGATCACATCTACTGCTCTGCCCTCATCAATCTTCTAGGTAGATAGGATAGTGAAGAAGGCATTTGGTATGCTTTCCTTTATTGGTCATAGTATCGAGTACAGGAGTTGGGAGGTCATGTTGTGGCTGTACAGGACATTGGTTAGGCCACTGTTGGAATATTGCATGCAATTCTGGTCTCCATCCTATCGAAAAGACGTTGTGAAACTTGAAAGGGTTCAGAAAAGATTTACAAGGATGTTGCCAGGGTTGAAGGATTTGAGCTATAGGGAGAGGTTGAACAGGCTGGGGCTGTTTCCTTGGAGCATTGGAGGCTGAGGGGTGACCTTATAGAGGTTTACAAAATTATGAGGGGCAAGGATAGGATAAATAGACAAAGTCTTTTCCCTGGGGTCAGGGAGTCCAGAACTAGAGGACATAGGTTTAGGGTGAGAGGGAAAAGATACAAAAGGGACCTAAGGGGCAACTTTTTCATCCAGAGGGTGGTACGTGTATGGAATGAGCTGCCAGAGGATGTGGTGGAGGCTGGTACAATTGCAACATTTAAGAGGCATTTGGATGGGTATATGAATAGGAAGGGTTTGGAGGGATATGGGCCGAGTGCTGGTAGGTGGGACTAGATTGGGTTGGGATATCTGGTCGGCATGGGAAAGGCAAGGTTACAGGGATAGGGTAG
Source organism: Chiloscyllium plagiosum (assembly GCF_037043375.1). Taxonomy (NCBI): domain Eukaryota; kingdom Metazoa; phylum Chordata; class Chondrichthyes; order Orectolobiformes; family Hemiscylliidae; genus Chiloscyllium; species Chiloscyllium plagiosum. The sequence goes on from NW_028270162.1 coordinate 54,620,292, forward strand.
TGGGCTGGATCTGGGTAGAATGCTTTTCAGAGGATGGATGAGGACTTGATGGGCTGAATGGCCTGATTTGACATTGTAAGATTCCAAGATTCAATGGCACACTATTATTCAAGTTGACTGATCCTGGGATACAGTGCACAATCAATGTTGGAAGTCATTGATGCTCGCAAAGTCTGCATTATTTCATTTGCAATGAAGTGGTGGACATATTGCAATTCTGGGTTTCATTTTTATAAATACCTTACTCTACTCCAAGCATCTGTGTAAAATTCATTTAAGTCTGCTATCATTGATATGTATTAGAGATCCTGTTAATTTTTCCCAGCTTATCAGGGCTGCGATAATTATGACAATTTTATTTTTTCATTCCTGCTTTGAAATCATTTGCATTTTATTTAGGCAATGTGTGCAATCTATGTTACAGGCCACTGTATATTTTTTCAGCTAAGATATTAAGTGTGGACCACCTTAAATGAAGGCATAGCCTAAATACTGTACTGGTGAAACTAGTTTAGTTTGGGATTATGTTTGGTTTGGACTCATTGGACCGAAGTTTCTGTTTCCGTGGTGTATGACTCTGTAAATATGCTGTAATTTCATTTTATAGATTATAATATAGGAATTCAGCTGGAAAGTGACTGGTGAATTTTTTTGTTTCCTTCAGGCTGTTTGGGGAACTTAAAACTTCTTTTGAAGGATGAGGATGCTACTGTTCGTCGCAAGACCACTGAAATTTTCTATATTTTGGTTACACATAGTATTGGAAGGTAAGATAATCTCTTAAAGGAGCTGACAAACCACAACAGACTATTAATTAAATAATGCTTTGAAGAGATTTTATGAAAAAAGAGTCAGCATGTATAGGTTACCAGAGTCAATAGGCAAAAAACTACAAATGTCATCTCCATCCAGAAAAAAACAGTAGATGTTTTGGATGGAACACTTTTTTTTTTGGAATTTCAATATTCTGTGCAGAATATAAAAAGATTGAGAAATTTAAGGTGAATGTTCCAGCATTTAAGACCGAAGCAGCTGAAGGCACAGCCACCAACAATGGAGTAATTAAAATTCAGGATACCAAAGAGACCATAATTAGAGGAGTGCAAATATCCAGAATAATCATAGAAGAGATTACAAAATTCTAAAACAGGATTCTAAAACTAGAATGAGAATTTTAAAGTTGAATATGGGAGCCAATATAGTTTAGCAAGCCCAAGGAGATATCTGAGTGTGATTTGTTGGTGAGTTAGGATGTGGGCGGAAGAGTTATGGAAGACCTTAAATTTGCAGAGGGTAGAATGTGGGAGTACATGGAATAATAAAGTCTAGAGATTGGATCTGCATGGCTGAAGATTTCAGCAACAGGTCAATTGAAACAGAGTAAAGTCAAGTAATGTTGCTTAAGTGTAAATAGGCTGTCTTAGTGACTACACTGATTTGTGGTTGAAAACTCAATTAGGAGGTAAGAAAGCTCAAGTAGGAGGCATATTACTTGAGAAGATTATAAGAAATAAGATATATATGCATTTGGAAAGACAGGGTTTGATTAGGAGTAGTTAACATGGCTTTGTGCCTGTGAGATTATGCCTCCCAAATTTGTTAGAGTTCTTTGATGAAGTGACCGGGAAAGTTGATGAGGGCAAAGTGATAGATGTAATCTATATGGATTTCAGTAAGGCCTTTGATAAGGTTCCACATCGTAGGCTGCTCTGGAAGGTTACATCCTGTATGGAATGAGCTGCCAGAGGAAGTGGTGGAGGCTGGTATAATTGCAACATTAAAAAAGGGATTTGGATGGGTATATGAATAGGAAGGGTTTGGAGGGATTTGGGTTGGGTGCTGGCAGGTTGGACTAGATTGGGTTCGGATATCTGGTTGGCATGAATTAGTTGGACCGAAAGGTCTGTTTCCATGCTGTACATCTCTATGACTCTATCCCATGGAATCCAGGAGGGGCTGGCAAATTGGATACACAATTGACTTGACTGGAGGAAGCAGAGGGTAATAGTCTCTTATACAATGATTGGATAGAGGGGTGAAGAATAAGAAGTCAGCCATGCAATAGCCACTTGGGGACCTCATTCCTTCTCCAATGCAATAATACATGCAGCGAGGGAAAGTAGAGGGATGCAGCCAATTTGGCAGGTTTCACTGCATGAATAAAGATGGAATGCAAAGAAGCTGTCTCCTTTTGATGTTGATCCCTGTGCAGATTGGCAGGGTCAATGCCAAAGATGGGTCAAACTGTACGTATCTCTCTTAATACCATCTAAAAGCTGATTTTATCCACCCTCATTGGAGTCTTCAATTCCTCCTTGACCAAAATACTTGGACTTACCTTGATGTCCATCTAGCCATGTTTTTCTCTCCTGGGAACTGCACTTCATAGAGTAATCTTATTTCTCAGCTAGTTTAGCCACTAGCTACACTTGCATTTATGTAGCCCCTGTATGATCTCAGTATCAAAAGCACTTTACAACTGATGAAGTACTTTTAAAGTACTTAACTGTGTAATATAGGAAATATTAATAGATATACATAGGTTTTCCTGGTATTTGAAAAGTATAAGTTTCAGACCTGGAAAGTAACTCAAGGGTTACATAAGCATTCAATACCTTACTATGTCCTATTTGACACCTGAAGTTAAAAGTTGAGACAGACCTTACACTTAGGACTCAATTGGATGTAAAGATGTCAAATCCCTGGGAAATGGGAGGAAGTATGTGGTGGTGACGGGGGTAGGGGGGAGTTTTAACTCTTAAGAATAGTTGAGATAGTTGAATGGTTAAAATAATCAATTAGGTCTTGACTGCAACCTAACTCTAATTCATCTGTTTCCTGTTTAATGGAAGCATATTTGGGTGTGTGAGATATTGTGTTTTAGGTTATCTTTACTAACTCACTCAGCAGCTCCCCATATTCATTAATACTAGGTTCCTGTTCATTCATTCATAACCCTTTATTAACCCATTGTTTATTATAGCACGGTTTCATTCATTAATTTACAAAACCGTGTTTTGTAATATATTTTACGAACACAATATGGACTAAAATTAAAACATCCCTTGAACCTTAAATTCTTATTAGACCTACTTCTACATCATAGTCATGATTTGAAGGTGCTGGTGTTGGACTGGAGTGTAGAAAATTAAAAATCACACAGCTCCAGGTTATACTTCAACAGGTGTATTTGGAAGCACTAGCTTTCGGAGCTCTTTCATTAGGTGTTTGTGGAGTATAAGATATTAAGACACAGAATTTATAGCAATAGTTTACAGTGTGATGTAACTAAAATTATATATTAGAAAAGACCTGGATTGTTTGTTAAGTCTCTCATTTTTTAGAATGGGCATGTTGGTTTCAGTTCTTTCATACGTAAATTCCAGAACTTTTTATAAGTTACGTTCGCAAGTGAACTTTAGCAATAAGTGCCATATAGGTCCAGGTAATGTATTGAAGGTGTGAGGTGCCTGTGTGAGGCTGTCTGTGCCCCAATGTGCACCTTCAATGCATTATCTGGGCCAACATGGCACTGTAAACTTTTGCTATAAATTCTGCGTCCTCCGATCTTATACTCCACAACCACCTGATGAAGGAGCAGTGCTCCGAAATCTAGTGTTTCCAAATAAATCTGTTGGATAATAACCTGGTGTTATGTGATTTTTAAGCCTATTTCTACATCAAAAGTTACCTCGGAATAGGTGTCACTATCATAAACAATACCATCCCCATCAAATCTCTACGAAAGATTATAATATTAATCAGCCCTTACCAACCGTCTCTCAGACCTGAATAGATTACAGAGCACCAAACATTTTCCCCAATTAGTACATACTTGTTAAATACCTTTTATCTGGGCCGTTAGCCCTTTAAGAAGCTAACTGTCAAAACAGCGCTTATCTGAAATAGAATGAATGAATTAAATTCACACCGGTAAATAGTAAACAAATAGAGTCATAGAGATTTTCAGCATGGAAACAGACCCTTCGGTCTAACCTGTCCATGCCGACCAGATATCGCAACCCAATGTAGTCCTACCTGCCAGCACCCGGCCCATATCCCTCCAAACCCTTCTTATTCATATACCCATCCAAATGCCTTTTAAATGTTGCAATTGTACCAGCCTCCACCACTTCCTCTGGCAGCTATCAGCCATAACTGTAGATCCTTGGAAATGAAAAAATATTAATGCAACTGTCACATCGACAGCCACTGACATTGGATGGCCACCCACTTCTACATGTCGCAATACTTCTACATATAGGCCCAGTATTTTTCACAAACTTAAAAGACAAATGTGGGCGGCACGGTGGCACAGTGGTTAGCACTGCTGCTTCACAGTGCCAGAGACCCGGGTTCAATTCCTGCCTCAGGCGACTGACTGTGTGGAGTTTGCACATTCTCCCCGTGTCTGCGTGGGTTTCCTCTGGGTGCTCCGGTTTCCTCCCACAGTCCAAAGATGTGCAGGTTATGTGAATTGGCCATGCTAAATTGCCCGTAGTGTTACGTGCAGGGGTAAATGTAGGGGAATAGTCTGGGTGGGTGCGCTTCAGCGGGTCGGTGTGGACTTGTTCGGCCGAAGGGCCTGTTTCCACACTGTAAGTAATCTAATCTAATCAAAAGACTAAAGGACTAACACCCCTTAATTATGCAAACAGATCAGACAAACACTCTTAATCCTACCAGGCGTAGCAGCCACCACTTAGCACATAGGGTCATAGATTTCTTCAGCACGGAGACAGGTCCTTCAGCCCACACTGGACAGAAGCCACTCAAACCTTTATATACTATAGATAAAACAATGTTACACCATAGGAATGAAATGTTATGTAAGAACTGTTTATAAATAGGCTATTGTAACTGTATTTCAGAATCCTATTGCAACCTCAAACTTGTGCTACTGCAATTGCTGAATAAAAGAGAGAGTGTGTTTGTGTGTGGAAGCAGGAGAGAGTGTGTGCGCATGCGCATGTAAGATTGTGTGTGTGTGTGTGTGTGTGTGTGTGTGTGAGAGAGAGAGTCTGATAGAGTATATGCCTATGAGAGGGATACAGACAGACTCTAATTCTAAGTGATCAAAGACTTAACAGCAGTCCAGGTTTGTTCAATACATGACAGCAGTTGTATGACACTTAGATCTTTTACTATAAATTCTGTGTCCTATGATTCCACCCTACTAGTCACCTGATGAAGGAGCAGCATTCCGAAAGCTTGTATTTTCAAATAAACCTATTGGACTACAGTCTGGTGTTTTGTGATTTTTAACTGCATGCTAAACTTGGTTGGAATATATGTGGTATGTAGTTGTTTGTGCAATTTTCCTTTGGAGATGTTCATAAGGTGTTCTTAAGTGGATCATTACATTGGTTTAGTTTTAGTGTCTTCAGTATCTTACCTGGGCTTCAGTGAAATAGAGGTGCGATTCAGCTACTAATCAAATGGGTATTTAAAAGTCTGCTTGCTCCACGTGAAGAAAGGTTTGCTATTACTTATTCTAGCTTAAATCCCAGTCCCTCTGATGAATGTTTCACAGAGTTCTTCTATGGACACAACTTTTCCCAAATTTGAAGACTTAAAGATGATGTTGGATGCATTTTCTGCACATCTGAAGAAAATTATCATCCACAACAGCTATGGTGTCCTGTGATGGGATCAATGTGTGTAGGAGGAAGTTGCATAGGGGAGATGTATACAGCAGTGATGTAAAACTTGCGGGAAAAAGTACCCAATTCACAGGCTTTACAGTTGGACACTCAGCTTCTCTTGGAAGACCATGATTGCACAGATTGAGCCTCTCAAAATCACAAGGGGCTTAGATAAGGTAAATAACCAAAGTATTTTCTCCAGGGTTGGGTAGTCTAAAACTGGAGGGCATAGGTTTAAAGTGAGAAGGGAAAGATTTAAATGGACCTGAGGGGTGCATATATGGATTGAACTGCCGGAGGAAGTGGTAGATACAGGTACAATTGCAACATTCAAAAGACATTTGGATAGGAAAAGTTTAGAGGGAAATGGGCCAAATGTAGGTAAATAGAAGTGGTTCAGTTCAGGAAACCTGGTTGACATGGCCAAGTTGGGCCAAAGGGCCTCATTTCATGCTGTATAACTCTGTCTGTCTGTATCAGGAGTTGGCATTCATCTGTAGCTGACCTGCTACTTGATAAGTCTGGCAAATTACAAAATGGTGCAAAACTTACCTTTATCCTCAATTTATTAACCTATGGTTCCTTTCAGGGTACAGTACTGGGGATATCTTGAGTCAGTTATCATAGTCTTGGGATTAGGTTGACATTCCGATGCAATACAGAGGGAATGCTCCTCTATTGGAGATGCTATTGGATGCAACAGTAAACCTAGGTCTGGTCTAGTCTGGTCTCTCAGGTGGACAATATGAACATCCCCTTACATGATTTCAAAGAATTTTCCAGTAACCTGGAAATCAGGTTATCAGGAGATCAGTCATCTATAATTGACATCTCTACAAATAGATTATCTGCTCATTAATTGATCAGTGTCTGTGGGGGTCTTGCTGTAGAAAAATTGGCAATATGTTTCCTACATTACAATACATTCTTCATAGGTTTCGGGATCCTGCTTTGTTTCACAAATGGGGTTCAAAAGCCTGCAATGTTTGGGAAAAGGTCACTTACATGGGATCTTCCCTGAATTGGCCAATTGATGAACAGCGTAGGAGCGCACTGTCTAATTAAGGACAGTGGACAACTTTTGAAATTGGAGGGTCAAGAGAAGGCCTTTCAAAGCAAATGAGGAGAGAGTGTCCCAGGATACTTTTTAAAAATGTAAATAAAAAGTAGCTGAGGCAGCTTGGTTACTATTGTGGGTGAAACCCCTCCAGAGGTTAGCTGTGACTGCAGATGAAACCTGGCAGGTTGGGAGGTCATCTCTGTCTGCCTGAAATGGTTGTTCCATGATCTGCCACCAGAAGGCTGCCTCCAGGTAACCTTTACAGTTCCTGAACATCTGGAGGCTAACTGGAAAATTCTTGATCCGGAGATGCCGGTGTTGGACTGAGGTGTACAAAGTTAAAAAATCACACAACACCAAGTTATAGTCCAACAGGTTTAATTGGAAGCACACTAGCTTTCGGAGCGACGCTCCTTCATCAGGTGAAGGAGTGTCGCTCCGAAAGCTAGTGTGCTTCCAATTAAACCTGTTGGACTATAACCTGGTGTTGTGTGATTTTTAACTTGGAAAATTCTTGTAGACTTCCATCAGTAAGGCTAAATAGGCCTTTAATTGCTTACTTATTACAGGTATCCAAGCTGTTCCTCCCATTTTGCCTTTAGGAAATTAATTCAGACTGAAATGAAGTCATGGAACTGGTTTGCTAACAGGTGGTACAAAATTCCATTTCCACCTCTCTCAAGATCCAAAAATGTAATCCAGTAATCATACTTCAAAAGTATTTCAGGAAATCTCAAGGCTGTGAAAGGTACTGTACATAAAAAAAATGCAAGTCTTTCTTTTAGATTTTGCACACACAAGGATAAAGCAAGTGACCAATAGATTGTTGACCACTTAAAATTCTCTCTAGTGACATTCACAAGGGTGAGTAATCACTCAGATTAGCCTGTCTGGCTGGTCATTTACAGATACTGGTACCATTGATTATATTGACATCTTGACACCAATCAAGAAATGTTATAATCTTGCCAGAGGAAAATCAGATTGGCAGTGGACCCCAAGAAAACTCATTCTAGAATGTCTGCGAGATTTCTTTTGGAGTAGCTTGTGGTAGAGCTGACTAGGAAACAGGCAATTCTGGATTTGGTGATATGTAGTGTTGCAGACTTGATTAGAGAGCTTAAGTTGAAGGAACCCCTGAGGGGCAGTGACCATAATATGATAGAATTCACCCTTCAATTTGAGAGGGAGAAGCTGAAATCAATGTAATGATATTACAATTGATTAAATATAATGACAAAAACATGAGCGAGGAGCTGGCCAGAATTGATTGGAAGGGAATCTAGGAAGGATGATGGTGGAGTAGCAGTGGCAGGTGTTTCTGGGGTAATCCGGGCGACATAGCAAAAAACCATCCCAAAGAAGAAAAAACATACAAGCAGAGGCAACCAAGGGAAATCGGGTAGGCATGAAGGTAAAAGAAAAAGCATACATGTGGTGAAGCTTAGTGGAAAGTCTTTAAAAACCAACAGAGGACAAGTGAAAAAGGAGTAAAGGGAGAGAAGGTAAAATAGCTAGTATAAAAATATGAAGGTAAGCTAACTAGTAATACGAAAGAAGATTGTGAAAGTTTTTTTTAGATATATAAAGGTAAGAGAGAGAAAAAGGTGGAGATTGGAACACTGAAAAATGAGGTTGTAGAAGTAATAACAGCAAGCAAAGAAATGGTGGATGAGCTGAATAGGTACTTTGCATCAGTCCTCACAGTGGAAGACACCAGTAGCATACCAGAACTTCAAGAGCGGTGGGGCAGAAGTGAGTGTAATGGCAATCACTAAGGAGAAGGTACTGGGGAAGATGAAAAGTCTGAAGTGAATAAATCACCTAGACTAGTTGTATGACACCCCAGAGTTCTGAAAGAGATTGTGGAGGCATTGGTGCTGATCTTTCAGGAATCAGTGGAGTTGAGGAGAGTCTCAGAGGACTGGATAATGTAACATCCCTGTTTAAGAAGGAAGGGAGGCAGAAGGCAGGGAAATTATCGGCTGGTTAGTCTGACTTTGGTTGTTGGTAAGATTTTAGAGTCCACTATTAAGGGTGAGTTTGTGGACTACTTGGAGTTGCATGGTAAAATAGGACTGAATCAGCATGTCATGTCTGATAAATCTGTTAGAATTCTTTGAAGAGGTGACAAGGAAGTTAAAGAAAGAAGAGCTGGTTGATGTGATCTATTTGGATTCCCAGAAGGCCTTTGACAAAGAGCTCATAGGAGGCTGCTAAATAAAATTTGTTAGGGCAAGGTACTGGCATGGATAGAGGATTAGCTGACTGTCAAAAGGCAGAGAGTGGCGAAAGTGGGGGTCTTTTTCTTGATGGCATCTGGTGACTTGTGGAGTTCTGCAGGTGTCAGTGTTGGGGTCACAACCATTCACCTTATATATTATTGATCAAAATAAAAGAACTGAGATTTGCTCAGTTTGCAGATGAAACGAGGATAAGGTGTGGAGGCGCCGGTGTTGGACTGGGGTGGACAAGTCAGAAATCACATGACACCACGTTATAGACCAGCAGGTCTATTTGATACCATAAGCTTTGAGAGTGCTACTCCTTTGTCAGGTGAAGTACTTCACCTGCTGAAGGAACAGTACTCTTAAAGCTTTTGATTTCAAATAAACCCATTGGACTATAATCTGGTGTCAGGAAACAAAGCTAGGTGATGGGACAGGTAGTGTTGAGGAAGTGGGAAGGTTGCAGAAGAACTTGGACAGCTAGGAGAGTGGGCAAAGAGTGGCAGATGGAATATAATGTGGGAAAATATTATGCACTTTGGTTGGAAGAATACGGGTATAGAATAATTAAATGGGGAAAGGCTTCAAAAATTTGACGAAGGAGTCCAAGTCCAAGCTAACTTCTGTTAAGGTTGACGTCCAGGTTTAGTTGACAGTGAGGAAGGCAAATTAAATGCTGGTATTCATTTCGAAAAGGCTGGAAGACAAGAGCAGAGATGTACTGCAGAGTCTGTATAAAGTTTTGGATTAGTGGTTCTAGAAGAACACAACAGTTCAGGCAGCATCCGAGGAGCAGCAAAATCGATGTTTCAGGCAAAAGCCCTTCATCAGGAATAAAGGCAGAGAGCCTGAAGCGTGGAGAGATAAACTAGAGGAGGGTGGGGTGGGGAGAAAGTAGCATGGAGTACAATAGATGAGTGAGGGAGGGGATGAAGGTGATAGGTCAGGGAGGAGGATGGAGTGGATAGGTGGAAAAGAAGATAGGCAGGTAGGACAAGTCATGGGGACAGTGCTGAGCTGGAAGTTTGGAACTAGGGTGAGGTGGGGGAAGGGGAAATTAGGAAACTGTTGAAGTCCACATTGATGCCCTGGGGTTGAAGTGTTCTGAGGCAGAAGATGAGGCGTTCTTCCTCCAGGCATCTGGTGGTGAGGGAGTGGCGTTGAAGGAGGCCCAGGACCTCCATGTCCTCGGCAGAGTGGGAGGGGGAGTTGAAATGTTGGGCCACAGGGCGGTGTAGTTGATTGGTGTGGGTGTCCCGGAGATGTTCCCTAAAGTGCTCTGCTAGGAGGCGTCCAGTCTCCCCAATGTAGAGGGGACTGCATCGGGAGCAACGGATACAATAAATGATATTAGTGGATGTGCAGGTGTGGATGGATGTGGAAGGCTCCTTTAGGGCCTTGGATGGAGGTGAGGGAGGAGGTGTGGGCGCAGGTTTTGCAGTTCCTGCAGTGGCAGGGGAAGGTGCCAGGATGGGAGGGTGGGTTGTAGGGGGGCATGGACCTGACCAGGTAGTCACGGAGGTAACCGTCTTTGCGGAAGGCAGAAAGGGGTGGGGAAGGAAATATATCCCTGGTGGTGGGGTCTTTTTGGAGATGGCGGAAATGTCGGCGGATGATTTGGCTTATGCGAAGGTTGAATCGACGTTTCGGGCATTAGCCCTTCTTCAGGAATGAGGAAAGTTGGTCCAGCAGGCTAAGATAAAAGATAAGGAGGAGGGACTTGGGGGAGGGGCGTCGGAAATGTGATAGGTGGAAAGAGGTCAAGGTGAGGGTGATAGGTCAGACTGGGGTGGGGGCGGAGAGGTCGGGAAGAAGATTGCAGGTTAGGAAGGCGGTGCTGAATTTGATGGATTTGACTGAGACAGGCTGGGGGGAGGGGAAATGAGGAAACTGGTGAAATCCGAGTTCATCCCTTGTGGTTGGAGGGTTCCTAGGCGGAAGATGAGGCGTTCTTCCTCCAACCGTCGTTTCGCTGTGGTCTGACGATGGAGGAGTCCAAAGACCTGCATATCCTTGGTGGAGTGGGAGGGGGAATTGAAATGTTGAGCTACAGGGTGGTTGGGTTGGTTGGTCCGGGTGTCCCAGAGGTGTTCCCTGAAACGCTCCGCAAGTAGGCGGCCCGTCTCCCCAATATAGAGGAGGCCACATCGGGTGCAAAGGATGCAATAGATGATATGTGTGGAGGTACAGGTGAATCTATGGCGGATATGGAAGTTTCCTTTGGGGCCTTGGAGGGAGGTGAGGGGGGAGGTGTGGGCGCAAGTCTTGCACCTCCTGCGGTTGCCGGGGAAGGTGCCGGGAGTGGAGGTTGGGTTGGTGGGGGGTGTGGATCTGACGAGGGAGTCACGGAGGGAATGGTCTTTACGGAATGCTGATAGGGGAGGGGAGGGAAATATATCCTTGGTGGTGGGTCCAAGGCCACCTCCAAACGGACCCCACCACCAAGGATATATTTCCCTCCCCTCCCCTATCAGCATTCCGTAAAGACCATTCCCTCCGTGACTCCCTCGTCAGATCCACACCCCCCACCAACCCAACCTCTAAAGAAGGAGGCCATCTAGTGTGTTCTGTGGTGGAACTGGTCCTCCTGGGAGCAGATCCGGCGGAGGCGGAGGAATTGGGAATACGGGATGGCATTTTTGCAAGAGGTAGGGTGGGAAGAGGTGTAATCCAGGTAGCTGTGGGAGTCGGTGGGTTTGTAAAAAATGTCAGTGTCAAGTCGGTCGTCATTAATGGAGATGGAGAGGTCCAGGAAGGGGAGGGAGGTGTCAGAGATGGTCCAGGTAAATTTAAGGTCAGGGTGGAATGTGTTGGTGAAGTTGATGAATTGCTCAACCTCCTCGCGGGAGCACGAGGTGGCGCCAATGCAATCATCAATGTAGTGGAGAAAGAGGTGGGGAGTGGTGCCAGTGTGATTACGGAAGATCAACTGTTCTACGTAGCCAACAAAGAGACAGGCGTAGCTGGGGCCCATACGTGTGCCCATGGCTACCCCTTTGGTCTGGAGGAAGTGGGAGGATTCGAAGGAGAAATTGTTAGGGGTGAGGACCAGTTCGGCCAAATGAATGAGAGTGTCAGTGGAAGGTTACTGTTGGGGACGTTGGGAGAGGAAAAAACGGAGGGCTTGGAGGCCCTGGTCATGCCGGATGGAGGTGTAGAGGGATTGGATATCCATGGTGAAGATGAGGCGTTGGGGGCCGGGGAAATGGAAGTCTTAGAGGAGGCGGAGGGCGTGGGTTTACCTGAGTCAGTATAAGGCTCTGGTCAGCCCACATTTGGAATATTGTGAGTAACTTTGGGCTCCATTTTTAAGGAAGAATGTGCTGACCCTGGAGAGGGTTCGAAAGAGGTGTAGAAGAATGATTGCGGGAATTAAGGGCTTGTCATATGAGGGGTGGTTGAAGGCTCTGAGACTGTACCCGCTGGAGTTTAGAAGAATGAGTGGGGAAACCTCATTGAAGCTGTGCAGGACATTGGTTAGACCACTTTTGAAAGATTGTGTGCAGTTCTGGTCTCCCTCCTAACAGAAGGATGTTATGAAACTTGAAAGGGTTCAGAAAAGATTGACAAGGATGTTGCCAGGGTTGGAGGGTTTGAGCTATAGGGAGAGGCTGAATAGGCTGGGGCTGTTTTCCGTGGAGCGTTGGAGGCTAAGGGGTGACTTTATTGAGGTTTATAAAATCATGAGTGACATGGATAAGGTAAATAGACAAGGTCTTTTTTCTGGGTTGGGAGATTCCAGAGCTAGAGGGCACAGGTTTAGGGTGACAGGGGAAAGATTAAAAGGGGACCTGGGGGGATCTTTTTCACGCAGAGGGTGGTGCGTGTATGGAATGATCTGCCGATGGAAGTGGTGGAGGCTGGTACAGTTGTAACATTTAAAAGGCATCTGTTTGAATATATGAATAGGAAGGTTTTAGAGGAATATGGGCTGGATGCTGGTAAATGGGACTAGATTTATTTAGGATATTTGGTCGTCATTGATGAGTTGGACTGAAGGATCTGTTTCTGTGCTGTACATCTCTGTGATTCTATTTGTGGACAAGAAATGCCTTTTCATTTGGTTAGTCGATGATACTACTGTATTTCTGCTGGAACTAGAAACATGGTTGAGTCTGGAGAACAAGTTTTTCTGTGTAGATATTGTGATATCTGGCACTTTCAGCCCTTTCTTTACATTTTGAAGAGTGAATTGACTTAATTGAAACATATAGGATAATCAGAGGATTAGAGATGGTGGACAGTGAGTCTTTTTCTTCAGATGGTGATGGCTAGCACGAGAGCACATCGCTTTAAATTGAGGGGTGATAGATATAGGACAGATGTAGTTTCTTTACTCAGTAGGGGCGTGGAACACACTATCTGCAACAGTAGTAGACCTGTTTACTTTAAATGTATTTAAATAGTCATTGGATAAACATATGGATGAAAATGGAATAGTGTTGGGTAGTTAGGCTTCAGATTGGTTCCACAGGTTAGCGCAACATTGAGGCTGAAGGGCATGCACTGCGCTGTAATGTTCTAGGAATTGGCTGAGGGCTGACAGTTGTGATTTTGGATACCTTACTCCTCAGCCAAGATGGATATTTCACTTGGCACTTCTGGTTGAAGATAATTCCAAATGAATTAGCTTTGCCTTTGTGATTCTGGGATATATGTGAAACCTCCTCCATAAAATTAGCCACTGATGATATAAAGTGATTGTGTATGCTTCAGAGGTATTTGTTATTCTGGCACAATGATATAGCTTCACCTCCCATTGAGAAGGATGGAAATACAGTACTTGTCCCAGGGGTTTGTCCTCTACATTTGTTTGCTGAACTATTTGTGCTCTCCAGTCCTTATCTGTCCCTTGCATTTTGTACTCTCTTGGCCTATAAGTGGCACTGTAATTTATTATGGTAATTGCTCAGTAAATGTAGTGTGCTTGGGGAAGATGGTAATGAAACAGATGAATCACATTGCATTTAAGATTTAGGGTGATTGCTAATGATGGTGAATGACTGGGGAGGCAATGAACTACATAGAAAGTAAAGGCTTCGTGCTACTCAAAATTATCCCTTTAAGCCTAGCGAATTGAGTTGCGCACACTGAAAAGTCCCTAAATACCTGCAGGGTTAATAGTTCTCTTGCTGTACCCCTTTTCTGTATGCTCATTCTATATCTGCAAAAACAACACTTTACCCCATTTCTAACAATTCCCCCATTTCTTTTCTTAACCATTTGTTGTTTTTGCAATCTTATTTTCTGCCCTCTTTTCACCCTATGGTGTCGAGGTTCACAATCTCGTCATTTCTGTCCTTCTAAGTTTGTACCATTATTGGTTGTTCTCTTCCCAAAGACATTACCAGCTTAGTCATTATCCATTTTAACACATTAAACCTTATCAGTAAACCTACAATTATTAGTAGCACATAAATGCCTAAATTCACTAACCATTTTCCCACCCGGTCAATCTCCAGTTACCCCATCCCAATCCCCATCCTTCATCTTTTTGGAGTTCATCTCCAATTTCTCTTGTATTGCCTTATCTTCCACTATGGAAGAAGTGTCTGGGATGAAGATGCAACATTCTTTACCAATCAGAGCACAGGTTCCCCCTTTTTCGGCCAAACGATAGTCTAAAGCCGGATTCTGGATCAGTGGTGCTTTTACCTCGATAGTCTAAAGCCATTCGATTCTGTAAAGCTGTCAGTCTTGTGGCAATCATTTTGGTGGTTATGGCTGATATTTGGGATTGAGTTTCTCCCATCGCGCCGGTGGTATCATTAATTAAATTTTCAAGGGCAGCCGCTAGTTTCTGTATTTCCACCCTTGCCCTTGTAGTGGAAAGGTGTAGCATCATTCTTGATTACAGAAACAGGTGGTATTCACTGCTCCTTTCGGTGGGGAAATTCTAAGACTATCAATAGCGCCCTGAATTTTCGGGGCTGGCCTTGGGAACCATCCCGCAAAGTTATATTTGCTCCTTTCAGATCTCCACTTTGTATTATTTGAACCCACATCAAATTATTGTACGTCGTATACTTCTTTTTTAGTGAGCGGTATTACTGATGTGGGGATTCCAGATTCGCCATGGTGTGGGACCTCTGCACAGACCCAACAGTCGGCAATTCTGGCATAGCATAGTGAAGTGATTTTTCCCACTTCCTTGAATAGTTAGTACTACTAACATTACAATACTATACCAGTATCTACCCATCTCTGAACCCTGCCTACTGTCCTGTCTTAACCTTTTAGGTGTCAGGGAGAGGTGAGTCCACATAGCCCTTACAATCAATAACTATACACAAACGTTAAAAGAGTCTTTTGTCTCAGTTCATTCTTTCTTTCTTAACTTTCAGAGGGTTGTCTGTAGGATGAGCGTGCCACTCCCCCTTTGGGGCGTTCACAGGACCTTTAACGCGAGTGTGATGATTCCACCCTTTCTCAGCAGTCCGAATAGCTGTTTCACTAGTTAGGAGGGTTAGGAATGGTCCCTCCCAGTTTGGTATCTTTCCAGGTCTTGATCAGGACCCAATCACCCGGTTGTATTCGATGTACTGCAAACTCGAGTGGCAGTGTCTGTACCAACAGGCCTTTATTCCTAAAAATAGACAAGGAAGAGCCGAGCGCCACAATATAGTTCTTTAAAAACTTATCATTGAACTCTGACCAGCTGTTAGGCAGTCTTTCAGCCTCAATAATGCTTCCCTCTATCCTGTCTACTACAGTATATTCATTGTGCTTTTTACCCTCAATCATCCAGGAGGACCCGTCGATAAACAACCAAGCTCTCGCATGCAACGGTACGTCTCTTAAGTTCATTCGCACTTTAGTCTGATATTCAGTAATATCAAGGCAGTCATGTTCTGGATTGCCAGGGGCCACCCCCTCTCTCTGCCACAGAAATGCAGCTGGATTCAAGCAACTGTCTGTGACTAACACAAGGTCATCCTGTTCTATTAAGATTGTCTCATATTTCAAGATCCTAGAGTCTGTGAGCCATTGTCCTGCATTCCGATTTAAGAATTCTTTGCCTTTTACTCCAGAAACCTTGAGACCTTTGTTAGTTAATTTAACACCGCTAGGTCTAAAGCTTAGAGATGATCGTGCTGCTCCCGTATCCACTAAAAACACTGTTTCCTCTCCTTCAGGTCCCACCTTTAAATTTATCAAGGGTTCCCGGTGGGTCTCAGGAGGAGGGAACCCCTGACTCCCCTAATCTTCATCAAAAATCATCAATGATATCGCTTCTCTTTGTCGTCCTAACGTTGGACATTGTCTTTTAAAATGTCCTGTTTTTCCCAAAGCCGCCTCGGCAACAAGGGGAAACTAGAGATCGCCGAAATCAGCGAGGTGCACCTTCTCCGTTTCTCCAAGAATGCCGAGCGACCGGAGCTTGGGATCCCGGAACGAGCCCCCAAATCTGTTAGAAACAAAATTCAATAAAATTTAGACTGGACCACCAAAACTGGAAACAAGACAATTTATTACGAACTTGCAAGTAAGGGCTTCAATTGCGTAAGCAAATGAGCAAATTAGAACTTAGGTTAGTGTACAGTTATACCCTTTGAGCTGAGTGAGGGCATCTCTCCAGACTCCTAATTACCCAATCTCTCTTACTGTACCAGACCACTGCCCAGCTGCGCTCCACCCTTATTACTTTCCCCTTCCCCAGGTTGGCAACCTTCCTTTCTGTAAATGCTGACACATACATTTATTTTGTCAAGATCTGGTTTAACATTTTGTATCAATTCTGCTGATACATTCCGTCCTTGGACATTTCATTAACTTGTATCATTTTGTACAGCTCAAGCATTTCGGATATCTCAGCTTTTTGCTGAAAGCATAATTTTACAAAAAGAACTTTTTGTTATAGTAATTACACACCAAAGTTAGTATTTAATTCACCACAATTATACACTGAAAAGTCCCTAAATACCTGCAGGGTTAATAGTTCTCTTGCTGTACCCCGTTTCTGTATGCTTTTTCTATATCTGCAAAAACAACACTTTACCCCATTTCTAACAGCAGCATGTACACCCAAAGCAGAATAAGGCAGAGTTGCAAAATTGTGTAAACACAGCACGTGAAGTCCTTAAAAGTGATCTTTCTTAAAAGCAAGTTACACATACAACAAGAGCTTGAGGAGTTAGCAAAGCTCTGTACTTGTTACCAATTTTATGTTAGAATATTTCAGTAGCAGTAATAACAAAGTAATAAAAAAAAGTTATACAAGTCAAATTAAAATAACCAGGAATGATGAGTGAGATCAGGATGGGTAAGAGAAAAGCCAGTCAACTATAATATTGTCATCCATGTGAAGGTGGGCAGTGCTAGATTTCCAATGGAACATAGAACCTCACAGTTGAACTGACACATGATTCAAATTTTCCAGAAGCAAAAGTCTGTATAACAGATATAGTTGAAAGTAGATTTAGCCGTATTTCTCATAGTTTTATAAGTTTAAACAACTTATGCTATCTAATGTTGTTAATGTCAGTTATCTAGGGTTTTAACCCAAATAGAACTTCAACAGTTTTAAATAGTTTCATACACTGATCTCAACATTAATTGCAAATCAATGACTTTGTTGATGCTGAATTATTGTTGCCGTTGCAACCTCTGTAACACATTCCATTAAGTAACTCTTTTCATCAATTGTTTGTCATTCAAGCTGTTGCATGACTCTAATTACATCTATTTATACCTGACTTTCTTAATTACCTGTAAATTTTGATTTGTATCAATAAATAAAAAGTTAATGCATAACTTATTGTTTGACTTCTTGAATTAATCAAAGAAGGAGAATTTAATTCATGCAATAAATTATAGTTATCAGAAGGTTTGCGAAATTGAGTGCAATATTTACTGTGAACTTCATGATATAAGGCAGTTTGGCAAACGATTTAGATATAATTCATTTCCAGATGTAAAATTGTGTTGTAAATCCCTGACAGTTTCTTACTGAGAACTGAACTAAAAGATTAAACATTTATCTGATTACTTGAATTATTTTTGTCTGGATATCTAAATCCCATGTTTGCTACATGAAGGTGAAAATCCTCATTCTCGTGCTTATATCAAATTATCACCCTTCTCCTCCCCATCATTGTAAATCAAACCTTTCAGAACCCTCCTTTGTCTGACTCTGCCCTTTTATGCTCCACCAGTTCAGTCATCTAGTCATAGTTAGCAGTACTGTCAGCTGCCCATCCTCTGGAACTCCCTTCTAATCTTTCCACCTTTCTGTTCTTTTTAAAGGCTATCTCTGCACTTCTTTCATCTACGGCCCTTCCTAATATCTGTTTCTTTGGTACAGTGTCCTTTTTAAAACTTATGTCCCTTGTAGCACTGGAATGTTTTTTCTGCGTTAAAAGCTCTGTAACTACAAGGCGGAGTGGGACCATTCAGCGAAGCCATTTTGGCGCGAGCGATTTGGCGTGGCCTGTTTTGTTGCAGACCCATTTAGGCGCAGAACTATTTTGGCGCAGATATTCGGTAGTCATCAACGAAAATCAACATAATAGTAGAATTATTAAATGGGTAGTTTCCAGTAGTTTGTAGTTATTACAATAACTAGTCATCAAAGAAAAGCAACTGTAGCGGGAACTTAAGTGATTAACGAGTGCCTAGAAAATTCTTCGGAACGATGCCTAACAACAGAGCACTGAAGAAAATGGTTTGTAGGACAAGGAAAGAAATTGCTGCTTACCCAGTAAATCCAAGAAATTTAGAAGAACTTGTAATTCCAGATAGCTTTAAAACATATTCTGTTAATGAATATAATGAAGAATAATTTTTGCTAGCCGACAGCGGTAGCACCACCTGCAGAATTCTTGTATTTAGAAGAAAAAGGAATGCCGAGTTTCTGAAACAATCAAAAAAGTTATATGTTGATGGAACATTCAAAATTTCCCCACCTCTATTTTCACAAGTTTATGTTATTTTAGGGGAAATACATAAAGGTGTGTTCCCACTGTTATATGCTTTACTCCCAAATAAGTTACGAACAGCATATGATAAATTATTTGAAATGGTTCTGGAAATACAGCCTGAGTGCCGCCCTGACATTATCAACTGTGACTTTGAACTTGTACATCTCGTAGCAGGGGACGCTTTCCGTTGAAATTAAAGAAATTCAGGGAATTAAATGGGTTATTTTCTTTTATTTTAGAAATTTTGAGGAACCACGGTTAGGAGTGGACTAATCACAGACTAAATGCAGTTGATACACAAATAACTACAAACTACTGGAAACTACCCATTAAATAATTCTACAATTATGCTGTTTTTCTTTGATGACTAGTTATCTTATTAATAACTACAAACTACTGGAAACTACCCATTTAATAATTCTACTATTATGTTGATTTTCGTTGATGATAACTGTATATCTGCGCCAAATTAGTTCTGCGCCTAAATGGATCTGTGGCAAAATAGGCTGCGCCAAATAGGCTGTGCCAAAAAGGCTGCGCCAAATGGTCCTAAATCCCAAAGAAGGTCAAAGATGGAGAGATCAGGATGGCAATGTGGTAGAGAACTGAAGCAGTAACTTGGGTGTGCAGTTGCTGAAAAAGTGGAGGCATTTTGAAAATCAGTAATACAGTTTGTATTTTGCTTCTGTAATTTGTGATGGCATGTGGAATAAGTATTTAGAATTTTAAAATTGGTGTTGGGGGAGGTAAATGAACAGTTGTACTATTTCCTCCACTTAAATGGAAGATGTAAAGCTATCAGGTGAAAGACTACAGGGTGATGAAAATTTTAACCAGGTTGATGCATAGGAAACCTTTTCTGCAGAAGGGCAGTATTTAATAATAATTGATAATTTATTGTCTCTCTCTGTGAAACCATTCTGAAAAGTGACATTTAAAACATACATATTTTAGGAAAGATTTCACTCCTGTGTCAACTAAAGACAGTATTACCACATTTCTTGGTGTAGATTATATAAAGAAGGCCTTTATTTTGTGGTTGACTTTACAAATCTGTTTTAAATGAATTTATAGAGTCATAGAGATGTACAGCATGGAAACAGACCCTTCGGTCCAACCTGCCCATGCCGACCAGATATTCCAACCCAATCTAGTCCCACCTGCCAGCACCCGGCCCATGTCCTTCCAAGTCAATGACAAAAAATAACATCTGTGTAGCATATGTGGAAGATCTTGGCCATTTCTAATAAGCGAGAACTTATCATCCTTTTTGCTAACATTCACCAGTATTCCATTGCTGCATCTCCTACCCTGAATATTTTGGGGGACAGATTATGTGATTTGACTAGAACTTTATATGGTCAAGCCAAAAATATTTCACTTTAGACAGTAGGTCAGGGCTAGTTATTCTGCAATAAATGTCACACTTCCTGCATTCCACCACCTGTAAATATCGAGTTAGAAGTGTGATGGAAAATTCTGCATTTTCTTGGATGAGTGTACCTCCAACAATACTTTTAAGTTCTAAACTGTCCAAATCATAACAACCAGCTTACCAGGTATTCAATCAAGTGCTTAAAACACTCATTCCGTTACTAGTGAACTATAGCGACATTGCAGCAACTTATGAAAGCTTCTTTTACAGCAACTCCTAGCGTGCGGCCTCTACCAGCAAGAAAGACATGTACAGCTACCTCCAAGTTTATCTCCTCATAGCTATATATCATCCTCACTTGAATGTATATAATAATCATTCCTTCGTTGTTGCTGTGAGGATCTGGGTGTCCTCATGAGTGAATTGCAGAAAACTAATATGCAGTACAGAAGGATATAAGGAAGGCAAATGGAATTTTGGCATACGTTGCTAAAGATATAGATAATACAAGTAGTGAAACATTACTGCAACTGCATAAGGCATTAGTGAGACAGCATCTGCAGTACTGAATATAATTTCGGTCCCTTTACTTGAGGAGGTGTTAGGTTCTTTTTCCTCAGGTTTTACACACGAGATGCAACTCGTGCACACCAACTTCTGCAAGCAGTTACAGTTTATTAAAGCCTGTACAGGCTAGGTAACCCCCTTTGACACTCTCCGCAGGCGTGCGAAATCGAATCAAAAGAGGCCTTGAACGAAGGAAACACATCCCCTGTATACAGGTCAGTTGGTAATGCTCACAGGTACTCTGGCCGCTCCCCTTGCCCAAAGCCACATGTTACCCCAGGTACAATGGTTGGATGAGGTCATCCTCTGAGATAATGTAAATGTATATGCCCTAAAACCGGGGAATCATTATGAAAATGATTTCCTGACTCCATGATTCCTCAAGACAATGTAGGTGTGATATGCTTCAGTATTGGGAGATGATCACGCAAATGAATTTGAGTGGCTGAGGATGGCTATGAATGGAAGGGACTGAATGAGAGTTTAGTTTGATAATAGCAATAGAATAGTAGTAAATGTATGCCCAAATGAAGTGCATGAATGTCCTGCATGAATGTTGCTCCCATCTACTTCCAGAATGTTCAGCTGCTGGAGAAAGACAGTACAGTTTAACCCTTTAACATTAATGTCCAGAGAGATCGTACTATTTTTGTTTTAACATAACATTTCACCCTTTTATCATGTCATGATAACCACCGAGAAGACATGAGCAGCTTTCATAAGACTCTGACAGCCAGCATTTAAACAGGTTATTGACACACAACATGCAATGATTATAACAACAAAAAATTTTAGTCCATGCAGTAGATAGTGTTTGTAAAATCCTCCCACATGGAAAAAAAAGTTTACTATTAAAGTTCTTAAATCCACAGTCCTTAGTGACCACTCCACCCACTCCAAGTTGAGTGGAAATGAGCCAGTTATCCAAAATCTCCTTCAGTAAAGTCCAACCTAAAAACAAAATCCAGTCGGTCCTTACACACCACTCCACGGAAAAATCTGAATTCTTGGATAAGGGCAGTTAAATACTTAACAAAACTGACAACACTTCCATCCTTACGGAGATGCTTCACATGGGGGATACCAGCACATCCAAGCGTGAAATGCAGCAGTTGCAGATGCAGCAGCAGGCTAGGTGAATGCAGCATTCTTTGCTGCTTCTGCTCCGCTGTTAAATGTAACAAAGCCAACTGGCTCTTTAGATGATAGATTGATCAGTGAACCTTCATATCGCTTAAATGATTGAAAGAGAAAGTAAAGCTCACGTGGTTTAATGTCCAGAGGAAGCATCCTCTTCACTGTTCTAGCTTGTTCACTTTTCATGCTCATGATTGGGGAGCTGATTGAATCTATTGGATCAGGTTGTGGAGGACCAGGTGGTGGTCCGAAAGCACACTTAATCTGTGAATGGAGAAACTCTAGAGACTATATTAACTGTTGAAAGTATCTCTGCATTTCCTCTCTTATTCCTTCCTTGCCAAGGTGGTTATCAGTATGAAGACAGTCACACATTTAACTACACTAAATTGTGTCTGCCTATATCAACACTCTCAGTCATCTTGAAGTCTGTTACTTTTTGTCATTATCAAGTTTTATGTTATCCATAAACTTCTAAATTGTACTGCCTAAACAATTCAGTCAATTATCAACAACAATCATTGGTCCTAAAATCAAACGGGCGACCCCATTCAGGTTAGTCAAAAATTGTTTTCATTTAACAAATTGATACTTGGCCACTGTGAAAGCTGTCAGGAAAAGTATTTCAAAATTCTGGAACAGCAAGAAAACAACAAAATGTTTCCTGTGCTTTAGCCATTGAAGAGGCAGTTTCAGTTCAGATTTAAATCTCAAATATTTATGGGAAATAAATGCAGAATATATTAAAACATGTTCTCCAAATGAAACTTCCCAAATAAAACAGTCAGAATTCCAGTGGCAACTTTGGTAGAGATCAAAATTCTTTGAATTTGCAATATGAAGGGGGCCTATGAAATCTTAACAATAATTGACAGAACTTAAGCAGTTCAGCCTCAAGTTTGAATATTCTCTAAAATCTTAACAAAACATCAAAATTAAAATGCACTCTTCTTTTTGTGAACACTCTGCTTTAAAAAAAACAGCAAAGATATTTTAGTACAATACTCTCACCTGGCTATAGCATGACTACTGACACACTTGTCCCTAGCTTAGAGACTGAGACTCCCACAACAAAAACCTGTAGAAAGCTTCCCTGGTAGTCAATGCACTTCACTGTCGGGATCTGAGTGGACTGGCTCCACTTTCTTCCCCTTTTCCCGGTGATGCCATGTTGTCCTAAAAGTACTTCTAAGGGGAGATGTGGGGGATAAAGGTGATAACTTTAAGAAGGACCAAATTCTGTTTAGATGTTTTTCTTTGAAGTTCCTAACTTTCTAACTTTTATTTGAAATACTCTGGAGCCTCCAATCTCACCACTAGAGGAATCTAAACTCCTTTTTCCAGGGGACCTTAATCCCTTTCTCACTTTACTTCTCACCGGGACTTGAATCCCTTTTCTTACTCTATATGTCTGGGGACTCTAATCCCAATTAAAACCTGAGGGACCGTAACCTCAATCAAACCCCTGGGGTCTCCAACCCCAATCAAAACCCTGGTTCATGCAAAGCGACTCGTTGGTGTGCAAGTTACCTCAAAGATTTTGTCATCATGGAGTCCAAGGAGTCAAGAGATCAACTGAGTGTTAAGTTTAGAGAGAGAGATCAAGATGAATCTTAGCTTGTGGGCCCATCCGTCTCACGCAACCAACACTAGACGATCGCTTATTCAGTCCATCTGGAAGTCCTTTTATGTTGGAGTCCCACCCCTATCACCATATGTTAGGTTCTTTTCCCAAAGTTTCACACACGAGATGCAATTCGCGCACACCAACATCTGCGAAAAGTTAAAGTTTATTAAAGCCTGTATGAGGTAGATGACCCCCTTTGACCCTTCTCGCAGGTGTGCGAAGTCGAGTCAAAAGAGGCCTCGAACAAAGGAAACACAACCCTTTTATATGGGTCAGTTGGTAATGCTCACAGGTTCTCCAGCCACTCCGTATTCTCCTCCCATATAACCACATGTTATCCCAGATACAATTGTGGGATAAGATCATCCTAGGAGATAATGTAAATATAAATGCCCTAATCCTAGGGAATCATTACGCAAGATTCCCAAGAGAATGTAGATGTGATATGCTTTAGTATTGAGGGATGATCATGCAAATGAGTTTGATTGGCTGGGGCTGGCTACGAAAGCATTTCTGAATTGAAGGGACTGAATGAGAGTTTAATTTGATAAAAGCAAGAGAATAGTAGTAAATGGCTGCCCAAATGAAATGTGAGTCATCCATATTCCTGCATGAATGTCGCCCCCCACCCACTTCCCAAATGTTCAGCTACTGGAGAAGGACAGTACAGTTTAACTCTTTAACATTACATTATTGTTCAGAGAGATAATACAATTTAATCTTCTAACATTACAGAAGGACATAGTTATGTTGGAAGCCGTTCTGAGGAGGTTCACAAAATTTGAGTTCAAAGGTAAGGGATTTGTCTCATGAAAAGAGATTGAGCAGTTCAGGCCTTTACTCTTGAGTTTAGAAGAACGAGAGAAGATCTAATTGAGGTATATAAGACGCTAAAGAGGATTGACAAAGTCAGTGTATAAAAAATGTTTCCTCAAGTGAGACAATCTATAATGAGAAATCATAGTTTTAGGATAAAGTGTAGCAGATTTAAAACAGAGAGAAGGAGAAATTACTTTTCTCAAAGGGTTGTGAATCTGTGGAATTCATAACCTCAGGGTGCAGTGGAGTTTCTGGGACATTGAGTGAATTTAAGCAGAGATATTTAATTAGCAATGGGTTGAAGGGAGAGTGGGCAGAGAAGTGGAGTTGAAGCAGATATTGAGATCACCCATAATTATATCAAATGTTGGGACAGGCTCAAGAGGTTGAATTGCTTACTCCTGCTCTTAGTTCTTAATGTTTCATGTCCAGTATGAACTGGATTCGAAAGAAGAGTCATACTGGACTTGAAACATTAACTCTGTTTCTCTCTCTGCAGATGCTGCCAGACCTCTCAGTATCTCTACCACTTTCTGTTCTTTTCAGATTTCCAGCATCTGTATTTTGCTTTTATTTATTTTTAAACAACCGATTCAGACATGTTATGACACCTCTCAAGAATAGGTGGGAATTGAACCCAGGTCTTCAAGCCTAGAGATAGAGACACTACTAGTGCACTACAAACCCCCCCTTTATATTGTTTTTATATAACTCCTGAGGTAATCGAGAATGGTGATACTTACTGCACTTTGTACTTCAGAGCTGGGTTTCCTGGTGGGCAGTGTTTAGAGTCATAGAGATGTACAGCATGGAAACAGACCCTTCAGTCCAACCTGTCCATGCTGACCAGATATCCCAACCCAATCTAGTCCCACCTGCCAGCACCTGGTCCATATCCCTCCAAACCCTTCCTATTCATATACCCATCCAAATGCCTCTTAAATGTTGCAATTGTACCAACATCCACCACTTCCTCTGGCAGCTCATTCCATACCCGTACCACCCTCTGTGTGAAAATGTTGCTCCTTAGGTGTCTTTCATATCTTTTCCCTCTTACCCTAAACCTATGCCCTCTAGTTCTGGACTCCCTGAACCCAGGGAAAAGACTTTTCCTCTTTACCCTATCCATGCCCCTCATAATTTTGTAAACATCTATAAGGTCACCCCTCAGCCTCCGATGCTCCAGGGAAAACAACCCCAGCCTGTTCAGCCTCTCCCTATAGCTCAAATCCTCCAATCCTGACAATCTTTTCTGGACCCTTTCAAGTTTCACAGCATCTTTCCGGAGGAAGGAGACCAGAATTGCACGCAACATTCCAATAGTGGCCTAACCAATGTCCTGTACAGCCGCAACATGACCTCCCAACTTCTGTACTCAATACTCTGACCAATAAAGGAAAGCATACCAAACGCCTTCTTCACTATCCTATCTACCTGCGACTCCACTTTCAAGGAGCTATGAACCTGCACTCCAAGGTCTCTTTGTTCAGCAACACTCCCTAGGACCTTACCATTAAGTGTATAAGTCCTGCTCTGATTTGCTTTCCCAAAATGCAGTACATCGCATTTATCTGAATTAAACTCGATCTGCCACTTCTCAGTCCATTGGCCCATCTGACCAAGATCCTGTTGTAATCTGAGGTAACCCTTTTTGCTGTCCACTACACCTCCAATTTTGGTGTCATCTGCAAACTTACTAACTGTACCTCTTATGCTCGCATCCAAATCATTTATGTAAATGGCAAAAAGTAGAGGACCCAGCACCGATCCTTGTGGCACTCCACTGGTCACAGGCCTCCAGTCTGAAAAACAACCCTCCACCATCACCCTCTGTCTTCTACCTTTGAGCCAGTTCTGTATCCAAATGGCTAGTTCTCCCTGTATTCCGTGAGGTCCAACCTTGCTAATCAGACACCCATGGGGAACCTTGTTGAATGCCTTACTGAAGTCCATATAGATCACATTGACCGCTCTGCCTTCATCAATCCTCTTTGTTACTTCTTCAAAAAACTCAATCAAGTTGTTAGTAAGTTTTAATTTGTTATTTGGGCTATTAGAGAAATTGGTGGTGGGTGTTCAAAATAAAACTGAAAGAGATGGTATTAGGCCTCTTATACTGTGGTAGTGACCTTATTTCTGAGGAGCAGGAGAGTCAACGTTTGAAGGACTTATGCCTGAAACGATGACTCTCCTGTGTCTTGGATGCTGCCTGACCTGCTGTGCTTTTCTAGCACCACACGTTTCGACTGTGTCATAACAACTTTGAACACATTGATTAGTAAATATCTAAAACAGAAAGAGTTGAGTTCTTTTCCTGATGGCCTGTCTCTCTTCCTTGATTGTTCCCTTATTTTTGTTTGCGTTTTGTTACACTGCCTTTGATAGATAGTCATTACCTTTGGATGTTGTGTTAATTTGTTAATTGGATGTCTGGGAATATTTTACATATTAAAAGTAAAAGCTGTGTGCTTCCCAGTGAGGGTTAGCACGTGGACATGGAGGATGTTATGGATCAGACCAAATCCCTCTCAAAATATTCAGATATTGTCTAGATTCTAACTTTTTCTTAGTTTAAAGGTAACTGTAATGTATTGCATTCCAGGTGCAATTTATTGTCAAGCTGCCGGATTTAAAGCAAAACACACTTTATTCATCCACTATAGTTAAAATACAACAAAAGAAAGAAGGAAGTGGAATAATTTAACTCTACTGGAAAATTTACCAGAATAATAGATACAGTAACTATTATGAATTAACTATTCGATTATAGTAACATTCATAAACACACCCTTGGCAAAAGGCGAACTCAGATTATTTCACATGCGACTCCAGTAGCAGGCAGAGAACCCCCAGTTTTTGCCTGTAACCAAGAGAAGGAAGAAATAACTTTCACTTCTTCAAGACCTCAACAACTCCTGAAAGCTAAACTAAAAATCCTGATTCTGTGGGTGGAAGCTTGACCATACCCATTCAGGCTGCTTTTATTGTTCCAACTATAAAAAAACCCCCAAGGCTTCACAAGTTGTTTATCTTCTCATAGACCATTTGTCACCTGTGCCCCAATCTCTGTCTGAAAGAAACCCAGAACAAAACGCACCTCTTAAAGCCACAATATCGTCACAAAGGGAGAAATGGAATCTGTGTTTGTGCCAAATAATAGATCTACAATAAAACCCTTGTTGATCTCAGAAAATATTTTGCTGCCTAATTCAACATACTGATAGCAATCTGTTAAACGCAGACCATTCCTGAAGATCAGAAATAGGCAGCATTACACTTGGAAAAGAACAGCCTTGAAGCTGCAGTCACCATTTTATAAAGCTTGCAACCACTTTACATGTTATCTTATATGGCAAGGGGGATGGAGTATAAAAGCTGGGAAAATTTTATAACAGTTGTACAGGGCATTGGTGAGGGTGCTTGGATAACTAGGTTGATTCCTAGGATAAAGATGTTGTATTACAAGGCAAGATTGAACATAGAATGTAGAAAAGTACAGCACAGAACAGGCCCTTTGGCCAAAAATATTGTGCCGAGGTTTAATCCTAATTTAATATATAATAACTTAACCTAAGCACCCGTCAACTCACTGCTGTCCATGTGCCTGTCCAGCAGTCGTTTAAGTGTCCCTAATGGCTCTGCTTCCACCACCACCACTGGCAACCAATTCCTTGCATTCACAACTCTCTGTGTAAAGAACCTACCTCTGACATCTCCTCTATACCTTTCCCCTAAGATCTTAAAACTATGACCCCTCATATCCATCAATCCTGCCCTGGGGAAGAGTCTCTGGCTATTGACTCTATCTATTCCTCTCATTATCTTGTATACCTCGATCAGGTCACCTCTCTTCCTCCTTCTCTCCAGACCGAAAAGTCCAAGCTTAGTCAACCTCTCTTCATAAGGCAAGCCCTTCAGTCCAGGCAGCATTCTGGTAAACCTTCTTTGCATCTTCTCCAAAGCCTCTGTATCTTTCCTATAGTAGGGTGACCAGAACTGGACACAATATTCCAAGTGTGGTCTCACCAGGGACTTGTAGAGCTGTAGCAAAATCTTGCGGCTCTTAAACTCGATCCCCCTGTTAATGAAAGCCAAAACACCATGTGCTTTCTTCGCAACCCTATCCACTTGGGTGGCAACTTTGAGGGATCTATGTACGTACACACCCAGATCCCTCTGTTTCTCCACACTACCTAGAATCCTGTCTTTAATCCTATATTTAGCGTTCGAGTTCGACCTTCCAAAATGCATCACTTTGCATTTATCGAGGTTGAACTCCATCTGCCATTTCTCAGCCCAGCTCTGCATCCTGTCTATGTCGCACTGCAGTCTGCAATAGCCCTCGATACTATTTGTGTCATCTGCAAATTTACTAACCCATCCCTCAACCTCCTCGTACAAGTCATTTATAAAAACTGCGAAGAGCAGAGGCCCAAGAACAAAGCCCTGCGGGGCTCCACTCAACACTGACCTCCAGGCAGAATACTTTCCATCTACAGCCACTCTCTGCCTTCTGTCAACCAACCAATTCTGAATCCAGATAGCCAAATCTCCCTGTATTCCATACTTCCTGACTTTATGAATGAGCATGTGGGGATATATTCATTGGATTTTATAAGAATGAGAGGTAATCTTATTGAAACATATAATTTAGAACTGAGGAAAACATTTTACAAATAAGGATTCTTCAGTTTGAGATGGCGATGAGGACGAATTTCTCTCAGTATTGGTTGTGCCTTTTTGAATTCTCCTTCACAAAGAACAGTGGAATTGGTACATTGAGTATATTCAATGCTGATTTTTGATCGACAAAGCAGTCAAGGTTTATGGGGGCTGGCAGGAAAATGAAGTTAAGGCAATAATAGATCACTCATGATCATTTTGAATGTTGCAACAGGTTTGATGGAATGAATAGCCTACTGTTTAAGATCTTGTATTTTACAATACGGTGCTGGCTGGTGCAGAAACCAAGGAAACCCAAATGATGGGATTCTCATTTGTTGTCATTTTCCAACATGCAGGAAAGGAGTGAATAGTTGCAGCCCTGGTGGAAATGTTGGAATGGAGGTCTAGGATGGAATGGTGAGAGGATGATTGACAAAACCGGCTGAATTCCTCCCCTTATGTGTTGCTGTCCTGCTCCAATTTGTAGACTATTGAGGGGGGACAATCCTGATTTTAGCTGTGTTCCCTTGTAATATTCTTCATATTGAAGTATTTCTATTTGATTATATCATGAAAAAGGAACAGTGACAATGGCTTGAGACATGCTGCCATGCTTCCTTTCAGATACAAAAGCAAATGATAAGAATTACAGAACAGTGCACAAAATAAAACTGTGCTGTAGCCACATTGTATGTGTGAAAGCCATTCTGAAAGTCATAGAGATTTCTCCAAACTGAAAATAGCTGAACACAATGCTGGAATTTAAAAATAATTCCAGTGAATGTAGGTACACTTTCTTTCTGGTAAACCTATGATGCATATAAGTCAACTGCTTATGAAGCATTACAAATAAAATGTTATTGTGTCTCTATGAAATATTATCTAATTGCGAGAAAATGTCTTTATATTTTCAGTGATAAGCAGGTAACAGCTAAACTTGTGTTTATATCAAGTTTGTTGTACAATGTTTTTATTCTTATTTATTCTTTGCTTTCTTTTCTTCAGGTTTGCATTTTTGGAAAATGATGTCATTATTCCATTGTCTGAGCTGCTTAATGATCCTGAGGACATCTGCCGCAAAAACTTGCACATGGTTTTGGAGATGTTCTCACAAATCCCTGCAGGTAGGAATATAAATGTAACAGACTGAACAGAAAAGGTGTATTGAGAAAAGGAATAAATATTGTTAGTATCATCTATGCTCTTAAAATTTGACACAAAAGTTTTATTGTTTGGGAAATTGATATTTCGAGTGCTGAATTAATATTTGAACTTCCCTAAAACTGGATAGTGTTACTAATGGTATGCATCTTTCCAGTATTATCCGCTAACAATATTTAATTCTTAGATGGAAAACTAAAATTTATGTGTTTTGTTTCTTGCTCTGCCTGCTGATCCCCATATGACCTACTGAATTATTGAGAATGCATCGTGGTTAGTTGTGACCAATTATTTTCTCATGATTGAGGAAGATGGCACAGATTGGTAGATACTACTGTAGCATTTGAAGTGCGATTATATCACATGGCTATAGCGTTGTTATATTTTTCCATGCATCGTTCAGGCATGTTTTGGTGGATAGTATGACAAGTATGAGTAATTTGGAATGAATTGCTTTATTAAATGGATCAGTTGTACTTGTGACAATTCTTGCCTTTTGAGTAGCAAAACCCTTCTTTTTGAACATTTGCACACATTTACCTGGCTTTTGCATCATAAAAACAAAAGATTCTTTATCTCTTATGCATTTGAATAAAAGAAACAAAAGAGCAATGAGAGGCCATAGATATTTTTTAAAACACTGAAGCTGTGAGTACAGCTTGCTTTTTTAAAGGTTAGGTTGAAATTGTGATAAAACTATATTCTTGTACTTGTGTGGGTCTGGAATTGAAGAAAGATTATGCAACATCTATTTCCCATTATTTATAGAGTTAATACTGGAGTGAACAAGAAAAGAATTGTATTGGCCTTTTAAAGCTGTGAGGATTTGTTAGAGTCTATAGAAAATAAAAGTTACTTTTGCTTGGGTAACCATCGATGTGGTAAGTTAGGTGGATGCTGGAGTGGAACATAAACATCCACATGAACTGGTTGAGTCAAATGACCTGTTTCTGTGTCTTACCTCCTGTGTAATATTATATAAGTAAATAAAATCTAGAAAAAGGGGGAGTTTGCAGATATGAAAAGCACTGAAAAAAACAGCCCATATTTGTATTTGAAAGAGATGTCACTTAATTTTATTTCAAATTTCCAGCATCCTTTAATATTTTATTTTTGTTGTCATGTAATCAATACCATTTTTCATCCTTTAAGGAAAAACAACCTTGAATATTTGAAGCAGAGGAATTTCTAAGTTGATGAAGAGAGGGTGGGTTCGGTGTGATCAGTTTTGGATTTCTCTTATAAAGCTCAATGAAATGATGGCCGTAATCAACTTTTATGGTGTTGTGAATACTTGTATGGTTCAGGTGTTGGTGTTTGATTTCTGTGCAATTACATCAAAGTTCACCCAAATTGTCATAAATGCATGTCTGTGTCTTATAGTTAGGAAGAACTGAACTCAACAGATAAATCAATAGATTCAGCATTTGAGTCAAGTATTTGAGATGGTGATTGCAAGCTGTAAATCACAAGGCTCTAGCAGTTATGTGCTTGAAACAGGAGATGAAAATATATCTAAACTAGATTTCATTTCCAGTAAATACAGTTTAGTTTGTATAAAAAAACTAAAACATATATTTTGCACAAAATAACATTACAAATGCCTTCTGAAATAATGTTTAAGTCTAAAAGGTATTCCCAAATTCAGAACTGTAAGCTCTACAATAAGTTATTCTTATGTATAGGTATGTTAGCAGTGCATGATTGTAAATTTGATAATGCTGTATTTAATATTCAGTTTTTAAAGAATTATATATACTAACAGTATTATATTAGTATTATATCTACAGTATGAATATCTCTGTACAGAATGAAGAACTAACTATCTTATTGCTTTGAATTTGCAGTTTTTAAATAACGTCCTGTTTAGATTATTGGTATATAAAAGCCCAGTTGTGCACAACCACTGTGAACTAATATCGTTAATTGAAATTGACCACATGTTGAGAGGTTTACCTATGTTTTTGCTAATTCTTTTATGGGATTGTATTGTTTGCAAGATTAACAAGTTACCCTTGAGGAGGTGGTGAGTACACTCAGAATGCTGTGAGAAAGGGAGTTCTAGGATTTGCATCCAGCAACAATGAAGGAAGGTTGAAATTGTCCCAAATCACAGTGGCTTGGTAGGAAACATCTGGATCACATTCCCACACATCTGCTGCCCTTGCCCCTCTTGGTGATAGAGGTTGTATGTTTGCAAGGTACTGTTGTATGTGATTGGAGAGCTGTTATGGTGTATCCTCATTCAGCTACAACTGTAGCAGTGATGTGGCAATCTGTTTTGTCCTGAATGGTGTTAAATGTCTTGATTGTTCTTGGAACCATACACATTCCACCACATTCCTCATTTGCTTTTTGTAAATTGTAGGTAGACATTGCAAAACAGGATGTGTTTTACTTGAAGCAGAATTTGTAGCCTCTGACTTACTATTGCAGCCACAATATTAAGATGGCCTGTCCAGTTCAGATTCTGGTCAATAATAACTTTCCAAGATGTTGACAGTGGGAGATTCAGTGATGGAAATATGATTAAGTGCCAAGGGGAGATTGTTAGATTATTCTAGTTTGTAGATGGCCATTGCTTGGCACTTTTGTGGCACGAATATTGTTTGCCACTTATCAGCTCATGCCAAAACGGTGTTCAGGTTTTGAAGTACAGTATATTTTGTTATTCTTGGTGAGAAGTGATATGTCAACTCCCTTCTTTTAAGTGCACTCAGTTAGCTACAACAACAATTTTTAATTTTTTTGTAGCTTACATCTATCACACTTCAATTCAAATGTAAGTTTGCTTGATTAAAAAAATGAATTAGCCAATATGGTTTTCTTGAGTGAAAGGAAAGAAATGATATTATCTACTAAACCCAAGAAAATAATACAATGTGACGTCAAGCACAGGTATAAAGTTTTGAAAAAAGGGAGGAGGTACAGCACAATAGGATGATAAAGGATATGTAGTTTAAATAATCCTCAGAGTTCTTAATTGTTAAAATTGTTCCCGAGAATGTGGCTGTTTAGTTTGTCTTATGTTCTCAGCAGTAGTGAAATCTGTAAAATGCTGAGCTTCTTGGATATTTTTCTGATTTGTTTAATCACTGGTACTGACTTTTGACATATTGAAAAGAAAACAAGAAGAGAGGGGGTCTTCCTCCTTGCTGTTACCAATTCATATTCTTTCTCTCTCTTTGTTGCTGTGCTAAGCAGGTACTGAAATATGATGCATTTGCATTCCTAAATCTGGTTCCATTGTATTTCCAATCTGGATAGCTGTATGCTACCTTTTCATGTCTAATATGTGCAATTTCTCATACAAGTGTAGATTAAAACAGGAGACATGAGTTTCTTAACACATTAATCAATTGACTGGTTTCAATTACTTCCATCTCCCCACTGCTTTGAATCCCCCCCCCCCGCCAGACTAGTTTAAGCCATTGTAATTAGCTCTAGCATATCTTCCCACCAAGATATTGGTCCCCTCCAGTTCATGTATCTCCCGTCCCTCTTTTTTGGGTCACCCCAGAAGAGATCCCAATGATTCAAAAATCTAAATTCCTGCTCCCTGAACCAACTGTCAAGCCATGCATTTATCTGCTACATCCTTCGATAACTACACCCGCCAATGCATGTAGTCCACAATTTACTACCCTTAAGGTTCTGCATTTTAACCTTCTGTCTGTCTCCCTATAACCACTCTTCAGGACCTCATCCCTTTTCCTATCTGTGTTGTTGATACCACCAAGTACAACAACCTATGGCTACTCACCTTCCCTTACGAATTTACTGCAACCACTGAGAGACATCCATGACCCTGACACCAGGGAGGCAACACACCATCCTAGAGTCTTGACTGCAGCCACAGAAATGCCTCTTTGTGCCCCTGACTAGTGAGTCTCATACAACTAATGCTTGCTTGGACTTTGTCTGACCCTGGTCTCCAGCAGAGCCTGTGTGGTGCCACTGGACTGCCTTCTGCTGATGTACTCCCTGAGAGACTATTGCTCCCAACAGCATCCAGAACAGTAGACCTACTAGAGAGGGGAATAGCCACAGGAGACTCCTGCACTACCTGCCTGCCTCTCCTGGTGGTCATCCATCTACCTGACTGAATCCATGGTGTGACCGTATCCCTGTAATTATCTATCTATCAATCGCACTGTCTACCCCCTGTATGCTCTTCAGTGTGTCCAGCTGTCTCTCCAATCGAACCGGTCACATTTCCTACAGACATAGTTGTCAGGGATACTAGAATGCTCCCATGTCTGGAATGAGGAGCACACCACCTCCCTTACTGCCATCTCTGCCCCTTTACACTAAGACAAAGAACAGAATCTTATCTTGCCTTTCACTCATTGCTGATTGCCTTCCTCACTGAACCCACACCCTGCCCCCCCGGCGGGCGGGTTGCTTCCTGGCAAGGAGAAGGAAAATTCCAGTTTCAAACCTCCGCTGCCTTGCTTGCCTTGTGGGAAAGGCTTCAGGAGTAAACCTCGAGGAAAAATCCAGGGCCGCAGCCCCGAAGGCGGTTCATCGTTACCTACAACCTCATTCTGGCAGCTCCTGCGACGCCGCTGGTACCAACTGTAATGGCATTGCAGTTCCTTTGGATTAGTCAGTGTTGTGGAGAGGGGGAGCGTACTTCATGGGCAAAAGCATGTTCCCCATACCACACCGCCTAGGCTTGTATCCTACCACCACTGCACCTGGAGAGGACACTCCGACTTCGCCTGCAATGTCAACATAATACTAGATTGGCATAGAGCGTGACACCAGGGGTTGCTCAAGGTGGTAGGAAGGATTTTTGGATCCCACTGGATAGCTATTGTCTGTCTCAAGCTGAGAAGCCCCCAGCCAGGAAGTGCTGTCCCACCACAATCTGCTATTCTCATGGCGTGCATGGGGATTAGGAACTATCGGAACAGCAAATTGTAAACACCAAGCAACAAACGAAAACAACAAAAGAGACCGGCTCTAAAACTGGGAAGTTGAAACATCTGGACAATAATGACCAGCCTCTCAGAAAACCTCCAGGACATCAGCGACTTGAGGAAATCAGCTGTCAGAAATAACGAGCTCAAGAGACTCAATGTCGCGCTCCAAGAAACAAGGCTAGCAGAGGCGGGCTCACTGAAAGAGAAGGACTACACATTTTACTGGCTGGGGAAGGGCTGTGATGAGCCCAGAGAGCACGGAGTTGGCTTTGCAGTAAAGAACAGCCTGATGAACATGGTAGAACCAGGCATCAATGGTTCAGTGAGTCTTTGCTTCAACACCACCACAGGCCTAGTCACCCTTGTCAGCGTGACTGCCCCAACACTGCCCTCCATGGCAGACACAAGGATGAGCTGTATGACAATCTTGCACCCCTCATGAGCAGCATATTCTAGGAAGGTGTAACTTGTTCTTCTGGGCAACTTCAATGCCAGAGTGGGTGCAGCCTACTTATGGCCTTCCTGCCTTGGGCATTTTGGTGTGGGCAAAATGAATGAGAATGGACAGCGACTGTTCAAGCTGTGCCATTACCACAATTGTACATCACTAACTTCTACTTCCAGACAAAGCCTTAGCACAAGGTTTCCTGGAGACAGCCGCACTCAAAGCATTGGCACCAACTTGATCTGATCCTAGTTAGGTGTGTTGCCATCAAACATGTTCTCCGTGCATGCTCTTACGATAGTGTGGACTGTGACACAGACCACTCTTAGTGTGTTGCAAGATTAGGCTGCAACCTAAGAGGTTCCATCACACTAAGTAACAGGGGAACCCTTGCATCAACGTCAGCAAGATGTCCCAGCCAGACCTTGTGTAATAGTTCTCAAAGGCTTTCAAGAGAGAATTCTTGAGATGTGATCTTCTCCGTTTGCCAAGTGCCTCGTGACACGGACGCTCTGCCACAGAGAAGTGGGAAACCTTGCGGGATACCATGTACGACACATCTCTGGCTATCTTTGGGAAGAAGACCTGCAAGACAAATGACTGATTTGAGGCCAGGGCAACCGAGATGACCCCCATCGTTGAAGCCAAGTGTGTTGCCCTAGTTGAGTACAAGTGGTCAGCTTGCAGGAGGAACCTGCAGATTCTCAGGGCTGCCGGAATAAGTTACAGCAGACTGCCAGGCATTGTGCTAACGAGTACTGGATACAGACAATCAAGGAAATTCAAGTGGCTGTTATAACGGGGAACATTAGGGGAATGTACAATGGCATCAAGAAGACACAAGGACCAGCTCAGAGTAAGACAGCCCCCCTCAAATCATCTACGGGGGAAGTAATCACAAAGGCCAGCAGATAGAGAGGTATGTTGAACACTACTCTGATCTCTACTCCAGAGAGTATACCATGTCCGCTTCAGCACTTGATTCCATCACGTGCTTGCCGACTATGGACGAGCTAGATGCAGAGCCAATAGGAAAGCCATTGACAGCCTGGCCTCAGGTAAGGCCCTGGGTAGCGACGGGATTGTTGATCTGATCAATTGCTGCAAGATTAGCTTACTGTTCACATTGCATGAGGTCTTGCCAGTGCTAGCAAGAAGGAGCTGTACCACAGGAGCTGTACCATGAGGGATGCCAAGATCATTGCCCTCTCCAAGAACAAGGACGAGAGAAGCGACTGCAACAACTACAAGGCATCTCTCTCCTCAACACTATCAGCAATGTCTTTGCTCTGGTCATCTTGACTTGCCTGCAGAAACTGCCAGAATATGTATACCCAGAGTCATAGTGTGGCTTCCGAGCTAAAAGGTCAACAATAGATGTGATCTTCTCCGTTTGCCAAGTGCAGACAACAGAAAATGCCCTTGTATGTTGCTTTCATCAACTTCAGCAAGGCGTTCGACCTGGTCAGCAGAATCAGCCTTTTCAAGGTTCTCTTAAAAATCGGCTGCCCACCGAAATTGCTTAGCATAATAGAATCCTTCCATAGTAACATGAAGGAGAAAGTATAGTTCAATGGCAGCTCTTCTGAGCCCTTCAACATCCGCAGCAGCGTCAAACAAAGGCTGTGTCCTCACTTCCACATTTTTTGGGATTTCTTTTGCTGTGCTCCTGAAACATGCCTTTGGCACTGCAATGGAGGGGATTTACCCATACACTAGATCAGACGGCAGGGTCTTCAACCTGGCCCACCTTGGAGCCAAAACAAAGTATGCATGGCACTCATCAGGGACATGCTGTTTGTCAATGATGCTGCAGTTGCAACACACACCCAGCAGGAACCCCAGTTACTGATAGACCGTCTCTCTCACGCTTGCAAGGATTTCAGGCTGACTATCAGTCTGAAGAAGATGAGCGTCCTGGGACAGGACACAGTGGCACCGCCGCTCATCACTATTGATGACTACAAACTCGGTGTCCCATCCATCAGTTTACTTATCTTGGCATTACCATCACTAATAACCTCTCCTTGGACACAGAGATCAACAAGAGCATCGGGAAAGCAGCCTCAACATTTGCTCGCCTCACGACTCGAGTATGGACAAATCCAAAGCTGACAGTGAAGACAAAAATGTCAACACCTGTGTCATAAGCACACTGCTGTACGACAGTGAAACATGGACTACATATGCCAGACAGGAAAGAAGACTGAACACCTTCCACTTGAGGAGTATCCACCTTATCTTGGCCATATCCTGGCAAGACAGTGTGTCCAAAGTAGTGGTCCTAGCTTGCGCTGGCCTTCCCAGTATGTACACTCTGCTCAGGCAGCATAAACTGCACTGACTGGGCCATGTCCACCACATGAAGGACGGCTGCATCCCAACGGATATCCTCTATGGAGAGCTTGCATCCGGGAAGAGACCCATTGGGCGTCCCGAGCTGTGCTACAAGGACGTCTGCATGAGGGACATGAAGGCACTTGATATTGTTATGGAGTTCTGGGAAGGGCTTGCAGCTGACTGCACGAGATGGAGAAGCACGTTGAAGCAATATGTCATCATGGATAGAGCTAAGAAATTCTAAGGGTAGAAAGACCCTAATGGGAGTTATCTACAGGCCCCCAAACAGTAGCCTGGATGTAGTGTGTAAGTTGAATAAGGAGCTAAAATAGGCCTATCGCAAAGATATTACTCCAGTTGTTATGGGGGATTTCAACATGCAGGTAGACTGGGAGAATCAGGATGGTACTGGACCCCAAGAAAGGGAGTTTGTGGCGTGCCTCCGAGATGGATTCTTAGAACAGCTTGTGCTGGATATACCAGGGAGAAAGCAATTCTGGATCTGGTGTTGTGCAACGAACCGGATTTGATCAGGGACCTCGTAGTAAAGGAGCCATTAGGAGATAGTGACCACAATACAATAAGCTTTAATCTGCAGTTTGAAAGGGAGAGGGGAGAATCAGAAGTGACAATATTTCAGTTGAATAAGGAGAACTATGGAGCTATGAGGGAGGAGCTGGCCAAAGTTCAATGGTGCAATACCCTAGCAGGGATGGCAGTGGAACAACAATGGCAGGTATTTCTGGGTATAATGCAGAAGATGCAAGGTCAGTTCATTCCAAAAAGGAAGAAAGATCCTAAGGGGAGGCAGGGATGGCTGTGGCTGACGAGGGAAGTTAAGGATTATATAAAGACAAAAGGGAAAAAGTATAACATAGCAAAGATGAGTGGGAAATCGGAGGACTGGGAAGTTTTTAAAGAACAATAGAGGATAACTAAAATGGAAAGATGCAAAGAAAAAATAAGGTACGAAGGTAAACTGGCCAAAAATATAAAGGAGGATAGCAAAGGTTTTTTTAGGTATGTGAAAAAAATGGTTAAGACTAAAATTGGGTCCTTGAAGACAGAAACGGGTGAATTTATTATGGGAACAAAGAAATCGCAGAAGAGTTGAATTGGTACTTTAGATCTGTCTTCACTGGGGAAGACACGAGCAATCTCCCAGATGTAATAGTGGTTGAAGGACCTGAACTGAAGGAAATTTATATTAAGCAGGAAATGGTGTTGGAAAGACTGTTAGGTCAGAAGGCTGATAAGTCCCCGGGAACTTATGGTCTGCATCCCAGGGTACTGAAGGAGGTGGCTGTAGAAATCGTGGATGCATTGGTGATCATTTTCTAATGTTCTATAGATTCAGGATCAGTTCCTGCGGATTGGAGGGTGGCTAATGTTGTCCCACATTTTAAGAAAGGAGGGAGAAAGAAAACAGAGAATTATAGACCAGTTAGTCTGACCTCAGTGGGGGAAAAATGCTGGAGTCAATTATGAAGGACGAAATTATGACACATCTGGATAGCAGTAACAGGATAGGTCAGAGTTAGCATGGATTTATGAAGGGGAAATCATGCTTGACTAATCTTCTGGAATTTTTTGAGGATGTAACTCTAAAGATGGACAAGGGAGATCCAGTGGATGTAGTATGCCTGGACTTTCAGAAAGCCTTTGATAAAGTCCCACATAGGAGGTTAGTGAGCAAAATTAGGGCACATGGTATTAGGGGCAAAATACTGACATGGATTGAAAATTGGTTGACTGACAGGAAACAAAGAGTAGTGATAAACGGCTCCCTTTCGGAATGGCAGGCAGTGCCGCAGGGATCAGTGCTGGGTCTGCAGCTTTTTACAATGTACATTAGTGATATAGATGAAGGTATTAAAAGTACTATTAGCAAATTTGCTGATGACACAAAACTGGGTAGCAGGGTGAAATGTGAGGAAGATGTTGGGAGAATACAGGGTGACCTGGACAGGCAAGGTGAGTGGACGGATGCATGGCAGATGCTGTTTAATGTGGATAAATGTGTGGTTATCCACTTTGGTGGCAAGAACAGGAAGGCAGATTACTACCTAAATGGAGTCAAGTTAGGTAAAGGGGCAGTACAACAAGATCTAGGTGTTCTTGTACATCAGTCAATGAAAGCAAACATGCAGGTACAGCAGGCAGTGAAGAAAGCTGGCCTTCATACAAGAGGAATTGAGTATAGAAGCAAAGAGGTCCTTCTGCAGCTGTACAGGGCCCTGGTGAGACCGCACCTGGAATATTGTGCACAGTTTTGGTCTCCAAATTTGAGAAAAGACATTCTGACTATTGAGGGAGTGCAGCGTAGGTTCACGAGGTCAATGGCGGGACTATCTTACGCTGAACGATTGGAGCGACTGGGCTTGTATACACTTAAGTTTAGAAGACTGAGAGGGGATCTGATTGAGACGTATAAGATTATTAAAGGATTGGACACTCTGGAGGCAGAAAGCATGTTTCCGCTGATGGGTGAGTCCCAAACCAGAGGACACAGTTTAAAAATAAGGGGTAGGCCACTTAGAACAGAGTTGAGGAGAAACTTCTTCACCCAGAGAGTGGTGGGTGTATGGAATGCTCTGCCCCAGAAGGCAGTGGAGGCCAAGTCTCTGGATACTTTCAAGCAAGATTGGGTAGACCTCTTAAGGATAGTGGAATCAAGGGTTATGAGGATAAGGCAGGAACAGGATACTGATTGAGGGTGGTCAGCCATGATCATAATGAATGGTGATGCTGGCTTGAAAGGCAGAATGGCCTACTCCTGCACCTATTGTCTATTGTCAATACCTCCAAACAGGGGAAAAGAACCTAATGAGCACTGCAGCAGACAAAACAGCATAAAGGGAGGAGTGTGGCAGTTCAAGCAGATCAACAACCACATACAGATGTGACCTCTGCGATCGGGACTGTCACTCCAGCACTGGTTTCTACAGTCACAAGCGACGTTGCTTCAGGGAAGCAGGAAGCCAGAATAACGAGGATGCAACCCATGGTCAGCCATAACCGAAAGGTACCTCACATTTTTTAAGAGGTGACCAAAAAAGTAGATGAGGGCTGAGGGAGGACAGTACAGCATAATCAGCAGGAGGTGTTCTTGCTCATGTTTAACCTGAAGCCATGAGAATTTATGGAGTCCAGAGCCAATGTTGACGACTCCCTGGCAACTCCCTTCCAACTGTGTATCACTGTGCCTGCACCCCTGTTGGGTTTGCCCTGCTAGTGGGACAGGACATATCCAGGGAAGATGATGGTGTGTCTGGGACATTTGTTGTAATTTTTGATTCAATGAGTGTAACTAAGAAAGGCTATTGCTTGACTAGTCTGTGAGCTAGCTCTCCCAATTTTGGTACTAACCCCCAGATGTTAATAAGGACGATTTTGCAGTGTTATAAATGCTGTTTCTACCATTGTCTTTTTTGGTATCTAGGTCAATGCTGGGTAGTCCATCCAGTTTCATTCTTTTGTTGAGACTTTGTCGTGATTTGTACAACTGAATGGCTTGCTAGGACATTTCGGAGGGCAGTTGAGAGTCAACCACATTGCTGCAGATCTGGAGTCACATGTAGTCCAGACATGTTGGACATGACAGATTTCTTTCCTTGAAGGACATTAGTGAGCCAAATAGTTTTATCCTTCAATCAAGAATATTTCATGATCATCAGTAGATTTTTATTTCCAGATTTTATTTAATTGAATTCAAATTCCAGCATCCCCATATCCAAACCCCATCCCATTCCCTAGCCCACCCCCCCTTCCACTCTCATTTCCCTCTCACAATGACTCCCCCCCCCCCCCAACCTTTGCCTCCACTTCAATGGGTTCTGTGCCTGTCACAACATGGAACTCCTCTTTTGTTATCTCTGCCTCTGTGCCTTCTTCTTTGACAAAGACTCCCAACCACCCTCCAAGGAACCCAACTCTGGCCTCCAAACTTCCTCTTCCAATTGGCTCTTACTTATCTTTGACTTCTTTACTGCAAACTGCCAACACAATGTCAGCTGCCTCGAATTATCCACTCCCCCCTCACCCACTCCAACCTCACTCCCCCTGAACATGCAGCGCACCATTCCCTCCACACCAGTCCCGATTTCACCACCAAACCTGCTGACAAAGGCATGGCTGTGGTATTCTTGAGGACGGACCTCAATGTTGCAGAGACCAAATGTCTGGTACCATGTCCTACCTCTCCTTTGATCACGACCCCACTATGGCCCAATAGGCCACCATCACCCACACTGTCCATGACCTCATCACCTCCAGTGATCTCCCCTCCACCGCCTCCAATTTCTTAGACCCTAGCCCTGCACTACCTGGTTCTACCTGCTCCCCAAGATCCACAAGTCCAACTACCCTGGACAACCTGTCGACCTGCATGCTCCTGCCCACTGAGCTAATTTCTTCTAACCTGGACTCCATTCTCTCCCCCTTTGTCCAGGCACTTCCCATCTACATCTGGTACACTACCCATGCCCTCCATCTCTTTGGAAACTTCCATTTCCCCGACACTCAGAGCTCCTCCAAATCCAGGGGGTGGCATGGGCCCTGGTTATGCCTGCCTACTTGTCCGCCTTGTTGAGCAATCCCTCTTCAGCACATACACAGGTACTGTTCCCCAACTCTTCCACCATTACATTGATGACTGCATTGATGCTGAATGCTGCACTCGGGCTGAACTGGAGCAGTTCATCGACTTCACCAACAACTTGCACCATGCCCTTAAATTCACTTAGTCTGTCTTGAACATCTCACTTCCCTTTCTTGACTTCTCTGCTTCCATCTCCGGTGACAGTTTATGGATTGACATTTACAATAAACCCACACACTCCCATAACTACCTGGACTACACTTCCTCCCACCCCACATCCTGAAGAAACTCTGTCCTGTTTTCCCAATTCCTCTATCTCTGTTGCATCTGCTTTGACGAGGAGACATTCCACTCCCAAGCATCCCAGATATCCAACTATTCATGCTTTCCCCTCCTCTGTCATCCAGGCAGCTTTCCATTGCACCTCGTCCATTTCTGCTCCACTGCTCTAAACTTCCCTTCCCCCCCCCAAACATAATGAAGACAGGGTCCCCCTTGTCTTCCCTTGCCACCCCAGTAGTCATCGCATTAATGTATCACCTTCAAACACTTCCGTCAACTCCACCTCAACCCCACCAGCAAGAACATCTTCCATCCCTACCCCTCTCTGCCTTCCACAAGGACCATTCTCTTTGTCACTCCTTGGTTCATGCCACTCTCCCCACCAACCTCCCCAACTCCCCTGGTAACTTCCCTTGCAACTGTAAATGATACATTTGTCCTACTTTCTGAGAGCTGGACATATCTGGGAAATTTGCCAAATTGTTGTAGTTGTGTATTGTAATTGTAGTTGTATTGGGAGCAGCTTGGTTATAGTTGTAACTGATTCTGTAGTGTTAGTCCAACTGCTGGAGTGCTCTCAGGGCTTATGACCTTTCTGCATTCATTGCTTTTCACCATTGTATGGAGTGAATCATATTGGCTGAAGGTTGGCATCTGCGATGTTCAACACTTACAAGAAGGCTGAGCTGGATTGTCCACTGAGTACTTCTGGCTGAAAATGGTTGCAAAAGCCTCAGCCTTAGCAGTTGCACAGATGCTGGGCTTCCTCATCATTGAAGATTGGGGTACTTCCTGGTGGGACTTCCTGCTCCTGTTAGTTGTTTAATTGTGCATTACCATTCATGAGTGGATGTGACTTTCAAGTAGTCCTGTGTTGTAGTTTCACTAGGCTAACTGCTCACCTTTCAGGTATGCCCGTGGCTGCTTTTGGTATCTGTCCTGCATTTCTGGTTGAACTTGGTAATTTAGTTAAGTGCTTCTGAAATCTGTTCAAAAAAAGATCTATTAGAGGACTGATTTAAGAGTAGTTTCATCTGGAAAAAGGAGTTTGTTCAGAACAGTTAAGTGAATTAGTTATCTCACTGAAAGAGTCTCAGTTGTGTGAGTCTAAGAAAAAGGCATTGAACCTCACAGCATCAAACCAGAAATGTTTAAATCAACCTACAGATTTGATGGGCAAGGAAAATTGCTCCAAAATTTGATTAATTGTAAAGTGATAATGTAAAGGAGTAGGTGGGATTTTGATTTTCTGGATGTTTGAAATCTTTTAACTGTTTTAACTAGATAACTTGGTTTATTTTATTTTAGCATTTTTATTCAGAAGCAACACACCATCAGCTTTATTGTTAGAACCAAATCTGCAGCCTTATGTGATTACAATTATACTTCATTGAAAGACCACCACATAAATTGGAAAGAAAGCAAAAGAATGATCCATCAAACTAGATTTCATTCTGGGATCTAAGTTGTCCAACTGGGATTATAAC
Source organism: Chiloscyllium plagiosum (assembly GCF_037043375.1). Lineage (NCBI taxonomy): Eukaryota > Metazoa > Chordata > Chondrichthyes > Orectolobiformes > Hemiscylliidae > Chiloscyllium > Chiloscyllium plagiosum. Next base: position 54,664,578 of record NW_028270162.1, read on the forward strand.
ACTATCGACAGGGGTTTCGTGAACATGATTAAATTAACTCTTTGTTCTGAATTTATTAATTAAATTCAAATTTCATCATCTGCATGTCCCCAGAGCATTAGGCTAGATCTCTGGATTACTAATCTAGTTACTGTACCATTGCACCATTTCCTTCTCTTGCTTCTCATTTGGCTTAAAAGCGGGTGATGCCTGATGTCTTACCCATTCTGTTGTAATATGTGGATAGGTTGGGAGTGGGTGGGAAGGTGACCAACATTTTATTTTATCTGCCCCACCTGCTTTCATGTATGATGTTACATGGGCTGAACAATTCACTGCTGTATTTCTTGTGGGCACAATATCTCTTTTCAATTATCAGTTTTAATGAGGTCATCAATATTTCTTGTTCAAAGAACCTTAAAATCTTTATGGAAATGAAGAACAGGTAGAACTCTTCATCATGTTTATTTTCTTAAAGTACAGGTGAGGAAAATTTAAAACATTAAACTTATCCAGTTCCAGATGAAATGCCCAATATTTTTCGTAGTTAATTTGGATAGTTGGCATTTTGAAACATTTTAAAAGTTAAGTTCCTGGTTCTTACTCTGTATGTTTTATTGGGATCAAGTTTATTCTAACTGCCATTTCAGTAGTTATGATAGCAGTCTCAAGAATCATATTAATTGGAACCATACTGTTAGTGATGTTTCTGATACCTGTGATCATAGATGGTCCAGTACTCAATCTGATTTCAATCCAAGTTTATGCCTCTGAAATTCATTTTTGTAGCATAATATGCCAGTAGGTGGTGTATAGCATTAGATTTTGAAACTGTATTCAGTATTAAAGCTGTGAATGTTTATAGTGGTCATTCAATTGTTCAATCTCCATTGTTAAATCCTTTTTGTTTTATTTTTGAGAATGCTCTGGTTCAAAAAGGTTTTCTTTTTATTTCTTCCAACTATCAATTTACTAGAGATACCACATTAATTACGGTAAACCTGGTCTGTATTAAAATTGTAATATAACAGATTGTGTATGGTTTGCCCATCAGTATAATACAGCAGATTTAGTAAAGCATGTTATGAAATGATTAACATGTAGCAATATTAAATTAGTGAAAAGGAAAAAGACAGGCATCACAAGTATAAGTACTTCTATGGGGAATCAGTTAGCTCAGTTGCCAAATGGTTGGTTTGTTAGGCAGTGTGATACCAACAGCATGGGTTCCAATTCCCATCAAAGGACTCTCCTTCTCAACTTCTTCCCTTCCTGAGGCAGGTTAAACCACCACCAGTCGTCTCTCTGTCTAATGAGAGAGTAGTCCTATGATCTGATAAAGCTATGGCAATTTTACTTCTTACTGAAATAACATTTACTAATAATGTTCAAACTTACTATATCTCCAGTGATCTTCACAATGCCCCAGCTTTCGCAGTCAGTGGTAAAGAGATGTGCTTGCTGCTGACCTCGAAGAATGCTTTCCAAAAAGACCACACTAATCATCCACAGATCTTTGTGAATAATTCAGCAACTGATTTCCTCAATTTCTGTTTTCCTCAATTTTTATCTTTTTGGACTCACCCCTTATTTCTAATCTGCATGTCTGTATGTTTTGTTTTCTCAATTAATAAACCCACTGTTTGTTAAATCAACAAAGCCTGGTTTAAATTGGCTTGTCGTAAAACGTCAATTCATTTGGGTCTATTCCACTTTGTGTGGTATCCTTATTGTTTCTTAATTCCATCCAAGTAGTTGCTTGTAACTTCACTGTCTGATTATCATGCATGCTTTGACCATTGTAATTCTCATGATGCATCTTTGTTACCCATGGTGAATTTGTCAGTGGAAGAGTGTAATCTGCAGGATCCAAAGGATAAGAGTAAAGAAAACAAATTCCAAATTAAAGCCTGAAATAAAATCAGAAGATACTGGGAAAGTACAGTAACTCTGTGAACATTTTTAAGGGGATAATAAAACAGCTAACTGGTATAAATCATCTAACTTGATTTTGTGACATAAAATAGTCTACTAAGTTGGCAAGGTGAGTTTTTTTCCATTTCACATACATTTTGACCATAAGACATAGGAGCAGAAATGAGGCCATTCAGCCCATCAAGTCTACTCTGCCAATATTGACTGATAGGTTTCTCAACCCCATTCTCCCGCTTTCTTCCCATAACTGATCCTCTTGACAATTTCAAACCTAATATATTCAATGACCTGGCCTCCACAGCCTTCTGTAGCAGTGAATTCCATAGATTTACCACTCTGGCTGAAGAAGTTTCTCGTTATCTTGGTTCTAAAGGGTCTTCCCTTTGCTCTAAGGCTGTGCCCTCAGGTCTTAGTCTCTCCTACCAATAGAAACATCTTCCCAACATCCACTCTGTCTAGGCCATTCAATATTTTGTAAGTTTCAATTAGATCCTCCCTCATCTTCCTAAAGTTCATCGAGCATAGACCCAGAGTCCTCAAATGTTCCTCATATGTGAAGCTTTTCATTCCTGGGACCATTCTCGTTAACCTCCACTAAACATGCTCCAGGGCCAATACATCTTTGGTAAGATATGGGACTCAAAGCTGCGTACAATACTCCAAATGTGACTGACATTATACAGCCTCAGATGTACACCCCTGCTTTTATATTCAAGTGCTCTCAAATAAGTGCCATCATTGTATTTGCCTTCCTAACTATGACTCAACCTGCAAGTTTACCTGGATTAGAACTCTCAAGTCTCTTTGCACTTCAGACTTCTGAATTTTCTCCCAATTTAGAAAATAATCCATGCCTCCATTCTTCCTACCTCATACTTTCCACATTGTACTCCAATTACTACCTCTTTGCCCATTCTCCTAAACTGTTCAAATCCTTCTGCAGCCTCCCCGCCTCCTCAGTGCCACCTGTCCTTTTGCAAACCTAGCCAGAATGCCCTCAGTCCTGTCATCTAGATCATTAACGTGAAAAGTTGTGGTCCCAACACTGAGCCTTGCGGAACAACACTTGTCACTGGCTGCCAACCTGAGAAGGGCCCTTTTAACCCCGCTCTCTGCTTTCTGCCAGACAGCCAGGCTTCTATCCATGCTAGCACCTTGCCTCTAACACCATGGGCCCTTTATCTTACTCAGCAGCCTCCTATGTGTCACCTTGTCAAACGCCTTCTTGAAGTCCAGGTAGGTAATATCCATTGGCTCTCCTTGGTCTATGCTTGTTACTTCCTCAAATAATTTGGGCAGATTTGTCAGGCATGATACCCTCTTGATGAAACCACGCTGACTTTGCCCTATTTTGCCATACATGTCCAAGTATTCAGTAATCTCATCCTTCACAATGGACTCCAGGATTTTACCCATGACCAACTTAGGCTAATCGGTCTATAATTTAGCGTCTTTTGACTTATTCATTTTTTAAATAGGGTGTCATGTTAGCAAATTTCCAGTCCTCTGGGAACCTCCCTGACTCTAGTGATTCCCGAAAGACCACCACTAATGCATCCACTAGTCGATAATACTGTTTTTTTCTATCTTTGCCTCCAAACTGTGCAATTTTTAGTCCATACAAATTGTGCCGTGCCAGGTTCATTGACCTTACTGCAATGTTTGTCCCCGAGCTTACAGACTTAGAGTCATTGAGTCCTACAATAGGGAGACAGGCCCTTAGGCCTAAACTGTTCCATGCTGACCAAGATGTCTATTCATGCTAACCCCATTTCCCTGCACTTGGCCCATATCCTTTTCAGCCTTTCCTATCCATGTATTTGCCCAAATGTCTTTTAAAGGTTGTTAATCTACTGGCCTCAACCACTTCTGCTGGTAGCTGATTCCATATGTACCACCCTCAGTGTAAAAAACGTTGCCCCTCAGGTTCCCTTTTGTTCTTTCCCCCCTTACCTTAAACTGATGCCCTCTAGTCCTTGATTCCCCAAGCCTGGGAAAAAGACCGAGTGCACTCACCCAATCCATGCCTCTCATGATCTTATACATTTCTTTAAGATCCCCCTGTGCTTGTTTTTTTAAAAATATTGATGATGGGCATCATCCTGATCATCTTGACGTTTTATTTGTTAGTTGGCGAGCAAAACAACATGGATGGCAAATTATGTAGGAATTAGCCATTGCAAATCAGCATACTGTGGGGCACAGACAGATGTTTGTGACTCAGCAAGACATCAGGATGTTGTGTTGTCTGCCTGGTGCCAGGGTCAAGGATGTCTCAGAGAGAGTGCAGGTTATTCTGAAACGGGAGCGTGATCAACAAGGAGGTCTTTGTGCATGTTACTATTAACAACATAGGTAGGGAAACAGGGAGGGAATTTCTGTGAAAATACAAAAAATCCCACCCAATTTACTTCAAGCCTGCCAACTTCCAGTTTTAACTGAGGCAGGACAGGGAGTGGGCAACCAAATAAGAAATCACTTAAATGAACAGTAACATTTGTGTCTCAGACACTATCTCCATTTTAGGTTTAACTCTGGCCAACTATGTTTCTGGGAACCTTGGGGAATGTAGCAGTTAAACAAAGGCAAAAATAATCGTGTCACAACAATAAGGTGTCTCTCCCTCACTGTTTAGGGGCCAACAGAGTAGGAATTCTTCTTCTCAGAAGCCCAATCTACTATTTTCCCCCTCCAGTATTCCACATCTCTCCAACTCTCTTGGAAAATGAGTTGTTTGAGTTCTGAAAAAGAATTATATCGGTCTCGAAATGTTAACTGTTTCTCTCAATACAGATGCTGCTAGACCTGCTGAGTCTCTCCAGCATTCTCTTTGTGCTTGTTTTCAGCTTTCCAGCATCCACAGTATTTTGCCTTTATAGGACAAACATATTTCACAACCCACAACTGCTGCTTTTCTCCATCGTTTACTATTTGTTTCAATAACTTATAATGGATTTCCTGTTATTTTGATCTTTCTATTTAAAAGGTCTAAATTTTACCAAAATATTTCTAAGCTAAGTCAATTTCAGGAAGTTTCATGAGGGTTTCTCTTTGTAAGTCAGGTCAAGAGCTGCCAGCCAGGAACTGCCCTTTATAGTGCACATAGCAGGACAAAAATGAAAAAGTAAACTTTCTGAGGGCACAAAGATGGCATGGGTTACAAATAGAAGCTCACATTAGTAAATGTACTGTAATAAAAGGGAAATGCTGTGGATACTGGAAGCCTGAAACAAAAATAGAATATGCTGGAGCAACTCAACAGATCTGGCAAGTTCTGCAGAGCGAGAAACACAGGTACTGTTTTGAGGCACTTAAACTCAGGAACATGGACAAAGGGTTGTGTGATGTAGTCATAGAGCCATAGAGTCATAGAGATGTATAGCATGAAAACAGACCCTTCGGTCCAACCCATCCATGCTGACCAGTTATCCCAACCCAATCTAGTCCCACTTGCCAGCACCCGGCCCATATCCCTCCAAACCCTTCCTATTCATACACCCATCCAAATGCCTTTTAAATGTTGCAATTGTACCAGCCTCCACCACTTCCTCTGGCAGCTATCAGCCATAATTGTAGATCCTTGGAAATGAAAAAAAAATTAGTGCAGCTGTCACATCGACAGCCACTGATATTGGATGGCCACCCACTTCTACATGTCACAAGACCGACTCAAACAGTTGGCACGTTGTGCTGTCCTTAGGACAACCTCTATCTGTGGTGGCAGCGTCAATTCTCTCACTGGAGAAAATAGCATTGAGGTCAATAGATTCTTAATGTTCTGTACCCCCTAAGCATCCTAAGGGGACCATCAGCTGCAGCTTTTTCATGTGAAAGCTGTTCAGCAGATGATGGGGAATGCTTTAGATCCTGGGCTGACTAATGCATTTATTGCTTTTAAATTTCGCTGTGCCATTAGAGCACATGGCTGCAATGACAATAACCCCTTCTGTCACTGGATCTCCATTGGATGTGGTTCCAATGAACCTGTGTGGGCAATATCAGAAACAGAACAGTTTCCTAGTTATGTGAGCAGTCAGCATTTGCGTTGCATACAAATGACAATTTAGCACAGTCTTCCATATGGTGGGGCATAGAAGGCCCTAATAAGAAAGGCTATGGACAATGTTCTTCCTAATTTTCTTTCTGGCTTTGCAGGCCTCAGCTCTGTGTGTGACAGCAGCTTCTGGGACTGGAAGTCAGTGCCACACTCTGATCATGACATATGGAACCTAGGTGTGCGTAACCACATAACTTAGAGAGAGAATTGACCATGGAATGCTTATCTTTGGAATTTTGATATAGAAGACCTCATTACATTGTATGAGGCAGGATTACTGAAAAGTTGTCCCCAACCTCTTGCACACCCCCTTGCATTACCCAAAGGCAGCATTGCATTTTGATCAATACTTACAGTTGAAGGTGAAAGGAAATGACCTTGGATCATCATCATGAATTGTGGCTCATAAGTGACACTTTTAAGTTCACCTATGTTGACTTTTGCTTCATGTAATGATCCATATCCACATAGTTGGACACTGCATTTATTTCATAGGCAGAGTGCTATGATTAAAGATGTGGTCAATCTGTGTTGTGTAGATGCCTGATCAATGCAATGGCCCCTTCAAGGGCCTCACATTGCTCACAATTACAGCCTGCATGTACAGAGTAAAAATATCACTTTCCGTGCCTATTCTGCGTGTGGTTACGGCCATTTGCCATTTCCACTGCACAATTGCAATTTGAATGAGAATGGAAGCTAACAAACATTGTGCTTTGCAGAGTTAGTTGTGGGCTCAGCCAGGCAATCAAAGAGCTCCCTGACACCTCTTATGTTTCTTTTCCCTGCTGACCCCATCGGACTTTCACATGCTATCACTCAACTCTTTCATTTAAGTCTTCATTGCACAAATTTACCCCTCGAGCTCCGGCACTTCAGCTTAGCAAATCAACCATTGTGCTACACTACTTTGCCATCAAAGCTGGGGTGATTGTGACCATCAACAATCCTCCCAATCCCCGAAGTAAACTGCATCCCTTAATATCCTGTTGTCTTCCAACCTGATATGCTGAGTTTCCCGTTCACAATTATTGTCCGCTCTGCTTTTGCAGCATTAAGCCTCAGTTTCCACAGTTGACTCTCCAGCTTCTCTACCACATAATAATAAGCCTGCTTGGTTTTCAGGGAGCAGACACCTAGGACTGACTGTGGCCTAGCCTGTCTGACTTCAACAGACGTCTGGACTGCTGAGCGACTGAGGTCTTGAATGATCTCTCTGCAGCTTCTTGACTGACTTAATTGGGAATCCCTGGACTGGTTGGACTGGTTGCACTGGACCTGCAAAATTGACCACGGCACACTTCTGTGGTTGTATGGAACCCCTGATCTTGATCACCCCAAGCTGCCAACTGTCCACATCTAAGCCCCTGGATTAGATTGGATGCTGCCTTTCACTGACTGCAGGGAGATTCCCCTGACTGATGACGCCCTCTTTTAAATATTACTCCCTCAAGATTGTGAAGCATTGCATTTTGGCTGAAGCACATTCAATGTGCTTTCCACAAAGACTATTAGCACGCCGTGAAGTTGTGATATTGATGTAGCGCAATATCGTTTGGCAACATTTTCATTCCTTTAATTGATCACTGATGACAACTGCGAGAAGCTCCTAGCTTGATGTCCATGGTAATCAGCAAGGCACAACACACCAGCAGATAGAAAAGGTGTGTGAGAAAGGCAAAGCAAGGCTACAGTGAGCATTGGAGATTTCAATATGTAGGTGAACTGGGAAAATCAAGTTGGTAGTGGATCGCAAGAAAAGAAATTTGCAGAATGTTTACAAGATGGCTTTTTGGAGCAGCTTGTGGGGGGACCCACTGGGGAACAGGCAATTCTGGATTTAGTGTTGTGCAATGAGGCAGACTTATTAAGGGAGTCCCTGGGCGGCACAGTGGTTAGCACTGCTGCCTCACAACGCCAGAGACCCGGGTTCAATTCCTACCTCAGGCGACTGACTGTGTGGAGTTTGCACGTTCTCCCAGTGTCTGCGTGGGTTTTCTCTGGGTGCTCCGGTTTCCTCCCACACTCCAAAAATGTGAAGGTTAGGTGAATTGGCCATGCTAAATTGCCCGTAGTGTTAGGTGAAGGGGTAAATGTAGGGGAATGGGTCTGGGTGGGTTGTGCTTCGGCGGGTTGGTGTGGACTTGTTTCCACATTGAGTAATCTAATCTAATCTAATCAAGGGAGCTTAAGGTGAAAGAACCCTTAGGAGGCAGTGATTGTAATGTGATTGAATTCACTCTGCAATTTGCGAGGGAGAAAGTGAAATTAGATGTAATGGTATTACAATTGAATAAAGGCAACTACAGAGGCATGAGGGAGGAGTTGACCAAAATTGACTGGGAGAGCAGCCTAACAGGAAAGACAGTGGAACAGCAATGGCAAGAGTTTCTGGGAGTATTTCAGGAGACACAACAAAAATTAATCCCCAAGAAAAAGATGCATACTAAAGGGAAGATGAGGCGATCATAGTTGACAAGGGAAGTTAGGGACGGCATAAAAGCAAAAGAGAAAACATATAATGCAGTGAAGGGCAGTGGGAAACCAGAGGATTAGGAAGCCTGCAAAGATCAACAGAGGTCAACGAGAAAAGAAATAAGGAAAGAGAAGATTAAAAATGAGGGTAAGCTAGCCAGTAATATAAAAGAAGATTGCAGGAGTGTATTTAGGTGGTTAAAGGGCAAAAGAGAGGCAAAAGTGGCTGCTGGAATATGATGCTGGAGAAGTAGTAATAGGGAACAAAGAAATGGCTCAGGAACTGAATAAGTAGTTTACATCAGTCTTTGCGGTAGAAGACACGGATACCATCCCAAAAATTCAAGAGAGTCGGGGGCAGAGCTGCATATGGTGGCCATCACCAAGGAGAAGAAAAACTGAAAGGTCTGAAGGTGGATAAATCACCTGGACCAGATAGATGTGCTACAACCCAGAGTTCTGAAGGGATTAGCTGAAGAGATAGAGACTTTAGTGGTGATCTTTCAGGAATCACTGGAGTCAGGGAGGTCCCAGAGGACTGGAAAGTTGCTAATATAATCCTCGCTCCCTCCTCCCCCCCGCCACCTCCCGCCCCGTTTACAAAGGGAGTAAAGCAAAAGATGGGAAGTTATAGGCTGATTAGCCTGACCTCAGACTTTGGTAAGATTTTGGAGTCCATTGTAAATGATGAGATTTCTGAACACTTGGAAGTGCTTGGTAAAATAGGCAAAGTCAGCATGATTCCATCAAGGAAAAGTCATGCGTGACAAATCTGTTATAATTCTTTGAGGAAGTAATGAGCAGGTTAGACCAAGGAGAGCCAATGGATATTATCTACCTGGTCTTCAAGAAGACCCTTGACAAGGTGCCCCACAGGAGGCTACTGAGTAAGATAAGGGCCCATGGTGTTAGAGGAAAGGTACTAGGATGGATAGAAGCTTGGCTGTCTGACAGAAAGCAGAGAATGGGGATAAAAGAGTCATTCTCAGGATGGCAGTCATGACTAGTGGTGTTCTGCAAGGTTCAGTGTTGTGACCCCAACTTTTCATTTTGTACATTAATGATTGAGATGAAGGAACTGAGGGCATTCTGGCTAAGTTTGCAGACAACATAAAGATGGGTGGAGATGCAGGTGGTATTGAGGAGGTGGAGAGGCTTCAGAAGGTTTGAGACAGGTTAGGAGAGTGGGTAAAGAAGTGACAGATGAAATACAACATGGGAAAGTATGAGACAGTGCACTTTGTTAGGAAGAATAGAGGCATGGATTATTTTCTAAATGGGGCGAAAATTCTGAAATCTGATGTGCGAAGGAATTTGTGAGTCCTAGTCCAGTCATTATCTTAAGGTAACCTTGTAAGTTGAGTAGGTTGTTGGGAAAACAAATACAATGTTGGCATTTATTTTGAGAGGACTAGAATAGAAAAGCAGGGATATACTTCTGAGACTTTAAAAAAGTTCTGGTCAGACCACATTTAGAGTATTGTGAGCAATTTTGGGCCCCATCCTTCAGGAAAGATGTACTGGCCTTGGAGTGGGTCCAGAGGAAGTTCACGAGAATGATTCCAAGAATGAAAGGCTTAACATATCTGGAAGGTTTAAGGACTCTGGGTGTGTACTTGATGGAATTTAGAAGGATGAGGGAGAATCTAATTGAAACTTACAGATTACTGAACAGCCTGGACAGAGTGGATGTTGAAAAGATGTTTACTTTGGTGGAAGAGACTGGGACCTAAGGGCACAGCCTCAGAGTAAAGGGAAGACCCTTTAGAACGGAGATAAGGAGAAACCTCTTCAACCAAAGGGTGGTGAATCTATGGAATTCAGTGCCACAGAAAGCTGTGGAGGCCAGGTCATTGAGGTATATTTAAGAAAGAGATACATAGGTCCTTGGTTGTCAAGGGGATCAATAGTTATGGGGAGAAAGCAGGAGAATAGAGTTTAGAAACTTATCAGCCATGCTTGAATGGTGGAACAGACTCGATGGGCTGAATGGCCTAATTTCTGTTCCTCTGTCTTATGGTCTAAGTATTGTGAGCCTGTAATTTCTGAATGAGGTGGGGAAGCACAAAGGCAAGGCATGACATGGTAATAGATGCTGTGCATGTCAAATAGGCGCAAGGTAGTGAACACTGAGTAAGTAAATGAGAAGCTCTGAGATGTACCAGGCTCCAACCTATGACATAGATGCTTGTTGCTGCATGCAAAGTGTCCTGGCAGCAACGTTACAATGGGAGATCCTTTGTGCTCCAAAGTGCAGCATTGAAATGGAGAAGTTTATTCTAAGTGAATCGGGAAGTTGCCATGAGGATGTGGTGAGGCTGGTACATCTCCGATGGCAACATTTGTGGGTGGAGAGTATGTACGCATTCACTGCCAGTAGAATGTAACTTGAGATATGTGGATTGCAGTCCAAAATGGAGGCCTGAAGTAGCAAATAGTGAGCTGGAGTTATCAGATGCCAGTTTTGACTTTCCTGTCAAGAATTGTCACTGTCCAATCTCTAGAATATGTGGGAGAATAAGAAACTACACATAAATGAGGTGAGATTAGGAATTAATGAAATGATGATGCATGCAAACAAGCTTTTCGATGTTCACTGTAGAAACCTTGGTTACAAAATAAGTTTGTGTTCTCCTCAACATCAAGAATCTCATCTTTCTTATCTCACCATTGGTCACATAGTTCATGTCCGAGAAGGTTCAACCCAAAGTTTTTATGATTTTTAAAGTGATTATCATATTTAATTTCAAATATGTATTGCTAATTCTCTCAACATTTGCTTGTTCTTACAACTCATGCATATGTTTAATTTGAAATTTGTAAAATGTATGGAACTCCTCATCTGAATCATTGTTTGCTTTTAAATCAGGGGCATTTATTATACAAGCTGGCTGCCATATATCTTAATCATATACCTATTCTTAAACATATCATCAACATAATTGAATGTTCAATGCTTAATGATGGTTATTTCCCTGTATCTACTTTCAAAGCTTAAGTGCCATTTCATAATGTCTTTCACATCACAATGGAATAATGTGGGAAATAATAATTACAGTGAAGCCAGACACAGTATCATGGCAACTAGGTATTTCACAAGCTTCTATTTTTTGGGCATATTCTTGGGAGAAAATTTAAATTAAAACAGGTGTAGTTTTCATATATGAATAAAGATACAAGATTATATCCTGCTGCTACTAGAAACAGTGGAATAACTTTGTGAATAAACCATATGTGATGCACAGAAACCCATAAGGAGTAAGCTTCAGAAATATCACTCACCTTATTCTTTAACAATTTGTGAACATTCTGTGCTTTTTCTCAGCATATTTTCAGGCAAATAAGTGGAAGTAAGCATTATTAAACACTAATAGACAGAAGTCACTTATTTCAGAGATAGATTTAATTAATGTCTAAAAACCCTTGAAATGTTGTTTTAAGTGTTAAAAAGTCAAAATAAATTTGATTTATGTTCCATTCTGGGTGATCAAACACTTGATCCCAGCTTCTGCTATGTGTGGATATATAACTTTTGGGTGGGATCACAGAATGGACAGTATTGCAGACAGGATTGCATGGCTACTTGTATAATATTCGATTGCAGAGGGATGTTTGGAGGAACTCCCAGTTATATCCCAGCTGGTTGCACTGTCCAAGTGTTGAGGCTGTCACTGAGGAAGATGAGAATGCCACCACTTGTGGGGATCTCTCTAACTGAGGGACCAACTGTGCAGCAGGGTTCAGTGATGGAGACTGTCCCTTCAACCATTCGTGTGGGGCAGTCTCTGGAAATCTCCCTATTGGCATTTGCACAATGAAGGCAACTATCGTGTGCATTGCATCTGCAAGCTAAAGCAAATGAGCAGTCTGCCTCTATTTCCTCTGAGGCCATAAGGTGAAAACTGTGCAGAAGTGACTGAAAGTGGAGGTCACAATGTCAAGGAGAGCACTAATTGGGTCACTGGGTGTCTTATCACATGTCCCTGAGCATTTTTGATCTTTATGAGCAGCATGTAAATACTGACATATGAAGCCCAATGTGCGAACTTCTTTTGATTAATGGCAGTATAGGGAAAAAGCAATGAAGTGGTGAAGGGGAACAAGGGCCCATGAATCATGATAGTGGAAGTTCTGGGCCAGTGGTTTCCAAACTTTTCAAGAACACAGCACACTTCAATCAGACAAGCAATTCCATGGTATGCCCACTTTTAGTAGCTGAAATGCTTGCTCATAAACATCACATTTACTTCTATTGTACTTGCATTACTATGATTATGGTCTTACCAGAAATGTTTGTAATATAGCGAAAACAACAAACTAAAGAAACGTTTGTGTCAAATCAACTGGAAAAAAATACAGTGTCTTCAATTGTGAGCACAGATGCATTTCCAAAATCTGCTCAACTATTTTTAACTATTCATAGTCCTAAATCTGTTCCACAAGTACTGAATGTCTTTGTTAGCATTAGCTTCTTTTGTCTCATTTTACTATCAACAAAATAACACAGAAACACCATTGCTCAGTTTCTGTGGTCACTTGTAAAAACTATTAGGTCATCTCAATTTTGCCACTGTATGTCCATTTTAGAAATGTTCACATTTTAGAATTGAAAGACAGATACCTCACTTTTAATTTGATGATAAATGTTTACCAGTTTTATGAATCATAATTTTGGTTGGATAGGAAGTTATTTAAAATGGAACAATGTTTGCTTTACATTGATTTTCACCATCTTTGTACAAACTTTCATGGCACACTAGGATAGTTCTCACAACACACAAGTTGAAAACCACTGCTCTTGGTGCATGTACATCTTTCATTAATGGCAGGAGTGGAACTGTTCCTCTTTGCGTCTTTCAAACTGCATTTCATACGGTGCTGTTCCTCCCGAATCAGAGGGACATAGTTGAAATTAATTAATTGATCCTTATATCAATGTTATCCTGATGAGCTCTTCAAACTTTTACCAGGCTCAGCCACCTTTCCATGCAGCTGGGGTAGCTCTATGTTTTTAATATCACCTCCTACTACTCTTCTACATCTGCTCTTCCTCTTCCTCCAATGAACTATCCAGTTTCACCCTCATGTTATTGAGAGCACGGGAACAAAACCCTTCGATAACTTATCAGGTTATTGCTAAGCAGGTGCTGTTTGATAACACTGTTGACGACATCTTCCAACATTTTACTGATGATCAAGAGAAGACTGATGGGACAATAAATTGCTGAGTTAGATTTGTCCTGCTTTTTGTGTATGGACATACCTGGGCAACTATCCACATTGTTTGGTTGATGCCAGTGATGTGACTGTATTGGAACATCTTGGCTAGAAGAATGACAAGTTATGGAACACAATTCTTCACTTCTGTCATTGGAATGTTGTCAGGGCCCATAGCCTTTGCAGTATCCAGTGCTTTCCATTAGAGTTATAGAGTCATAGAGATGTACAGCATGGAAACATACCCTCTGGTCCAACTCATCCATGCCGACCAGATATCCTAAGTTAATCTAGTACTATTTGCCAGCACTTGGCTCATATCCCTCTAAACCTTTCCTATTCATATACTCATCCAGATGTCATTTAAATGTTATAATTGTACCAGCCTCCACTACTTCCTCTGGCAGTTTATTCCATATATGCACTACCCTCTGCGTGAAAAAGTTGCCCCTTAGGTCCTTTTTAAATCTTTCCCCTCTCACCCTAAACCTATGCCCTGTAGTTCTGGACTCCTCCACCCAGGGAAAAGGCCTTGTCTATTTACCCTATCCATGCCCCTCTTGATTTCTTGATATCATGTGGAGTAAATTGAATTGGCTGAACACTGACACCTGTGATGCTGTGAACCACTGGAGGAGACTAAGATGGAATTGGAACTTCCAATTGGAACTTCGGCCTGAAGATTACTCTTGTGTGTTGGGCTCTTCTGTCATTGAGGATGGGGATATTTGTGGAGCCTTCTCCTTCAGTAGTTGTTTAATTGTCCACCGCCATTCACAACTAGATGTGGCAGGACTGCAAAGCTTAGATCTGATCCGTTGATTGTGAGATCGCTTAGCTCTGTCTGTCACTTGATGCTTATGTTGTTTGGCATGCAAGTAGACCTGTGTGGTAGCTGCACCAGATTGACACCTCATTTTTAGGTATACCTGGTGATGCTTCTGGTGTGCTGTCTTCCCACATTCTCCATTGAACTAGGGATGATCCCCTTAAAATGGTTGAGTGGGGATATGCCAGGCCATGAGTTTCCAGATTATTTTGGAGTACAGTTCTGCTGCTATTGATGGCCCACAGGACCTCATGGATGCCCAGTCTTTAGTTGGAGGGTATTTTCAATGTGAAAGCAGAAGATCCTTTCCACAAGGATTGTGTGACGGTCACTGTTACTGATAGTGCCACGGACAGATACATCTGCAGTGGTCAGATTGTGAAGGATGAGGTCAAGTATGTTTTTCCCTTTTGTTGCTACCCTTATCACCTGCTGCAGCTATGCCTTGTAGGGCCAAATGGCTTGTGTTATTGCCAAGCCATTGTTCTTGGTGGACATTGAAATCTCCCACCCAGAATACATTTTGCACTCTTGCCACCCTCAATACTTCCTCCAAGTGTTGTTCAACATATTGGAGCACTGATTCATCAGCCAAGGGAGCACAGTATGTGGTGATCAGCAGGAGGTTTCCTTACCTGTGTTTAACCTGAAACCATGAGATTTCATGTGGTCTGCAATTAATGTTGAGAACTCCCAGGGTAACTCCCTCCCAATGTATACCAGTGTGCTGCTGCCTTTGCTGGGTCCAACCTCCTGCTAGTGGGATAGCACATATCCAGGATGGTGAGGGTTGTGTCTGTAAAGTATGATTCTAAGATTATGATTACATCAGGCTCTTGCTGTAATGTCTCCAGACATTACTGATGAGGATTTAGCAGGGTTGCCAGGGATGTTTCAGCCGTTGTCTTTTCCAGAGTGTAGGTTGATGCCAGATGGTCTATCTGATATAATTTCTTTGTTGAGAGTTTGTAGTGATTGATACAATTGAATGGCTTGCTAGGCTATTTTAGGAGGCAGTTAAGTGAACAACATTGCTATGTGTCTGGAGTAGATAGACAGGTAAAGATAGCAGATTTCCTTCCCTGAAGGACATTAGTAAGCAAGATGGGTTTTTCTGACAATCAAGAATGATTTTGTGATTATCAGTAGATTCTTAATTCCAGATTTTTAAAGACTGAATTCAAATGCCACCATCTGCCATGATGGAATTTGAATCCAGGCTCCCCCTCCAGAATATTATCTGAGTTTCTGGATTATGAAACCTAGAAAAGACTTCCATTCTGTTGTGTTCCTTGGTGTTGGAATCCTTTTCGGTGTGCATCGCCTTCTCTTCCGCCGGGTGTAATCCATCCTTGTTATATCAAAGTATGTTAGCTTGTTTCCTTCTATTGAAATACTTAATAAGATAATGTATTATTTAACCACTAATTATCAACTGTTCCAATGTAGGCAGCATCCCATAAACACACCCTTGGCAAAGGCAATTCAGCAACCCATTATTATTCTCATGTGTCCTGTAGGAAGAAACATGAAAGAAACAATCTGTCCCTTTTAATTTTAAAGGGAAAGACTCTAAGACTTCACTTTAGCAGTAGAGAACTCAAGCTTTCTGCTCTAGCAGCCAGCAAAAATCACCAACTAACTGAAAGTAAAGTTAAAGTCCTTTCGGATCTGTGTGAACTTGACCCTGCCTACTCATGATTCTTCACACCTGCCCACTCATGATTCTTCACACCTTCACAATTGAAGACAATTGGCAAAATTTTACTAAGCAGGTATCTGACCCCATTCATTAAGCCAAGCAACAATTCTATAAATAAAAGTTGTAATTTATTTTAAAAACTACACAATTTGTAATTGCTTCTGAGCATATTTGAAAAGCATAACTTGATGATTATCTTTAGAAAGGCAGGATTAGCACAGTCACTTGTTAAATGATGTTCACTGCAAAATGTTTGTTGAATAAGTACTTATTGATCCAGGGTATTAATGGAAATTATGTACCTGTTCCACTATTTAAGGCTAATTTAAATTGTGGTTTTGTTACTGGTCCTGTTATTGTGAGTCCCATTCCTATTTTACCATTGACCGTGTGAATTTCCTGTCATGAAATGACTTGGCTGTTGATAAGGTATTGTTGTCTTCAATCATTTTGGGAAAATCCATTGTTGAAAGTGAAATTGTACAGAGATAGCTAATCAGCATGAAAGACCCAACAGTTTTTTTTGTTGTACCTTGCTACTAAGATTAGTATTTTGTGTCCTTAGAGTCATACACTTGGCCTGCTAATTTAAAAATGACATCCCAGTAACACACTAAAATGTTAATGACAGTTAGAGATGATATAAAACCACCTAATTAAAAAGTGCAGAAACAGTATCCAAGCAATTAGGAAAATAAACTAGTAACAGTAGTCAAAACTAAAATATGAGAAAATATGCTTCAAAAGAGAGTGTGAAGGCTGAGACTAATGCCAACTCTATAGAGTTGCAAGGAAACATACGTAAATAAAGCTACAAGATGAAGAGGCAAATGTTTTCAATGGAATAGGAATTAACAAAGCTTGAATGCAGTGGGTGAAACAAAAGCAAATAAAAACAAGAAAACTTTTGTACATTAACAAAATTAATGCATTAAAATTAACATTAACCATTCTAAGCTGAACATTGACATAATCTTAACAAAGTCCTTAAAGCAGCTAAAGGAGGTTTTACTAAACAGAGAAATGAACTGCTTGTATAAAAAGATGCAGTATTAAATCTTGTTTCAGAAAAGAAAACCAAAAGTTTAAATCGGATAAGAACTCAAAGTCAAGAAAGATCCAGATATATACTTGATAATATAAATTCACTTACGTCGAAGGACATCTTGGTTATTTTTTTCTCAGGCTTGGACATTAAATAAACATGAAGATGCCTAGGAAATGGTAGAACTCAGGCTGGATTGTATGGGATGGGGGTGGGATGGACTGCTTGCTCCTTAGAGTCATACAGATGTACAGCATGGAAACAGACCCTTCGGTCCAACCCGTCCATGCTGACCAGATATCCCAACCCAATCTAGTCCCACCTGCCAGCACCCGGCCCATATCCCTCCAAATTCAAATACCCATCCAAATGCCTCTTTAATGTTGCAATTGCATCAGATTCCACCACTTCCTCTGGCAGCTCATTCCATACATGTACCACCTTTGTGTTGCCCCGTACGTCTCTTTTATATCTTTCCCCTCTCACCCTAAACCTATGCCCTCTAGTTCTGGACTCCCCCACCCCAGGGAAAAGACTTTGCCTATTTACCCTATCCATGCTCTTCATAATTTTGTAAACCTCTATAAGGTCACCCCTCAGCCTCCGACACTCCAGGGAAAACAGCCCCAGCCTTCAGCATCTTCCTATAGCTCAAATCCTCCAAACCTGGCAACATCCTTGTAAATCTTTTCTGAACCCTTTCAAGTTTCACAACATCTTTCCGATAGGAAGGAGACCAGAATTACTCGCAATATTCCAACAGTGGCCTAACCAATGTCCTGTACAGCCGCAACATGACCTCCCAACTCCTGTACTCAATGCTCTGACCAATAAAGGAAAGCATACCAAATGTCTTCTTCACTATCCTATCTACCTGCGACTCCACTTGGAGGAAAATTCAATTTTAAACTAGCTGTCATTTGAAAAGCCTGCCCCACAGCACTCTGTTGGTGGCTTAAAGAAGCTACATCAAACCTCTGTTTCACCGGAAAGGATTCCCATCATTTCAGAGCTTCTGGCCCACCTGTTTTGCTGGAGCTCCTGCAGCATCAGCTTTCCTTAATGGATGCTGCTGGGACTGCAAGGGCAAAAAGGGGTTGGACACCCTAGGTACGTGATAGGAGGATGGTTTTGAAGGACAGGTGTGAAAGAATAACAGGAGGGTAATGTCTGAGCTGGGTGGTATCCATATGTGCACAGAGCAACCATGAATCAAATGTCTCGTTCTCACCTTTTCACCAATGTTATGTAAAAAAAGTGGAATTTGAACTCATGCCCATCCTACTGCCCAGATTTTGGTTACTTTAAGCAACCTGATTAGATATTTTGTGACAAACATTTGGGGTAAGTGGAACTTGAACCCAAGCTTCTGGCTTTCAAATTACCACTGCTGCACAATAATCAGCCATTTCAGGCTCCCAGTAAGCTTCTGCATGGTCAGACCTGTGGCTATCATAATGTGGAGTGCAGATTGTGGCTGGGCAGGAAGAGATTGGGATGGTGAACTAATATATTTTGTTTCCCCTTCTCTTGTTGCAAACCTGTTTTGTGGGCACCTGTAAAATGCAGGCTCAGGCGTTACACAAATAAACATAGTGGTTCAGAGTTAGTATTTTAGACAGCGGAAATGTTGTCAATTTTATGTCTAGCTTTAAAAGAGAATAGATAAAATTGACAAATCCAGATTTTAAGAAAGACTAAGATATTTCAGCTTGGATTCTAATTAATAGCCACCAGTCCACCAATACCAAAAACCAGATGGTTTATCAGCTAGCAGTAGTGTTGTTCTCCGCAAAGTTATATACCAATAAACTGTTAAACCTTTGGACTTTTCTAGAATACTAATAAAGGGTCTTAATGGTACAATACATTGTTAAAAAAGCAACATGCAGAGAACAAATCCTAGGTATTGGAATCCAAAGACTTGCATTCCTCAATACATGGGTATTGAGATTGGAATGAGGTCAGACAGATGGATGTCATAGAATATGAGTTCCCTGATTGGGGCTGTTACCTTGGTCCAATCAGGGAGTCCTAACTGACAGATATGAACAGGAATGGCCACACACACCATGGGTGCTGGGGAAAAAAAAAATATATAATAAGCACTACCGCACTTAGGTGGTAGTGTGGGGGAAAAAAGAAAAAAAATAAATAAATAAATAAAAATAAACAGGAGATTAAGGGCAGTGTTTGTCACAAAAAAAGAAAAAAAAATAAACAGGAGTGGGGCCCGGGTGTCCTTGGAGTAAAAAAAAAATGAACAGGAATGGCACGCGGTGTCCACCAACACACTGGAGTTGTTCAGGGAGAGGTGGGCGCCGTAGGGAGTGGAGTGCATTATTTCTCCCTCCAACTCTATTTTGATTTAGTCCCTCCCCTCCCCTTCACTGTTTTGATCACACCGCACTGCCCTTTGATGTGAAGGGCAGTGTTTGTCACTGGCCACCCGGGTGTTTTCCTATCTTCCCGGTGGTGGAAATTGAAAAAAAAATCGTGCACTTTGTGTCTTTTAAGAGAAAAAAGAAGGAAAAACAGGTGTGCTTCACTGGCCACCCGGGTGTTTTCCTATCTTCCTGGTGGTGGAAATTGAATAAAGATTCGTGTACTTTGTGTCTTTCACTGTGTCTCACACCTGCGCACACACACGGGTGCTGGGGAAAAAATAAGCATTACCGCACTTAGGTGGTAGTGTGGGGGTTAAAAAGAAACAGAACAAAAAAGAAAAAAAAAGAACAGGAATGGCACGCGGTATCCACCAACACCCTGGAGTTGTTCAGGGAGAGGTGGGCGCCGCAGGGAGTGGAGTGCATTATTTCTCCCTCCAACTCTATTTTGATTTAGTCCCTCCCCTCCCCTTCACTGTTTTGATCACACAGCACTGCCCTTTGATGTGAAGGGCAGTGTTTGTCACTGGCCACCTGGGTGTTTTCCTATCTTCCTGGTGGTGGAAATTGAATAAAGATTCGTGCACTTTGTGTTTTTCACTGTGTCTCACATCTGCACACACACACCATGGCTGCTGGGGATAAAATAAGCACTACCGCATTTAGGTGGTAATGTGGGGGTTAATAAAAGAAAAAAAAAAGAGAAAAAAAACAAAAAAAAAACCTGGATAGTAAATAAGCACTACCGCAGTTAGGCGGTAGTGTAGGGGTTAAAAAAAAATAAACAGAAGATGCTTTTGGTTGCACTTAAAAAAAATGAACAGGAATGGCACGCGGTGTCCACCAACACCCTGGAGTTGTTCAGGGAGAGGTGGGCGCCGCAGGGAGTGGAGTGCATTATTTCTCCCTCCAACTCTATTTTGATTTAGTCCCTACCCTCCCCTTCACTGTTTTATATCACACAGCACTGCCCTTTGATGTGAAGGGCAGTGTTTGTCACTGGCCACCTGGGTGTTTTCCTATCTTCCTGGTGGTGGAATTTGAATAAAAATTTGTGCACTTTGTGTCTTTCACTGTGTCTCACACCTGCACACACACAACAGGGGTGCTGGGGAAAAAAATAAGCACTACCGCACTTAGGCGGTAGTGTGGGGGTTAATTAAAAAAAAAAGAAAAAAATGAACAGGAATGATGGAGTGCATCATTTCTCCCTCCAACTCTATTTTGATTTAGTCCCTACCCTCCCCTTCACTGTTTTGATCACACAGCACTGCCCTTTGATGTGAAGGGCAGTGTTTGTTACTGGCCACCCGGGTGTTTTCCTATCATCCTGGTGGTGGAATTTGAATAAAGATTCGTGCACTTTGTGTCTTTCACTGTGTCGCACACCTGCACACACACACCATGGGTGCTGGGGAAAAGATAAGCACTCCCGCACTTAGGTGGTAGTGTGGGGGTTTAAAAAAAAATAAAAACAACCTAAAAAAAAAGAAAAAATAAACAGAAAAAAAAGGAGTGTAAGGGCAGTTAAATAAAAGAGAGAATGTACAGGAATGATGGAGTGCATCATTTCTTCCTCCAACTCGATTTTGATTTAGTCCCTACCCTCCCCTTCACTGTTTTGATCACACAGCACTGCCCTTTGATGTGAAGGGCAGTGTTTGTCACTGGCCACCCGGGTGTTTTCCTATCTTCCTGGTGGTGGAAATTGAATAAAGATTCGTGCACCTTGTGTCTTTCACTGTGTCGCACATCTGCTCACACACACCATGGGTGCTAAAAAGAAAATGAACAGGAGTGTCCGGCCAACTCTCAGGAGTTGGAGGCCAAAGTCTCGGCTCGCCTAGGCCGCTGGACAGGACTGCTCCGAGTGCTATCTTACAGGAGTTGAGTGCTGGTCATAAACCAGCTGGTGGCCGCCATGCTGTGGTACCGGCTGGTCACTTTGGTCCCTCCTCCTGGCTTTGTCTGGGACAAAAAGATGCACTGGGTCGCTGCGCAGGTCCTGTGTCTCCCTGTTGAGGAGGGCGGTCAGTCGCTAGCATGCGTCCGCACCCAGGTTGCGACGTTCCACCTTCAGACCTTGCAGAGATACCTTTACGTCGAGCCTCCTCCTCGGTGGTGCGCCCTGGCGACGTATTTTTTTTGCCAGGTGCGTAAACTCAACTATGACACGCAACTCCTGTTCGTCGACCGTGACGGTTTGGAGGTCGCCCTCAAGACGCTGCTTGTCTTTTACCAGGACCTGATCACTGTCTGGAACATGGTCGAATCGCGTCGCGCCTACCCTCCGGCTGGAGTAGCAGCTGTCGTCAGGGAGCCGTTGCTCAGGAATCCGCACCTCCGTACTCACGGGTTCGAGTGGCTGTCGGAGGGGAGAGCCGTGGCGGCGAGGGTGACCAGGGTCGGGGACATGCTGTGTGCCATGGTTCTGGGCTGGACGCTGCAACAGGACATAGCGAGCAGGGCAACGGTAGACGTCCGGTACGTGGCCACCGCCATCCGACGCCTTAAAACGGCGGTGCTCGGACCCGACATAGTGCACCAGTTGGAGGACGCTCAGGTGTGTGGTGGGATCCCGTCCGCGCTCACCCCAGCCCGGACGGAATTTCACATTGGCCCCAAGTTCCGTACTTCCCGCGGGAGCCTGTGCCTCACAACCTGAGCCGCCTCCGGAATTTTAATTTTGATCCCTTTCAGGGGATAGAAAGGCGGGCCCTGTATCGATTGCTGCTGCACACCGTCCACCTCTTCTCCCTCATTCACCGTCCGGACACGCCTTGGCGTGCCCATTTGCCACCAGGCGGTGAAGATCCCCAGTGGAGGACTCTCTACGTGGGTGTCCTCCCCCTTTCTCTCGGCGATCTGGGGTGGAGGGTGCTGCACGCAGCAGGTTGCGGTGGTTCACGGACTCCCAGCCCAACTGCTTGTTCTGTGGCGCTGTGGAGTCCGTGGACCACGTGTATATTGGGTGTGGGCGTTTGCACTCCCTTTTTGATTTTCTGAAAAATCTCCTCCTCTGCTTTTGGTTGCATTTAAGTCCCACACCCCTGATCTTTGGGCACCCGGTACGGAGGAAGGAGGGCAGGTCTGAAGACCTCCTCGTGGGTCTGCTCCTGGGCCTGGCCAAACTGACCATAAACAGGTCCAGGCAGCGGGCCGTGGGGGGTCATTAGGGCCGACTGCCTGCCCCTCTTCCACGGTTACGTTAGAGCTTGGGTGTCCTTGGAGAAGGAGTACGCGGTGTCCACCAACACCCTGGAGTTGTTTAGGGAGAGGTGGGCACCGCAGGGAGTGGAGTGCATTATTTCTCCCTCCAACTCTATTTTGATTTAGTCCTTCCCTCCTCTTCACTGTTTTGCTCACACATCACTGCCCTTTGATGTGAAGAGCAGTGCTTGTCACTGGCCACCCGGGTATTTTCCTATCTTCCTGGTGGTGGAAATTGAATAAAGATTCGTGCACTTTGTGTCTTTCACTATGTCTCACACCTGCACACACACACCATGGGTGCTAAAAAGAAAATGAACAGGAGTGTCCGGCCAACTCTCAGGAGCTGGCGGCCAAAGTCTCGGCTCGCATAGGCCACTGGACAGGACTGCTCCGAGTGCTATCTTACAGAAGTCGGGTGCTGGTCATAAACCAGCTGGTCACTTTGGTCCCTCCTCCTGGCTTTGTCGCTTACATCCAGAGAAGGTTGGTCGACGTTTTCTGGGACAAAAAGTTGCACTGGGTCGCTGCGCAGGTTCTGAGTCTCCCTATTGAGGAGGGCGGTCAGTTGCTGGTGTGCGTCCGCACCCAGGTCGCGACCTTCGCCTTCAGACCTTGCGGAGATACCTTTACGTCGAGCCTCCTCCAAGGTGGTACGCCCTGGCGACGTATTTTTTTTGCCAGGTGCGTAACCTCGACTACGACACGCAGCTCCTGTTTGTTGACCGTGATGGTTTGGAGGTCGCCCTCAAGACGCTGCCTGTCTTTTAACAGGACCTGATCACTGTCTGGAACATGGTCGAATCGCGTCGCGTCTACCCTCCGGCAAGAGTAGCGGCTGTCGTCAGGGAGCCGTTGCTCAGGAATCCGCACCTCCGTACTCACGGGTTCGAGTGGCTGTCGGAGGGGAGAGCCGTGGCGGCGAGGGTGACCAGGGTCGGGGACATGCTGTGTGCCATGGTTCTGGGCTGGACGCTGCAACAGGACATAGCAAGCAGGGCAGCGGTAGACGTCCTGTACGTGGCCACCGCCATCCGACGCCTTAAAATGGCGGTGCTCGGACCCGACATAGTGCACCAGTTGGAGGATGCTCAGGTGTGTGGTGGGATCCCGTCCGCGCTCACCCCAGCCTGGATGGAATTTCACATTGGCCCAAGGTCCCGTACTTCCCGCGGGAGCCCGTGCCCCACAACCTGAGCTGCCTCCGGAATTTTAATTTTGTTCCCTTTCAGGGGGTAAAAAGGCGGGCCCTGTATAGACTGCTGCTGCGCACCATCCACTTCTTCTCCCTCATCCACCGTCCGGACATGCCTTGACGTGCCCATTTGCCACCAGGCAGTGGGGATCCCCAGTGGAGGGCTCTCTACGCAGGGGTCCTCCCCCTTTCTCTCGGGGATCTAGGGTGGAGGGTTCTGTACGCAGCGGTCCCCTGCAACCGCAGATTGCGGTGGTTCACGGACTCCCAGCCCAACTGCTTGTTCTGTGGCGCTGTGGAGTCCGTGGACCACGTGTATATTGGGTGTGGGCGTTTGCATTTTCTTTTTGATTTTCTTTAAAACCTCCTGCTCTGCGTTTGGTTGCACTTCAGTCCCACGCTCCTGATCTTCGGGCACCCGGTACGGAGGAGGGAGGGCAGGTCTGAAGACCTCCTCGTGGGTCTGCTCCTGGGCCTGGCCAAACTGGCCATCAACAGGTCAAGGCAGCGCGCCGTGGAGGGGGTCGTTAGGGCCGACTGCCTGCCCCTCTTCCGCGGTTACGTTAGAGCTTGGGTGTCCTTGGAGAAGGAGCACGCGGTGTCCACCAACACCCTGGAGTTGTTCAGGGAGAGGTGGACGCCTCAGGGAGTGGAGTGCATTATTTCTCCCTCCAACTCTATTTTGATTTAATCCCTGCTCTCCCCTTCACTGTCTGATCACACAGCATTGCCCTTTGATGTGAAGGGCACTGCTTGTCACTGGCCACTCGGGTGTTTTCCTATCTTTCTGGTGGTGGAAATCGAATAAAGATTCGTGCACCTTGTGTCTCTCACTGTGTCTCACACTTGCTCACACACACCATGGGTGCTGGGGAAAAAATAAGCACTACCGCAGTTAGGCAGTAGTGTGGGGGTTATATAAAAAAAAGGAGTGTATCACACAACATTGCCCTTTTGAAAAAAAAATGAACAGGAGTGTCCGGCCAACTGGCAGGAGCTGGAGGCCAAAGACTCGGCTCGCCTAGGCGGCTGGACAGGACTGCTCCGAGTGCTATCTTACAGGAGTCGAGTGCTGGTCATAAACCAGCTGGTGGCCGCCATGCTGTGGTACTGGCTGGTCACTTTGGTCCCTCCTCCTGGTTTTGTCGCTGACATCCAGAGGACGTTGGTCGACTTTTTCTGGGACAAAAAGATGCACTGGGTCGCTGTGCAGGTCCTGTGTCTCCCTGTTGAGGAGGGCGGTCAGTCGCTAGCATGCGTCCGCACCCAGGTCGTGAAGTTCCGCCTTCAGACCTTGCAGCGATACCTTTATGTCGAGCCTCCTCCTAGGTGGCGATGTAATTTTTCTGCCAGGTGC
Organism: Chiloscyllium plagiosum; assembly: GCF_037043375.1. Lineage (NCBI taxonomy): Eukaryota > Metazoa > Chordata > Chondrichthyes > Orectolobiformes > Hemiscylliidae > Chiloscyllium > Chiloscyllium plagiosum. Next base: position 54,689,966 of record NW_028270162.1, read on the forward strand.
TTAACCTCAACTACGACACGCAGCTGTTTGTCGACCGTGACGGTTTGGAGGTCGCCCTCAAGACGCTGCCTGTCTTTTACCAGGTCCTATCAGTGTCTGGAACATGGTCGAATTGCGTTGCGCCTACCCTCCGGCAGGAGTAGCGGCTGTCGTCAGGGAGCCATTGCTCAGGAATCTGCACCTCCATACTTGTGGAGGGGAGAGCCGTGGCGGCGAGGGTGACCAGGGTCAGGGATGTGCTGGGTGCTGGGGGCCTGGGCTGGACGCTGCCGCAGGACATAGCGAGCAGGGCAGCAGTAGATGTCTGGTACGTGGCCACTGCCATCCGAGCCTTAAAACGGCGGTGCTCGGACCCGACGTAGTGCACCAGTTGGAGGATGCTCAGGTGTGCGGTGGGATCCCGTCCGCGCTCACCTCAGCCCGGACGGAATTTCACATTGGCCCCAAGGTCCCATACTTCCCGCGGGAGCCTGTGCCCCACAACCTGAGCCGCCTCCAGAATTTTAATTTTGTCCCTTTTAAGGACGTAAAAAGGCGGGCCCTGTATCGATTGCTGCTGCACACCATCCACCTCTTCTCCCTCATCCACCGTCCGGACACGACTTGACGTGAACATTTGCCACCGGGTGGTGGGGATCCCCAGTGGAGGGCTCCCTACACGGGAGTCCTCCCTCTTTCTCTCGGGGATCTGGGGTGGAGGGTGCTGCACGCAGCGGTCCCCTGCAACCACAGATTGCGGTGGTTCACGGACTCCCAGCCCAACTGCTTGTTCTGTGGCGCTGTGGAGTCCGTGGACCATGTGTATATTGGGTGTGGGCGTTTGCATTCCCTTTTTGATTTTGTGAAAAACCTCCTCCTCTGCTTTTGGTTGCACTTCAGTCCCACGCTCCTGATCTTTGGGCACCCAGTACAGAGGAGGGAGGGCAGGTCTGAAGACCTCCTCATGGGTCTGCTCCTGGGCCTGGCCAAACCGGCCATAAACAGGTCCAGGTAGGGGGCCGTGGGGGGGGGGGGGGGTCGTTAGGGCAGTGGAAGGAGCATGCAGTGTCTACCAACACCCTGGAGTTGTTCAGGGAGAGGTGGGCGCCTCAGGGAGTGGAGTGCATTATTTCCCCCTCCAATTCTATTTTGATTTAGTCCTGCCCTCCCCCTTCACTGTTTGATCACACAGCATTGCCCTTTGATGTGAAGGGCACTGCTTGTCACTGGCCACTCGGGTGTTTCCTTTCTTCCTGGTGGTGGAAATTGAATAAAGATTCGTACACGTTGTGTCTCTCACTGTGTCTCACACCTGCACACACACAACATGGGTGCTGGGGAAAATATAAGCACTTCCGCAGTTAGATGGTAGTGTGGGGGTTTAAAAAAAGAAAAAAAAACAAAAAAAACACAGGAGGGTCAGAGGTTCTGTCCATTCTAGAAGCTGGCTCTGAGCTAGTTGGGTCAGTGTCATGTACAATGCATCTGTAAATAAAGGGTGACTTGGTGACAGGATACCAGGCTTCATGGAGTTATTTCAATAAGTAAATGCTGTTTTGACAGATCTTGGTACCACTTCCATTTATATTAAAAATTATGCATGTTATGAGTCGAAACAATGTGATTGCGGATGCTCTTTCAAGAGTCCAAAGAGGTGGTAAAAATGTCTTCAAACAAGGTTTTCAGTACAGCCAACCAATTTTCATCTACTTATGGTCCCATTACCACCTGTTTTTCTCCTTGCCTTACCATTTTCCATTCTTTAGTCTGCCTGTCTTTCTTTCCTTCTGGACTCTGTCTCCACCTATTGCTTAATCCTTTACACCCCATATCCTAAGTATATATGCCACCATTTTCTAGCTACAGTCAGTCACTAGTCTTAAAATGTTCATTCTGCTCTCTCTACTCAAATCCTGTCAGACTTGCTGAGTTTCTCCTGAAAATTCTGATTTTGTTTATTTTATGAGAGTAAGGATGTTATGCTTCATTTACATGGTACATTAATGAGACCACAAGTCTCACACTGCACAGTTTAGTTTCCTTATTTAAGGAAAGATGGAAATGCATTGTAGGTGGTTCAGGGGACATTCACTGCTAGATTAATGGTTGGACTGAGCAGATAGCCATATAAGGAAAGATTGAACTTGCTTTCACTGTAAGAGTGGGAGGTGACTTGATCGAAATATATAAAATCCTGGAAGTTCTTGACAAGTGGATGTGTAAAGGATGTTTCGTCTTGTGGGTGACTCCAGAACTTAAACTCAGGGTTTGCCCTTTATGGACTAAGGTGAGGAGAAATGTTTTCTCTCATTAAGATGTGCAATTTTGCAAATCTCTGCCTCAGCAGGTGGTGGAGGTGGGGCTCATTTAATATTTTTAAGGCAGAGGTGGATAGATTCTTGTTTGGTGAGGGAACCAAGGTTAGTTCAGTGAAAGCCATCGGGCTGCTGTAGTGAATTGGGCAGCTTCTCGGTTAATTCAGTTGGCTGAATGGCTGGCTTGTGATGCAGTGTGACACCAACAATGCAAGTTCAGTTCCCATGCTGGCTTAGGTCACTGTGAAATCCTGATCTTCTCACCCTTGCGCTTCATCTGAGATGTGGTGACCTTTAGGTTAAACTCACCACCAGTCATCTCTCTCTATTGAGATCTTCTGGGACTATGTTGACCTGAAGGGGATTGATTCACTCACTTTGCTGGATTTGTTGTGGTGCAAAGAGATGCCAACAGCTCGAGTTCAGTTCCTGTACCACTTGGAGGTCGACGTGGAGTTCATGCCTTCTCAACCTTTCCCCTCATCTTAGGCATGTTGACTGTCAGACTTAACTACCTCCTGTTGTCTCTCTCTAATGAGAGAACAACCCACTGGGATAATGGCAATTTACCTTTACCAAAGGTATTGGGAGTACATGGGAAACACATTGATTAGCCATGATCTTATTGAATGGTAGCTTGGGGTGAGGGGAGTGGGGAGCAAATGGTCCACCACTGCCTTTAATTTGCATGTACTGTATTTGTTATTTATTGTTTTCTGCCAGGCTTAAATAGTTAAATAGGATTGAATGAGATGTGTGACCTGAGACTTGAATTGACGAGAATACAGAAATGATTATATGTTTTATGATCAATATTTAAATTAATAAACTCATTATAGATTACTGTATATGGACCAGTAATGCTAAAATAGAAGTTGTCTGATTTAGAATGTTAAACACTCTTCTAAAATATTATATGTGGGAGCAATATTTATTATTGGTCTGCAGTGAAACAATGTTTTTCAGGAAAAATGGCTTAACAAACAGAAACAGGCTGAAATAGTAAATTAATGATCTGATTAGAATAAAATATGCTCCTCAATTAAAAATTTCTATTTCATATTAAACTTGTAAAAAATAATTAAATGTGTTTGTGTAGAAGTTAAAATAGATCAGGCTATTATGTATTCCCTTGGCAAGAGAATGTTCTAAAAATTTCTGCATTTGATGGATACAAAGGATATTATTGTGATCATAGAGTATAAGTCAATCTTTGAAGTCTCCAAAACTTCTTTCAAAAACAGAGGTCCACCTGCATGCTGAATATGAAATATGAACCACTATTGTGGTGGTGACAATTTTGAGATGTGAAAGGAAATACAGTAATTTGTGTTTGATGCATTTTATTCAATTAATTCATTCTACGAAAATACTTGCTCACAATCAAAGCCCTTTATACCATCAAATTAATTTTTGGAATCTTATGTAAGGAGTTCATCAAATTGAATTTGAGCCTGTCTTGCTATGGCACCATCATAAGAATCTCACTCTGGAAAAGATATTTCAGTTTCATTATCATGAAACTCTATAATAAATCATCACCTCATTTCATTGAATTGGATATTCAGCATTGTTTGAATGATCCAATGACACTAGTAGCATCCCACGATCTGATGATAAAATTGTACAAACATGAAGTGAGGTAACACTCATGTTTCCATTTGGGTGAACATTTTTTCTCCACCAACTAGCCATTCCAGTTAAATGTGATAGAGCCATAGAGTTACCAAGTTGTATAGCATGGAAAAAGACCCTTTGATCCAACTGCCCCACACAATCTACAATGTTACTGCATCTCAGTTATTTTCATGGATATACATAGAAACATTTTCATGGAACCCAATTCCTGGCAAACTTTAACATTTGAAGATTAGCATAGGTTTGATTTTTGTTCACTGCTGTGAATTGTGTCTTCTTTGAGCCCTGTGATTTTCCACAGAATTGTCTTTGAACCTTTCTACACCATGCTTCAGCTGATTATGAGACCTAATAAGGTCTTTGGATAATCTTAGAGCTATCTTTGTCTTCTGCCACAATGCGATACATTTTTTTCCTCAAAGTGGCTTTACCCAGCTGTGATTTGGAAATCCTTGCTGAAGTCAGGGTCCACTTCAGTGTGTATAAACATCCTCCATTCTGGTATTGATAGAACCATTTTAACAATTTTCTGGGACACATTCCGAAACATGTTTTTTAAATCAGGACAATGACTAGTCCCGCCTCTAATAATACATTTGCTATCAGAATGAATTCCTTCTGCTTTGATTCTAACACCAGATTTTTCACTAGCTCAAAATTCCATCAATTCAGCAGTTATTTCATGATTTAGGGTATAGGTTTGCTCGCTGAGCTGTAGGTTTGATATCCAGACGTTTCATTACCTGGCTAGGGAACATCATCAGTGGCGACCTCCAAGTGAAGCGAAGCTGTTGTCTCCTGCTTTCTATTTGTATGTTTGTCCTGGATAGGGTTCCTGGGGTTTGTGGTGATGTCATTTCCTGTTCGTTTTCTGAGGGATTGATAGATGGTATCTCGATCTATGTGTTTGTTTATGGCGTTGTGGTTGGAGTGCCAGGCCTCTAGGAATTCTCTGGCATGTCCATCAAACCAAAAATCTGGGTCCGCTACGTAATGACACCTTTGTATCACAAAATGAAACAAGATAGAAGAGACATTTACATCATCAACAACACACGGCATAAAGTTCACCAAGGAGGAAGAAACCGACAACAAACTCGCATTCCTGGACATCACAGTCGAAAGAAAGGACAATGGAGAACTACAAACCTGCATATACAGAAAACTGACAAACACTGACCAAATACTTAACTACACCAGCAACCATCCCGACACACACAAATGAAGCTGTATCAGAACACTATTCCAATGAGCCACCACACACTGCAGCACAGACGAACTTTGGAAAACAAAGGAGAAGCACCTATACAACGTATTCAAGAAGAACAGATACTCAAAAAATACAGTCCGCAGATTCCTCAAGAGCAAACTACGACAAGCAGACCAAACACAGCCAGAAACCCTAACCACCTTACCATACATCAAAGAAGTTTCAGAAATGACAGCCAGACTACTAAGACCCCTCGGAATCCTAGTAGCACACAAACCCACCAACATTCTCAAACAAAAACTAGCAAACTTAAAAAAAGACCCAGTACAACCCATGGACAAAACCAACATCATCTACAAAATTCCATGCAAGGACTGCCACAAACACTACGTAGGACTAACATCTTTCACATTGGCCAAGTATTAATTTGTTAAAGGAAAATAATTTTTGAATAACCTGAATGGGGTGCCCCAAGGATTTGATTTTAGGACAATTGATTGTTGTTCATAAGTGACTGAATTGTTTAGGCAGTACAGTTTAGAAATTTATGGATTGTATAAAACTTAATAATGTCATAAGTAGTCAACAGAGTAACAGACTTCAAGATAACTGAGAATGTTGAAATAGGCAGAAACAATTTAGTGTAGTTAAATGTTTGACTGTCTTCATACTGATAACCACCTTGACAAGGAAGGAATGAGAGAGGAAATGCAGAGATACTTTCAGTTGCTAATATCGTCTCTAGAGTTTCTCCATTCACAGGTAAAGCATGCCTTCGGATCACCGTCCACTCCTCCACAACCTGATCCAATGGATTCAATCAAATCCCCAGTCACGAACATGAAAAGTGAAGAAGCTAACAACAGTGAAGAGGAGGTCGGTACGCTTTTTGTCAGTGGTCTTCCTATGGACATTAAACCAAGTGAGTTTTACCTGGTCTTTCGACCATTTAAGGGATAAGAAGGTTCAATGATCAAGGTAACATCACCACAGCCAGTTGGCTTTGTTACATTTGACAGCAGAGTGGGAGGAGAAGCAGCAAAGAATGCTGCGTTCACCTAGCCTGCTGCTGCATCTGCAGCTGCCGCACTTCACGCTCAGATGTGTTGGTATCCCCCATCTGAAGCATCTCCATAAGGATGGAAGTGTTGTCAGTTTTGTTGAGTATTTAACTACCCTCATCCAAAAATTCACATTTCTCCGTGGAGCGGTGCACAAGGACAGACTGGAGTTTGTTTTCAGGTTGGACTTTACTGAAGGAGATTTTGAATGGAATGGTCACTAAGGACTGTGGATTTAAGAACTTTAATGGTGAATTTTTTTTCCCACGTGGGAGAATTCTGCAAATTCTATTTACTGCACGGACTAGACTTTTTTTGTTGTTATAATCATTGCATGTTGTGTGTCAATAACTTGCTTAAATACTGGCTGTCAGAGTCTTATGAAAGCTGCTAGTGTCATCTAGGTGGTTATCATGGGATGATAAAAGGGTGGAATGTAATATTAAAAGGTTAAATTGTACTATCTCTCTGGACATTAATCTAATGTGAAAGGGTTAAACTGTACTGTCTTTCTCCAGAAGCTGAGCATTCTGGAAGTGGATGGGACAACATTCATGCAGGAATGTGGATGACTCCCACTTCATTTGGACAGCCATTTATTACTACTGTCCTGCTATTATCAAATTAAACTCTCATTCAGTCCCTTCGATTCAGAAATGCTTTCATAGCCATCCCTCAAAAGTTAGGGCATATCACACCTACATTGTCTTGGGGAATCACTTAGTCAGGAAATCGTTTGCATACTGATTCCCCAGGATTAGGGTATTTATATTTACATTATCTCTGAGGATGACCTCATCTACCATTGTACCTGGGGTAACGTGATTATGAGGGGGGAGTGGCCAGACTACTTGTAAGCATTACTATGAAAGGATTGGACACTCTGGCAGTAGGAAACATATTTCCACTGATGGGTGAGTGCCGAACCAGAGGACACAGCTTAAAAATACGGGATGGACCATTTAGGACAGAGCTCAGGAGAAACTTCTTCACCCAGAGAGTGGTGGCTGTGTGGAATGCTCTGCCCCAGAGGGCAGTGGAGGCCCACTCTCTGGATTCATTTAAGGAAGAGTTGGATAGAGCTCTCAAAGATAGTGGAATCAAGGGTTATGGAGATAAGGCAGGAACAGGATACTGATTAGGAATGATCAGCCATGATTATATTGAATGGCGGTGCAGGCTCGAAGGGCTGAATGGCCTACTCCTGCACCTATTGTCTATTGTCTATTATAACTGACCTGTGTAAAGGGGATGTGTTTCCTTTGTTCAGGGCCTCTTTTGACTCGACTTTGCGTGCCTGCTAGGAGGGTCAAAGTGGATCACCTCACTTGTGCAGGCTTTAATAAACTTTAACTATTTGCAGCCGTTGGGGTGCGCGAATTGCATCTCGTATGTGAAATCTCGGGAAAAGAACGTAACATTGGAGCACTCATTTCTTAGTCTTTCATTATATGTGGCCTGCTCTGTGTGGATGTCTCTTTAATTTTGGAATACCTTTGCAACATTTCCAGCTAGATGCTTTGTATCGAGTTATACACATTTGTTGAGTGAAAAATTAAACCAGACTAGTAGTAAACAGCATTTCATGGCTGAAATGGTTTCATTATAGATATTTTCTAAGCAGCCTGTTCTGAGATGTTATTACACACCTCTAGAACAGATGGGATTTGAACCCGATTTCCCATTCCACAGGTAGAAACTTATATATAAGTCTTCTAAGTTGCCTTATATGCTGAATGTATGGAAAAACATCAGGTTTGGGACCAAACTAATTCTGTTCTTTTGAACACTGGACTGATTTACATGCCATGATCTATGGTAACAAGGATGACTTATGGGTTTCGAAAATTAAGTTATGAAGCCCAACTTGAAAAAGTGAATTGTTTTCCATGGAGTCAGCTTTGGCACTAAGGATGTTGTTTGTAGTTGTTGAAAGTTGATCATCTAATGTTATGACATTTTGGGAGTTTCTTTGAGTCGTCTCAGGTCCACTGATCCTCAGCTGCTTCATGAATGACCTTCTTTCCAGCATAATGTCAGAAATAGGAATGTTTTCTAATAACTGTGCGGTGTTCACGACAATTTATAACTCCTAGTTAACGAAACAATAGTTTCTGCAAGCAGGCTGATCAGATAACATTCAGGCTTGGGCTGATAGTGACATTTGTGCTAGATATGTTTCAAGCAATGACCATCTCCAAAACTCTGAACCTTTCTTGACATTCAATGGTATTATCATTACTGAATCAACCACCATCAATATAGTATAGGGGTCACCATTCAGCAGAAAGTTAACCAGATCAGCCAGATGAATATTGTAGCTGCAAGTGCGGGTTAGTATTTGGGTATTCTTCAACAGGTGACTTACATTCTAATTTCCAAAATCCTTCTGCCATTTGGAAGAAGCAAGTCTGGAAGTCTGCAAATAATGGAGCACCTTCCACTTGCCAAGGTGAATGCTGCCCCAACAACACACAAGAAACTTGTCATCAAATGCAGTTTCAATGCACCCATTCTCTGTTTGATGATTCATTTCCTCCGTCACCTAAAAGAACAAGGAACACAGGAGCAAGTGAACATTATATTTCCTCTAAGTGACACATCGTACTGAGTTAGAAATATATTGCTATTCCTTCATCTGGATGCTGAATTTTCTCAGCCTCTGAACAATGTGGCTAATGATTAATTGGGAAAATATGGTGAGATTGGTAAAATGAGATTCTTTATGTGCAGGAAAAGAAGTCTGATTTTGGAACTAATGTTTGAATGGTGAGTTGAGAATCTCACTAGAAAGCAGAGAGAGACTGAATTGCATACATTAACATTTTACTAGTAGCTAAGTTTAAAAATCCTATTTGCACGTGTGTCGGAGAGAAACTAGATGCCAACAATTCCTGACATGAAAGACAGAACAGGTATTTGGCAGTTCCAGCTCATCTCTTGCTCCTCCAGGCTTCCAACTTGGGATGCAGTCCCCAATATCTCCTGCAACTACCTGTGACCCTATTAATAGATTGGCATCAGACACACTCTAGCCTCAGTATTTTTCATGGCACATTTCTGACACTTAGAATACAGTTCTCCACTTCAACATTGCCCGGTGGCTCAGTGGTTAGTGCTGCTGCTTCACAGCGCCAGGGACCCGGGTTCAATTCCCGCCTCGAGCAACTGTCTGTGTGGAGTTTGCACATTCTCCCCGTGTCTGCGTGGGTTTCTCCCAGTGCTCCGGTTTCCTCCCGTAGTCCAAAGATGTGCAGGTCAGATGAATTGGCCATGCTAAATTGCCCGTAGTGTTAGGTGCATTAATCAGGGTTAATGTAGGGGAATGGTTCTGGGTGGGTTGCTGTTCGGAGGGTTGGTGTGGACTTGTTGGGCCGAAGGGTCTGTTTCCATACTGTAGATAATCTAATCTAATCTAATCTAAAACATTGCACTTTGGAATGCACTGGCACTCACTGTCTTGCTGCTGTCAGGCCTATTTGCATGCAGCAATAAACACCCAGCTCATAGATTGGAGCCAAGTGGATCTCAGGGGTCCTTGCTTGCTCTCTTTGCACTCAATCACTCTGTGAGTACTTGCATGCTTACTGCATCTCTGCCTTCTTTGTTGTTTTACACTTTTGTGCTTCATGGTATTGCTTTTCCTTTTTAGCACAGACACAAAGTCAGGCAGCTTGTCAGGTCGTCAGCAGTAATCAGTCAAAGCGTTGGACATGTTGCTGTATAGTACCATGCTCAAGCTCACACCTTTATCATGTACCAGGATCGTACGTGAAGAACACATTGCATGTTCTTCAAACAATGGTCATGTTTCAAAGTCTAATGGGAGTAGTCCATTCAAATCAGGGAGACAGCTTTCACTCATGGGCTATGGTATAATAAGACAAAGATATCATCTGATTGCCATTTGGCGGCATAGACATTGTCAGTTGGCTGTTTGGGATATCCTTTATCACTACAGTCTAGAGAATGGGCCATGGACAATCCTGCAGGTCCGATTCAACTGGTTCAGGGATTAGTGGTGAATTAGTTGAGGAGCTGCACAGAGTTTATGGTGTGTTCACTCAACAATTGTGGCTGTCTTTCCAAGTCATTTGAACCTCTCATCCTCAGAGAAAAAAACACTCATTCCACCCAATCCATGGTAAGTCGAAGCAGTCTGTTCACTGAAAGCCAGGGAGGGGGCAGTTATTAGGGGCCACTATTGTGGTGGGATGCTGGTAAGACAATTGTGGGGATGGAGGCACTGTTTTGGAATGCAGAAGGGATACTAATTGTGAATTGGAAGCAACTCAACATATACGGATGGGAGTCAATAACACATAAGAGGATGCAGGGTACTGAGGGAGGTGGATCATTGGTGGTCATCATCACTCTGGACTTCAATGGATGGACAGTGCATGTCTATGTTTGACTTACTGAAGTGCATGGGGAGATGAGCATAAACACATTAGGTGGGAATGTGGGAAATTCAAAACCGGTGGAATTGGCAGGCAGTGCAAAGAAGAATGAAACATGAAGCTTTGGGGGTCTCCTAGACTGAGAGACTGACCCTTTGACTCACTCTACCAAATATGACCTTCAGTGTCTTCCAAGTCATAAATGGAAATCAAAATTGCTGCCACTACGCGTGGAATGGGTGGAATGAGTGTTTTTTTTTCTCTGAGGGTGAGATGTTCACTGTTGAGCAATGTGGTGCCCTTCAAAAGGTAGTAGCAATAAAAGGACACACACAGTACAGGTGAAGATATCTCTTATCATAATAATGAATGTGTATCTCATGCATTGACTGACTATATCAACCAAAACTCATGGTAAAAAGCACTCTTGACCACAACATTCAGCATTACAAATCAATCTTACAAGTGGACGTAAGGCACAGGTAAGGTATTGCAGGATGAAAGGATTCACCCAGTTTCAAAATAGCAAACATCTTCAAAGCTTCCAAAGCCTGTGAAAGATGCAGGTCCTGATCACTTAACACCATCAAAAATCTGTACCATTATTTTACATGTAATTTGCCTTTCTTCGATAGTGTAGGAGTTGGAGGTGGTGGGAGACATTCTCGTTATTGCTGGTCCATGTGCAGTCTTCAGTTATATATTTGCTAAAAGGCTTGAGCAACAGATTTCTGAATTGAGACAGTGCTGTGCAACATCCATGCATCCTACTTCCTGCCAGGTGCCTCTGTGTCCCTATGTTTGAGGATGCTTGTCAAATTTTATTTGTGTATTCTATGACTACTGAATAATCACATTTTTGAGGAGCTGCTTTCTTTCTGAGATTGCCCACTTCAGCTTATTGGAGCCATCCCTCACAGATCCAGGCACAGAAGATGTGGTCATCCCTGTGGCCGCTGGTTCAAGGGCTGCTACACGAACAGGTGAGGAATATATGTATCAGGAAGACCAGGACCAGCATCAACCTACAACAATAGGCATCCTCATGATGCGGCCAAGATGCAGCAAAGATGCAAGAGAGCTACAGTTGTACATCTTCCATGGAATGCAGTGCAAATGAGAAAAAAATCACTAATGCTATATTCTGTCCAGAAGCGGCAGTCAGAACACCATATAATGCTGTCCAGAGTATCTGTGATGTAACATCTTCTTTTGCTGAGGCCACCAAGAGTATAGGATGGCCCCAAGAGGGTTTACTTGCATCTCTGGGGCTTCACAGAGATGAAAAGAGGACACTGCTTGATCCTTGCAATCTCTGCTCCAGACAACTGAAGGATGCACCAAAATTGTGGGATGGACAATTGCGGTCTGTGGGAGCTGCACCGGTGCTGCAACATTACTGTGCCAAGTAAGATCATGAAGGTGTTCTTCAGGTGGAACAGTATCTTTAAAGTGCAGCAGCTTGAGATAACCAACACAGGCAGGACTTCATTTTGAACCTTATTCAATGGAACTGAGTTGCTTGAAGTAATCTTTCACTAACTATAAATATTTTGATACTGCTGAGGCCAGCATCCCATTTTTTTTAATCCCAGCTGCAAATGCAGCTTAACAGTAATATCTTTCTATGTTGATTAATAAAAATTAATGTTACACAACATCTGATGTTTCCTTATTCAGTCACACCACGGTTTCAAGCTAGCATTGTCAGCCAAGGTTAGAATATTGTGTGATCCTAAGGATGACCTGCCTGTCTACTTTCATTCTTGTAGTTTTGCAGAGGTGGCATAGACTCACACAGCTGATGATATCAAATGAACATATATTTACAATGAAATATCATCCATACCATCTGTGGTGTCCTTATTACGTGTTCTTTTCCTTTCCCACCTGCTGTATCTGGGTGCAGCACCAGTGCACACAAGAATGTAGCCAGCCATATAGCAGACCATATTGGTTTTGGAGGTTTGGTTGAGTAACCCTGGTCGTTTTGGGGCATGGCAGGGTGAATAGTATTGGTGATGGTGGTAGGGAGGTGCAGGGTTGTGGCTAGAGGACCCAGGCATCCTGAGTATGCTCTGCCCTGAGTATGCTCTGCCCAGAACTTAGCTTAAGTTCCCGAGTGTTGAGAGTGTTGAAGTAGAGAGCCCAGCCACCCACCTTTGGAGTGTCCTGAGAGGAGACTTTGGGGAGACCTACGTGTGGTTTCTCCTCTGGCTGGGACAAAGTCACTTAACCCCTGTTGTTTTGCTGTTGGTGATGAGGACGAACTGCTGGAGTGATGGTCTCTGCATTTATCTGGGAAACAGTGTGTGTGTGTGTGTGTTGGACTTGGGACTCCCCAGCAGCCTCAAACTGTTCGTGGAGGTAATCAGAAATTTGAATACCAGAGGCAACTTAGTACAGATCATGTTGATCCACCTCTTCAACCTTTGAGTCAATTTGCCCAGTGCCTTTGACAAAACTGCCTGCTCATGCTGCATCTGCTTATGCATTGATATAAAGTTATTAATAGCCGACACAATGAGATCCTTTCCTGCCTTGGGGTGAGCAGGTGCCTTGTTTCTGGCAGTCCTCTGATTCCAGCCCTCTGAATGCCAGTGACGTATGACATTTCTGCCTTGATCAACTGGGGAGATATGGCAGTGAAGTGCTGACCAGAATGTGCTACTGACTTACACAAGCTAAGGTAGTCACCCAGATATCTCTATGTGAGCTGATAGAAAATGTAGGAGAAAGTGTCAGGGTTTCCTCTGAAGGCTCTGGAGCTTATTCCTTAGAGTATGGAAGAGGAGATGACCAGTCATGAGGGACTAGTCCTTTAATGGATATGACCATAACGATGCCACTGGTGCCTGCTGTAGACAAGATAATGGGTTGCAAATAGGGGTTGAAGTCTGGGCATGTTAAGATTACATTCACAATGGCATCATCTTACAATTGACAATTCATCTTACTAGGTGACAGGGACATGGAGGTTTTGGCATCACATGAACAATCATGGTCTTTTTCCATTCGGGCAAGTCCCAAGGATGCTGGCCTCATAGGGGATGAGGTGATAAATGCTGGGCAACCCATCACAGATCTTTACTTTCTCTACTCAGTTGTGAGATGTTTTCTTTTGCAATGAGACAAAGGGCGAGTGATATGAAATTGACTGGCGTAGCTTTGTGAAGGTGGCTGAAAGATGGTGGATTTTCCCAAGTGAATGAGTAGGCAGCATCAATGACATTGTTGGTCTCTGGGATTGGGTGAGCGAAAACAAGTAATGGAAGAAGCTACTTGCAACAGTTTAAGTAGTAGACTATGAGCCTTTATGGGTGTGGGCACAGTAGCAGAGTTAGAGTGACTGTGAGTAGCAGAAAGAAGATAGTGGCACTTCTACGCATGGAGCACAGAAGGTCACTATCCTTTTTCCTGCATTGCTGGGCATTTCTCCATACTATCAAAACTACAACTGTCATGGTGGCATCCTCAGATCAGACTGGCAAGATCTGGTGCCATAGTCTCCTCTGGCGGTCCTGAAAAAAGACAGTGGCCTTCCTCTCCACAAACTCCTCTGACATCACCTCCAAGTCCCTGTCAGTAATTCAGAGTCAGCTGGCCTCTATTCATGATCTCCAGGCAATACTTCCAACACTGCAGATGTGAAAGATACTTTCTAACTGACAGCGCTTGACCTGGTGCACAATTGGGTGTTGTGGTGTGTATCACAGCAAGTCCTTGCCACTGCCAAGGACATGTTAGCCCAATCAGAGCATCATAATTGCTGATAATGATCTGAGCAGTTTAAAATTGTGAGAGAAAACCTGCTAGGACTCATGGAGAGGAGCCCTCCATAAAATTTCCCGAAATTGGCACCTGGTCGATTTTTTGTGGAAGCGACACTGTAATGTCTTTCTGAAATTTCCTACCTTACTGTAATGTCAACCATTTAATAATGTTCTATTTTTAAGTTATTTTTCAACTCTAAGTAATACAAGTATCCAAGAATTGTACTGAGGTACTTGTACCTAAGATGTCGCCACAAAAAGGCAGGCATTGTAAAAATGACCCTCATCAATTTCTACTGTACTCCTACAATGGAGTATATGTGACAATAAAAGTATGTTCTGTTCTATATTTAGGTCAAAAACCTGGAATTCTCTACATTCTTCTTCTTAAAGTCATTTAGGGTAAGCAATAAATGCTTGCATAGCCAGCCTCATCCAATGAATGAAATAAAAAGATCTAGAGGAAACATAATAGGTATAATAGTATAATTAAAACAAGTTGATTCTGATCATAAAGGTAAAGGACATAACCACAAAATTAACAAGCAAACTATGAGATAAAAACTGTACGTCCCATTGAATTGAACAAATTCCTTGTAAAAGCTCAAAGTATTTTGTTCAGTATTCATCTCTTTTAAAAGGAGTGAAACATCTGTTTCTAAATTAGAGTGAATGAGGATCAGGTTGAAACACAGATAATGAAATAATTTGTACATATCAATAATTTCTGCATTGCAGGGATTACTGTCCTTCTGCTTGCCCATCTTTCACTGGAAGAACCCCCTCCCCTCCAACCTATTTTCCCATTGGTTTATCTCATGTGGATAATAGATTACTGATGGGAATTCCTGCCACAAATGGCCCCACTCTCAATGCCATAACCTCATTTTGACATCCCAGTAATGCTGCTGAAGGAACACTAAAACAAGTGATAGTTCAGTAGCCCAAAGCAGAAGGTCTCAAAAGATCAAGAGAAATGGCAAGAAATTGATGAGGGTCAGATTGTCATTTCTCTCCATGCAGTAAACTCAAGGGCATAACTATCATTTCCAAGTTTCTGGATCAGTGGTGCTGGAAGAGCACAGCAATTCAGGCAGCATCCGAGGACAGGCAAAATCGACGTTTCGGGCAAAAGCCCTTCATCAGGAATAAAGGCAGAGAGCCTGAAGCTTGGAGAGATAAGCTAGAGGAGGGTGGGGGTGGGGATAGAGTAGCATAGAGTACAATAGGTCAGTGGGGAAGGAGATGAAGGTGATAGGTCAGGGAGGAGAGGGTGAATTTCCAAGGCCTGGTGCCAACTCCCTCAAACTAATCTGGGAAGTGACATTAATTGGGGTTGCAGGATAGAAGTCCACAGAGGACTTGTATATGCAGCTTTAGAAGGAATAACAAAGACGGCACCACCGGGAGAGAGGGAGGAGAGGAAAAGATGCAATTATGAGGTGAGTTGTTAATAAGTGTCATTTGATTCATTTTCACGATTCTGTGTTTTTACTGGATTTCTGTTAGCAACTTGTTAATCAACATGTCATTTGAGGAACACGAGTGCCAGTTAAATAGGATAGATTCTATTTGGAATCAGGAAGGGTAGGAAAGTGTCAGATTCCCAATCATGAGGGATTTTGGGTAGATGAGGATCTCATGTTGGTCTGCAAATTGATTGGATGATAATCCCTATATACCCTGATCATTGGGGATATGACAATGATCCAAGAGGACTTAATCACATGGGAAGAGTACTTCAATAATGAATCAGAAGCAGATTATGGAGGAGGGAGGATTTAGTGTTGGCTGGGTGAGGAAGGGCAGTGATTATCAGGAAGATTAGACATTATTGGGAAAGGTGTATTGTATGGCCATTGAACTAGGTTAGCTTGTTATGATTGGACAAAACTCTCCTCTTTTTCTTAGTATTCAGTGTTTAAAAGACACTGGCTTTCGAGATTCAACCCTTTTTCCTTACTTTAAACTGCTGAGCTTCACAAGAAACCTGGTCAACATGCATAGTTTAAAAAAAAGCTATTAATATAAAGAAGCCACTTTATAGTACATTATAATAGTGGTATCTACAGACTGTCAAATGTTAATTTCCATTAGCTAACTGAAACCTCTAATGGAGAAAACATTTTTTGAAAAAAGAAACAGATCAGGGGATTACCTCAGAGTACAACAGGATCTTAATTAGATGGGCCAATGGGCCAAGGAGTGGCAGGTGGAGTTTAATTTAAATAAATGTGAAGTGCTGGATTTTGGAAAGGCAAATTGGGGCAACACTTATACACTAATGGTAAGGTCCTAGGGAGTGTTGCTGAACGAAGAGATCTTAGTGTAAAAGTTCATAGCTTCTTAAAAGTAGAGTTGAAGGTAGATAGGATAGTGAAGGAGGTGTTTGGTATGCTGCCTTTATTGGTCAGAGCATTGAGTATAGGAGTTGGGAAGTCATGTTATAGAGTCATAGAGATGTACGGCACGGAAACAGACCCTTTGGTCCAACTCATCCATGCTGACCAGATATCCCAACCCAATCTAGTCCCACCTGCCAGCACCTGGCCCATATCTGTCCAAATCCTTCCTGCTCATGTACCCATCCAGATGCCTTTTAAATTGTTGCAATTGCACTAACCTCCACTACTTCCTGTGGCAGTTCATTCCATACATGTACCACCCTCTGTGTGAAAAGGTTGCCCCTTAGTCTCTTTTATATCTTTCCCCTCTCACCCTAAACCTATGCCCTCTAGTTCTGGACTCCCCGACCCCAGGGAAAAAACTTTGCCTATTTATCCCCATGATTTTATAAACCTCTATAAGGTCACCTCTCAGCATCTGAAACTCCAGGAATAACAGCCTTAGCCTATTCAACTTCTCCCTATAGCTCAAATCCTCCAACCCTGGCTACACCCTTGTAAATCTTTTCTGAACCCTTGCAAGTTTCACAACATCTTTCCGATAGGAAGGAGACCAGAATTGCATGCAATATTCCAACAGTGGCCTAACCAATATCCTGTACATCTGCAACATGACCTCCCAACTCCTGTACTCAGTACTCTGACCAATAAAGGAAAGCATACCAAACACATTCTTCACTATCCCATCTACGTGCAACTTCACTTTCAAGGAGCTATGAACCTGCACTCCAAGGTCTCTTTGTTCAGCAACACTCTCTTGGACCTTACCATTAAATGTGTAAGTCCTGCTAAGATTTGCTTTCCCAAAATGCAGCATCTCACATTTATCTGAATTAAACTCCATCTGCCACTTCTCAGCCCACGGCCCATCTGGTCCAGTTCCTGTTGTAATCTGAGGTAACCTTCTTCGCTGTCCAGTACACCTCCAATTTTGGTGTCATCAGCAATCTTACCAACTGTACCTCTTATGCTCACATCCAAATCATTTATATAAATGATGAAAAGTAGTGGACCCAGCACTCATCCTTGTGGCACTCCACTGGTCACAGGCCTCCAGTCTGAAAAACAACCCTCCACCACCACCCTCTGTCTTCTACCTTTGAGCCAGTTCTGTGTCCAAATGGCTAGTTCTCCCTATAATCAGTGAAATCTAACCTTGCTTACTGGTGTCCCATGGGGAACCTTGTCGAACGCCTTCCTGAAGACCACTCTGCCCTCATCAATCCTCTTTGTTACTTCTTCAAAAAACTCAATCAAGTTTGTGAGACATGATTTCCCAGGCATAAAGCCATGTTGGCTATCCCTAATCAGTCCTTGCCTTTCCAAATACATGTGCATCCTGTCCCTCAGGATTCCCTCCAACAACTTGCCCACTACAGATGTCAGGATCACTGGTCTATAGTTCCTTAGTTTGTCCTTACCATCTTTCTTAAACAGTGGAACCATGTTAGCCAACCTCCAGTCTTCCAGCACCTCACCTGTGACTATCGATGATACAAATATCTCAGTAAGAGGCCCAGCAATCACTTCTCTAGCTTCCCACAGAGTTCTAGGGTACACCTGATCAAGTCCTGTGGATTTATCCATTTTTATGCATTTCAAGACATTCAACACTTCCTGCTCTGTAATGTGGACATTTTGCAAGATGTCACCATCCATTTCCCTACAGTCTATATCTTCCATGTCCTTTTCCACAGTAAATACTGATACAAAATACTCGTTTAGTATCTGCCCCATCTCCTGTGGCTCCACACAAAGGCCGCCTTGCTGATCGTTGAGGGACCCTATTCTCTCCCTAGTTACCCTTTTGTCCTTAATGTATTTGTAAAAACACTTTGGATTCTCCTTAACTCTATTTGCCAAAGCTATCTCATGTCCCCTTTTTGCCGTCCTGATTTCTCTCTTCAGTATATTCCTACTGCCTTTATACTCTTCTAAGGATTCACTCGATCTATC